>NW_011495076.1:39233-41516 GCF_000754665.1 Bison bison bison
AGTTTTCTGAATGTTGAGTTTTAAGCCAACTTTTTCACTCTCCTCTTTCACTTTCATCAACAGGCTCTTTAGTTCTTTGCTTTCTGCCATAAGGATGGTGTCATCTGCATATATTGATATTTCTCGTGGCAATCCTGATTCCATGTTGTGCTTCATCCAGCCTGGCATTTCGTATGATGTACTCTGCATATAAGTTAAATAAGCAGAGTGACAATATACAGCCTTGATGTACTCTTTTCCTGATTTGGAACCAGTCTATTGTTCGGTGTCTGCTTCTAACTGTTGCTTCTTGATCTGCATACAGATTTCTCAGGAGGCAGGTCAAGTGGTCTGGTATTCCCATATCTTTAAGAACTTTCCATAGTTTGTTATAACACATGGTGAAAGGGGCAAAATACTAGAGTCTACAAAATATCAGAAATATGGAAATAGGAGAAAAAAATGAATGAGGATTAATCTTTATGCCTGCTTTTTTGTAAAGCATTTCTTAATTGTATTAATATCAAAATGAATGAAATGTTATACTTTTAGCAACCCAGTTGATCATAAGTTTTCCTTTGCAGGTAGATTGGACTCTAAATATTGGAGAGCAAGCCGTTGATATATGTATTGTGTCTTTCATTCAGTCAGCATCTTCTGTTTTTGTTCTTGGTGAGAGAAACTTTTTTTGCCTTAAGGATAATGGACAAATCCAATTTATGAAGAAACTTGATTATAGCCCAAGTTGTTTTCTCCCATATTGCTCAGGTGTGTAGAAAGATTTTCTTTTATCTTTTCCATATGTCATTACTGTGTTATATACACCAGAAAAAGCCCAAGTCACTAACATATATTTTAAAGAACTAGGAAAATAGTTTTATACTGAACATGTAATGGAAATTTTAGCTTTTAAAGTTTGAATAGAGGTTTGATATAAAGCACACATTTGGTTTTGTCAGTCATTTTACTTTGTACAAAATGACTTGTAGAATTGGCCTCAGGTATATAATAATGCTTTCCAAGATGTGGCTATTCAAATGTTTCCAAGAGAATATCAGACTCTTTTACAAGGAGAAATGAGCATAGTAATGACTCATAGAATAACTTGTCTGTAGTGAATGTCTAGTAAATCAATAGCTTAAATATGTTAAATATTTTAATCAAGTTCATCCTTTTTAGATAAAGTGCAAAAATGTTGGCCACTCTAGTTATAGTTTCTCTAGTTATATATATAGTTTTTATATATTTATAAATGATTAAAAATTTTTTTGGTACTGGTACCTTGAAATTGAAAAACAGTGTTTTATTATTTAAAATCTTTATGCATTAAGTCAAGATATTATAATTAATTTCTATCATAAATCCTCTAAAAGGAATGTAAAAACTGTTGAAAATGATTTTTTTCTTACTGTTCTTTTTCTATCTTCTATCCATAGTTTCTGAAGGAACAATAAATACTTTAATTGGAAACCATAATAATATGTTGCATATTTATCAAGATGTGACACTGAAATGGGCCACTCAACTTCCCCATGTTCCTGTGGCAGTAAGAGTGGGCTGTTTACAGTAAGTGGTTTAATTTAAAGAGTATCTTAATCAAGGAATGCACTAGAAGTTTTATGAAACAATGGCAAATGATTTTACTAAAAAATGGCAAGTGATGTTGAATATCAACATGAAGATAATTTAAAATATAAATTTTATTAGAAAGAAAGTGAAAGTGAATTCAATCAGTCATGTCTGACTCTTTGAGACCCCTTGGACTGTAGCCTACCATGCTCCTCCATCCATGGGATTTTCCAGGTAAGA
Organism: Bison bison bison; assembly: GCF_000754665.1. NCBI lineage: Eukaryota > Metazoa > Chordata > Mammalia > Artiodactyla > Bovidae > Bison > Bison bison. Next base: position 41,022 of record NW_011495076.1, read on the forward strand.
GTACTGGAGTGTGTTGCCATTTCCTTCTCCAGAGGATCTTCCCAACCCAGGGATCGAACCCAGGTCTCCCGCATTGTAGGCAGACGCTTTACCGTCTGAGCCACCAGGGAAGTCTTTATTAGAAAAGGAGAATATAAAAAAGCTTTAATTAGCACGTTTAATCATCTCTAGCAAGATATTTTTTATAAATTTAAGATTTCAAGAAAATAGTTTACCTGATAGATAATTTTCTTTAGAATAGAAGAGGATTTCTTTAAGCATTTAATGAATCCCATTTAGAGATCACTTATTATTAGACTGTGAGGATGTTACACTTCAAGGCTTGTTTCAGAACTTACTGTGTCAAATGGTGCAGAATTGCTAATGATTATGTGTTTAAGACAGTATCGACTTTTTTTCATTTTTTTAAATTGGAGTATAATTGCTTTACAGCGTTGTGTTAGTTTCTGTTGTACAACGAAGTGAACCAGCTATACGTCTACATATATATCCCCT
>NW_011495076.1:41616-42475 GCF_000754665.1 Bison bison bison
TTTTTTTTTTTTTTTTTTTTTATGACGGTTCCATGCTGTTTTGATTAGAATAGTTTTGTAGTGTATTTTGAAGTCAGGTAATATGATGCTTCCAGCTTTGTTCTTTTTGCTCAAGATTGTTTTGGCTATTTTGTGTCTTGTAAGTTCACATGGATTTTGCACATTTTTTCTATTTCTGTGAAAAACACCTTTGTAATTTTGATAGGGATTCGCATTTGTAGATCACTTTGAGTAGTATGGACATTTTAAGGATATTCTTCTAATCCATGAATATGGCATATCTTTTTATTTTTACTCTTCAATTTATTTTGTCAATGTTTTATAGTTTTCAACATACAGATCTTCACTTCCTTGATTATACTTATATGAGTGTTTGAATTGCTGAATAGTTAATACCACATGGTTCAGTTCAGCTCAGTTAAGTTGCTCAGTCGTATCGAACTGTTTGTGATCCCATGGACTGCAGCACGCCAGGCTTTCCTGTCCACCATCAACTCCCAGAGCTTACTCAAACTCATGTCCATAGAGTCAGTGATGCCATCCAACCATCTTATCTTCTGTCATCCCCTTCTCCTCCTGCCTTCAATCTTTCCCAGCATCAGTGTTTTTTCCAATGTTTCAGCTTCAGCATCAGTCCTTCCAATGAATATTAAGGACTGATTTCCTTTAGGATGGACTGGTTGGATCTCCTTGCAGTCCAAGGTACTCTCAAGAGTATTCACAGTCATCACAGTCTTGAACTGTGATGCCACCGTTCAAAAGCATCAATTCTTCGGTGCTCAGTTTTCTTTATAGTTCAACTCTCACATCCATACTTGACCACTGGAAAAACTATAGCCTTGACCAGATGGACCTTGGT
>NW_011495076.1:42618-53291 GCF_000754665.1 Bison bison bison
GGTCATAACAGAGTGCTAAGTTAAGTTCATTTTTTAGTAAAGATCCTTGAAAAGAAAAAGCCATTGAGACATAAAGGGATGAACTTTAGTAATGGGATGGAAATCTGGGTACAGTCCTGCTGCATGTAGGGGGCAGGGTTAGATGTTAGGGCAGCAGTTTTCCTGATGGTGCCAGGAGGAAGCCAGACAGCTTGTTTTAAATGGGGGCCTTAGGCTTCCCTGGTGGCCTAGATGGTAAAGCGTCTGCCTATAATGCGGGAGACCTGGGTTTGATCCCTGGTTTGGGAAGATCCTCTGGAGAAGGAAATGGCAACCCACTACAGTATTCTTGCCTGGGAAATCTCATGGACAGAGGAAACTGGTGGGCTACAGTCCATGGGGTCGCAAAGAGTTGGACACGACTGAACGACTTCACTTTTACTTTCACTTTTTTGCATTTAAAATAAAAGACAAAATTCGTGTCTTAACATGAACTCTACAAAATCTATCAAAAATAGCAATAGTTTGTCAGTATATGAGGCAAGATCTTGACAAACTCTTTAGCATCTCAGATTATGTTTAGAATTAAAAATCTCGATAAATGTATAAAAACCAACTCTCTATAAAGCTTCATGGATTCCCAGATCTAATCAGTTCTGCTTATTTAGGTAATTTTATTGAATGTTTAAAAACCATATGGAGAATTTGTCAGTGATGCTCATAGTATTTGATCAGTGACCAATCCCCCCAATTTAAGAGGCTGAATGTAGAATATTACTGTGGAGGCTCTATGAAAGGCCTTTATATTTATATTAATGGTTAATCTGAAGCTTACAAATTGGAAAAATGAAAACAATGTTTTGAAAACATTGAATATTTTAAAAAGAAATTGCTTCTCATATTTTATGAGAAAATACTGTGCACTTAACCCAAATTACAGTTCTTTTGTGTCTGAAGAAAAATTTTAAATCTTGAGGTTAGATTTTTCAAAGTCTACCAGATGGTCTTTTAAGTTCAACCAAACACTCAGATTCACCAGACATTTTATATCAGTTTTACTTACAAGGATTTAGAGCAGGAAAAGTATCTTGCCAGCAGGGCAGTATCAAGTATTTCTCTCCTGGGAGATAATTCTTGCAGCAGTTCATGTATCCACTCAAGAGCTGTTCTGTTTGGCCCCCAAGTGACGGCTCAGGTGCAAGAACACAGATTCACACTGGTGGGTGTGTGACCCTTCCTGGCTTAGAGTCTCAACGTCCCTAGGAGCCAGTATCTTTAAATACTACAAACTCCTTGTGGTTTTTGTGTGTATGTGGGCCATGGGAGAGTAATGGGTAGAAAGACCTTCTAGAGATAACATCTTTAGCTGAAATACTTACATTACACTTGTAACTTGTGTTTACAAGGGATGTGCCTATTTTAAGAGTTACCATACTCACACAGAAACTCAGAGATATGGTTTCTCCATGGATATTTATGGTTAATTTATAGTTTCTGTTCCTGTTGCAACTTACAAGTCAAGGGTCATATAATAACTGAAAATATCTTGAGGGAGGAATCAAATTTTTATATAGTGTGTGCTGCAAGATGCTTATATTCAAAATTTGTCTGTAGGACCTAAATTTAGGTGTTTGTAAGTGAAACTTCCTGTTTCTCATAGCTTTTTAAAGATCATAATTATAAATAATTAAGTGCAACTATTACCATTCATGATTTCCAGTTAATAGTAATAATTTCTAATTATTCATTGGAAGATTTTTCTTGCTTTTATGGACTTTAATGTAAAAGTATAGGGTTAGACTGTTTGAAAGAATTTCATTGTAATTTTTAGTAGAGTTAAAAAAAATTGTTACTGACTTAACTATAGCATATCTGTATTTAGAAGTTATTATTTGAAGCTAGAACACTTAAATAACTTTGTTTCTGCTTTTTATTACCTTGAGGGTTAAACTTTTTTAGGAGACGCTTCCTTGGCTGAATGTGTTTATTTGTAAAGGAAATTGCTGCTATTTTAATATGTTTCTTTTCAATGAATAAGAAATATTGGATTTGGATCAAGTTGGTGCAATTATATGTAATAACAGCATTTTCTTCAGAAACTACGATGCTTTATTTCCTCCCACTCCCTCCTACTTGGCAGTCTTAGTCCTCTCTACCTTGTTTATTATAAACCAACTTTAAATCCGTCTGGGTTTCCTACTTTCTTTTCAGGATAAATGGCACTCTTGATTAGAATTTTTTAGTCTAATTCTTTTAATTTTTGTGTGCTATACTCTAGGAATGTGAAATAAATATAGTGTACAGAATCAGAAGAGCCCGAATGTGATAACTAAAATTATCTTCTTTAAATTCTTAGCTGTTACTATTTTCCTCTCATTGCATGAAGTAGCTGTGGAAGCCTGGCCGAGTATCTTACCTCTGCTATGGTCAGTTTCCCAAATGGCAAATAAAGATCATTGTTTATCGGTAATGTTATTCTCTCCAGAGATATGAAATGTATCTAAAAGTGGAAGTCTATTTGAATGGACATTCAAAGTGATGGGAGTCTTTCCAGACTTTAGCTGGCAGCCACAGCCATTGTGCTTTAAAATCTTGTTACAACTCATTTTGTAGTATAAACAATTTGGTCTAGTACTGTGTTTTTCTTCCTAGACTGTATTTCATTATAGTAACTTTTTATAACTATCAGTATTTAACGTTTTATTCTTTAGCCTTCATTGATAAAGATTTATTAACCAGAATGTTTTTCCCACTTCTTTTCTGGATTTTCAGATTTCTTCTTTGATTCCTAACAAGTCACATAAATAAGCCTTTTCTTCCTACCCTGATCTCCTCCTTTGAATTTCTGGAATATTAGTATGTTGGTGACTCCTCTTTGCTTTTTCTTACTCCTTAATTTGATCATACACTGTTTTAATGTAGGGACTTGTTCTGCTTTTACATATCACATTGAATAATCAGTCAGAAAGCTGAACATATGGTATATGCTTGATAGATACATAAAAGTCATTGTGGTTTGTGTATGTCAGGGTAAGGGCTGGCTAGAAAGACCTTATAAGGGTTTTTCGTTTAAAACCCCTTTTAAATATGAAAAAAATTGAGACTCATAGATAGGATATTGAAGACATTTATTAGAGATTTTAAATTTCAAAGAGACTTTTTCTTTGAATTTTTAGTCCAACATTTGCAGTTAATTTGTCTTTTTTTCCCCCCTTTGTGGTTTGTAGAAAGAATGTTGGCTTATATATACACTTTTTGCTATGTTATATTTTTAACGATTTCCTTTGTGGCTTAATATTCCACATAATATTTGTAAATATTCATGGAAGTAGGATGGAGCATATATTGTGACTTTCAGAGCCTGTGCAATCTTACTGATATTTTCCTCTATTAATCTGTTTTAGCTCAGGAGTGGAATGTTTGCCTTACATTACTATATTTTTCTGTCAATTTTTGTTGACTATCTAAATATTTTTGACTTATATATTGTAGTTTTATGTATTCAGCTTATGTTTGTGATATTTATTTTATTTTTTGGTTAGTTTAAAACATTTTGCCCATATAAAGTGATCTTTTTTGGTGTATGTGCTTTCATTAAAAGAAAATTTGTTTTGTTTTGTTTGCTTTGAGTTCATTTTGTTATTAATTACTGGCATGCTGTTGTCTATGGTTTTTTAACCTATAACTTTATTTCAGGTATAATTCTTATAAACAGAATTTGATTGGATTTTTCAAGCCATTCTGAAGGCTGTTGTCTTTTAATCCATTTAAAATTCCTACATTTGATGTATTTTGTCATTTTTCATCTGTGATATTCTCTGTTTTCTTTGGTTTCCATTTCTTGTATGTGAGTTGTGGTTTCTTTGCACTTGGATTCTTCCATATATTAGATATTACATACATATACATATCTCTTTATTTTTATCAGCTATAAATTATTATTAAATTATTCTAACAGTTTTTCCAAGAATGTTTTGAAGTTGTTTTCACTTTTTATTTAGACAATATAATGACTTTAATATATTTTTTCTATGTTAAAGATTGTGAATCTTTTTATTTCATGAATTATAGTTTTTTTGACTTATTAATTTTGCTTCATCTCTCAACAGGATGGTTTAATGTTCCCCAAAATGGTAGAAGGTGTTATATTGTATGGTAAAAAATTTTCATCACATTTCCCCTCATACTTTATTGATGTTACTCTTTTGATTTTTTAAAAATATCTTTTGTGAAAAACAAAAACAAAACAAAACTGTGATTTTTGTAAAAAGTATAGAACTGTGTACACTATTTAAGACTCAAACATTATCCAGAATTCCCTGGCATTCCAGTGGTTAGGACTTAGCACTTTCACTGTTGTGGGCCTGGATTTGATCTGGGAACTGAGATCCTGCAAGGCATGCAATGTGACGCCCCCCCCGCCCCCCCCCCAAAAAAAAACCCCAAACAAGCAAACAAACAACAGAAAGAGAGAGAGAAAACTTAAGCATTATTGAAAGATACAAGTAAGAAAACCAAAAATAAAACTAACAGCTGTTCCACCAAAGTTGTTCCAAACTTACCATCGGGAACTAACATTTGTTAGCACCTATTAAACATCATGGAGAAGGCATGGCACCCCACTCCAGTACTCTTGCCTGGAAAATCAAATGGATGGAAGAGCCTGGTGGGCTGCAGTCCATGGGGTCACTGAGGGTCAGACAGGACTGAGTGACTTCACTTTCAGTTTTCACTTTCATGCACTGGAGAAGGAAATGGCAACCCACTCCAGTGTTCTTGCCTGGAGAATCCCAGGGATGTGGGAGCCTGGTGGGCTGCCGTCTATGGGGTCGCACAGAGTTGGACACGACTGAAGCGACTTAGCAGCAGCATAGTATTACTAGATCACTTTGCTATATACCTGGAAATTATGTCAACTATACTTCAATAAAAATTAAATAAGATATTTGTCCTCAACATTTGTTGATTATGATTGTAGTGATTTCCTTGCTCAATTTCCCCTCACCCCCTTTTTAAAATGGGGTCATTTCTTGTTATTGTCATACTTTCTACTGTTTTTGGTAAGTTTTGAGGAGTTTTGCTATCTGTCTTTGGCTGGCAATGGCACCCCACTCCAGTACTCTTGCCTGGAAAATCCCATGGACAGAGGAGCCTGGTAGGCTGCAGTCCATGGGGTCGCTCAGAGTCGGACACGACTGAGCAACTTCACTTTCACTTTTCACGTTCATGCATTGGAGAAGGAAATGGCAACCCACTCCAGTGGTCTTGCCTGGAGAATCCCAGGGACAGCAGAGCCTGGTGGGCTGCTGTCTATGGGGTCACACAGAGTCGGACACGACTGAAGTGACTTAGCATTAACAGTAGCAGCATTTTTTAAAAAATCAGTTGATGTTTATAGTTTCTGGGGGGAGAATTATGGAAAACTTGATTTTTGTTCTATTGTAAGTAGCTAATTCTTTGTGTATGCTTGCTTGAAGAATATTTTTCATTTTTTTTTCAGCAAGTGCCACATTTGTCACTATATACTTGTGTTATACCATTTTCTTTGATTTAGTTGGGAATGTGGTGGATTTAATCAGTTTAGACTATTTCTTTTATTGCTGAAGAAAGCTTCCTTCTATTGTGCGTTCCGATTATTCATTCAGTTTTATTTGATATAGTCCATACTTCAGGGAAATGAATGTCTTTTGTTTGACTATTTATTTTCTGTTCCTTATATCAGCTATGTTCTTCCTCATAATTTTTATTTTGTCATTTTTCTTCTTATTTTCTGGGAGATTGTCTGAATTTTGTGCTGTGTATCAATGCTTCCACAGCACTGGTTTTACTCTTTTTAATGTCTACTATTGAAGATTTTTTAAGTCTGCTGAAGTGCTGTCTTCTTCCCTTCTGACATGCCTCCCACCTCCTGCATCATTAATGTTATGAACCAGTGTAGTGCCTGGCAGGCTACAACTCCCATGATGGACTTGTACTGGGAGGGCTTCCCAGGTGGCTCAATACAAAGAATCCCCCTGTCAATGCAGGAGATGCAATCCCCTGGAAAAATAGCAACCCATTCCAGTATTCTTGCCTGGGAAATACCATGGACAGGGCAGCCTGGTGGGCTACAGTCTTTGGGGTCTCAAAGAGTTAGACATGACAGAGTAACAAGTATGCACATACTTGTACCGGGTATGTCTTACTTTGAAACATGTTAGTGTTTATTTTGGGGTTCTCTTGCTGAGCATATAATATGCTACTATCAATTTCTATCCCTTACTTGTTTTATAGAAATTGTTACCTCTGTCTAGATGTAGTGTAGAGAGGCCAAGGGCAGTGGCAGAAGTGGGAAAGGTTCTGATGGGATAAAATACCTTGCTTCCATAATGGGTCAAGTTTGAGTAGTAAAAGATGTCAGCGAAGTTTATGGAACCTGGGTTTCTGAACTAGATTAGGGTAGCTATTGAGCTAAAGGAAGAAGGATAAAACATCCTCCTACCTTTGTTCAGCTGATCTCTATGAAATGAAGCTGGGGTGTGGCATAAGCTAAAGCTGTACTTTTGGCTTTATCTACTTGATAATTAGTTTAAATTTCTTTTAGGTTCTGAATTTACAATTTTCAGGATTGTTTTCTATACTTTCTTCTCCATTTCTTCATTTTCCCAATGATTTTGTGTCTGTGTGTTTCTTTCAGCTCTTGTATGGCTCTTTAGTTAGCTATTGGAGCAGTTGCTTGAGGACTGTTGCGATATTGAATTGAACATTTCAGAGGAGCCTTAGGGTCATATTATTAAATTGCAGGAAAAAATCTAGTTGGAAATTAGATTTGAATAGTACTGAATTTAGGTGTTTTTTTTTTTTTTTTTGAGAAATTGGCTTTTTTCCAGTTCTGACTACCATTTACTTTTTAAAAATAATTTCTGTTCAATCTAGAGATTGAACAGTATAGTGAGATTTTTGGGAAAAATTTTTAAAATAAAATGGGATGACCCAGAGGGAGGGTATGGGGAGGGAGGAGGGAGGAGGGTTCAGGATGGGGAACACAGGTATACCTGTGGCAGATTCATTTCGATATTTGGCAAAACTATTACAATATTGTAAAGTTTAAAAATAAAATAAAATTAAAAAAAAATAAAATGGGAACCTTTTAAGAAAGATATAGTCCTTGAAAGGTGGCTGAGCTCTTAATTTTACACAGAAGATATCACTGTCTTTAGTAACTAGTTATCTCACTGTCCTTTCTGACTGGTTCATATTTGGTTTTATTTCCTGCAGTGTTCATTATAGCTAAATTCTAGATCAACTAAAGGGAATTTGAATACCCTTTTAAAGTTTAACATAGTGGGTTTTGTCATTAATTTGATTGTTTTCCTAACCTTCCATTTTCCTCACTATAAGTCAGAATGTATATTCTTTTGGTGACTGAAAAAATTTTTTATTTGATTAAAACTGGTGTTTTTGTTACTGTAATTAAATTAAGCTTGACTTAGCTCATTTTACTGTGATGAAGCTTACTGATTTTCAGTGTTTTCATTATTATTTTATCCTGGAAAGTCTAGTTCCTTCCTCTGTTTTTTTATTTGCTTGTTTAATTTTTGTTTTGTTTTGTCTTTTCACTTTATTTGAGAACTAAAAAATATCTTTTCTGTGTTAATAGTGATAAATCAGTGTTAAAGAAACTCGTTGTGACTTGAGTGGCATAAGCTTATCATTTGGTTGCTATCCAGAAATATTAATATTATATAGCATATTATGTTATAAATAGAGCAAGAGAACCCCTATCTGAAAAGAGAAGTTTCAATATGGGACCTGATGGACCTGCCAGCTGTCTTCCCAGGTAGCTCAGTGGTAAAGAATTCATCATACAATGCAGGAGACACAGGTTTCATCCCTGGGTGGGGAAGATCCCCTGGAGAAGGAAATGACAACCCACTTCAGTATTCTTGCCTGGGAAGTCCTGTGAACAGAGGAGCCTGGTGGGCTACAGCCCCTGGAGTCGCAAAGAGTAGACATGACTTAGTGACTGAGCATGCATGGACCTGCTGTGCTGTGAGTTGCTCAGTCGTGTCCTACTCTTTGCGACTCCGTGGGCTGTAACCCATGAGCCCACCAGGCTCCTCTGTTCATGAGATTTCCCAGGCAAGAATACTGGAGTGGGTTGCCATTTCCTTCTCTAGGGGATCTTCCTCACCCAGGGATGGAACCTTCGTTTCCTGCATTGTAGGGCGAATTCTTTATCACTGAGCTACCTGGGAAGCCCAAGTGTAACACAATTGACTATAACTTAATATAAGGAGATATGGGGGAAAGAAGAGAAGGGAGATCAGAATTTATCATATTTGGTATTTTTTTTCTACTGCTTATGGTTGATACCTCAGTAACCACGATGTGGACAAATTATGTCAATTCTATTGAAGCATTTTGGGGGTAAAGTGAATTGCATTACTTTCGATGGTCATCATTACTTGTATGCATATACAGTATTTCCACTGTGTATGGTCAAGGTCTTTAATGAGGTGATTTCTAGGTTTTATATTGATTGGATTTTATGTCAATTGAATAAGAATTGTGCTTGTGAAGTCCTTATAGTCATGTAGCTAAACCATGGTTGACCTATGACCTGTCATTTTTTATGTTGCTTTATAACTGTAGTGTTGCTCCTTCGATAAGTATTTTATTCACATTGAAACGACTTGCAGTAATCATATAAGTAAATTAAAAAGTCATATATTTATTGTTATTTATCAGTTGGGGCTATAATCCTAAGAAAAACTTTTCTTATGAAAGTTAGAAATCTTCCATTTGTGGTCTCATGTTTTCATTATCATTTGGTTTTTGTATGTAGTAATGTAAAACACAGCATCTTCCTTTCTCATGAAAAGTTTAATAGGAATTACAGTTGCAGATTATTTGACTTTGGTACATTCCATAGTGTCTGTCTAATTTGCCTTCCAGAGGCTTTAGAAACACTGTACAGCCAAGGTAAGGAGTTGCACTCAGAATGCCAGTTAGGTTTATTCTTTTCTGTTTTATAAATTAAATGTTTTAATGGTAGAATTCCTCTTATTATTATGTATTTCCACTGAAAAGTTTTTTGGACTTACTGTCATAGAGGCTGTGAACTAAGCGCTCAAAGAAAATGATCTATGTGGAAGAGCTTTGTGTTTAGTTTCTGATTTCTATCCTATACTGATATGAGAGTTAGTTTCATAGTGGATGAGGGGGCTGGCAGAGGGGTCAGTTGTGCAGTAGAGTGGTAGCAGCAGGAAAGTGTTATGCTTTTCACTCGTTAGGGTAAGTTTTATCTTTCATTAAACGCATAGCTTCGTGACCCTTTGGTCTTGGAGATCATTTGTATCAGTTGGTGACTTTGCTTTCATCTTTCTGGAAAATACATAATTTTATGTTTTCTCTCCTCACTTCACATACTCTTGTTTCAAAGATAAAATGAGGTTTTAAATTTGTTTCTAAATTATTAAAAATTATTTGTATTTCCTAGAGGAATATAGTCCCAGAGGAAAATAAGTTACTTCCTGGAGAATATTAAAGGGAAAGAAAGTGATTTTGGGGGGTATATTAGATTATATGCTGCTGCTAAGAACTTTGGAACTGTTAGGACTTCGTTCTTTTAACTTGTTAACCAGTACATGGTCTGTATTTCTGAACTAGCATTGGAGTGCATATCTAGGATATTGCCAAGATGAAAAACAGTATTTGTAAATATATAAATCTTAACTGTATAAGCTAAAACCGGATGCCTTAAGATTAGAATCACTTGTTATCTGAAAGGAGAATACATCAATGCATATTTATTGCCTGTTGTGTGCTGGCATCATAGCATCATTAGGATCTTAAATTCTAAAGAGAACTGCATTAGTAACTCATTTGAAACTTATAAAATGCTTAATTGTTTACAAGTCTTCACTAACTCCCTACATCTTTAAAATACAGATTGGGAAGAGTGATGTTGCATTATTTCATCTCAAGATACTAGAAATTACAAAAAAAATGGGGCTGAAAAAATAATATAGTCAAGTAATCATGTTATCATTTAAGTCCTGTATATAATTTTAAGTTGGAACTGGTAAGTGAGTGAAATCTCACCTGCAAAAATAGGACTTTAACTCTCAATTATCTGGCTTTCATGACCCATGGAATCTGTCGCTGAATAGATAGAGTGTTACCACATAATCTACAATTGGTGATCTGTATTCACTGGTTTTCCTGCCTGTAGATAAAGTCTACTACCTTTTGTTCACTGAAATGCAGTTTACTATTTAAAATAGGTGTAAAATAGAAACAGTTACTACCTGCTTTATTGATATACTGCAAAAGAAAGATTCAGGTGTTGATGTAATTTATTTTGAGTGTGTAAGATTTAAAACCATAAAGAAAACTGTACTAATTAAATGTTAAAGTGTTTTGCTTTAATTAAGTAGAAGATGACGGGTGCCGTTATTGAATACTAATTCATTAATGGAGCACCTATGTTCTAATTAGAACTTATGTTTAAATCTTGATAAGCCTTGGCTATGTGGAAACTTTGCTTAGTGCAGAAAGAAAGATTTATTGTACAGTTTCCCCCTTGTAGTTTATCAAAAAGTCATCTTAAATTTTCAAATGTTTTTATTTTTTATTTTTTTAATTTTTTTTTAAACTTTACATAATTGTATTAGTTTTGCCAAATATCAAAATGAATCCACCACAGGTAT
>NW_011495076.1:53391-60563 GCF_000754665.1 Bison bison bison
CAGGTATACCATCGTGTTCCCCATCCTGAACCCTCCTCCCTCCTCCCTCCCCATACCATCCCTCTGGGTCGTCCCAGTGCACTAGCCCCAAGCATCCAGTATCGTGCATCGAACCTGGACTGGCAACTCATTTCTTACATGATATTTTACTTGTTTCAATGTCATTCTCCCAAGTCTCCCCACCCTCTCCCTCTCCCACAGAGTCCATAAGACTGTTCTATACATCAGTGTCTCTTTTGCTGTCTCGTACACCGGGTTTTTAGAGTGAGAATATTTTAATATTTGTAGAAAGTATATATGATGTATTATAAGATGTTTTAGAGCATACGTTGATTGTCCAATTGTTAATGTGTTCTTTTACCGTAACACTGTTCCAATAGTCCATATGACAATAATAGCTGATATTTATTTCACTTTGGAGGAGGAAATGGCAAACCACTCCAGTATTCTTGCCTGGAGAATTCCATGGACCAAGAAGCCTGGTGGGTTACAATCCATGGGGTCACAAAGAGTCGGACACGACGGAGTGAGTAACTTGCACTTGCATTTCACTCACCGTGCACCAGGCGGTGTTCTAAATGTCTTATACATAGTAATTTATTTAATTCTTCTAAGAATTGTCATTGTTACTAATATTATTACTATTTCTATTTTATAAGTGATAAAACTGAAGCACGAAAGATCAATCTATGCCGAGTTCATAATCAAACATATAAACCACTAATTATAGCATGTTTGGGTTAATGCAGCTAAGTCACTTCAGTCGTGTCTGACTCTGTGTGACCCCATAGATGGCAGCCCACCAGGCTCCTCTGTTGCTGGGATTCTCCAGGCAAGGATACTGGAGTGGGTTGCCATTTCCTTCTCCAGTATGGGTTAATGTTCTAACATTAATAGAAAAGCAGAAAGTGCTAGGGTCCTTTAGAGTATGTAGTCTACCATGCTACTAGAAGTCCCAACTCTTTTTGTTTCTACTACAATCTCTCATGCCTTTCTTTTCTCCAAAACAATTGTTTCCCTTTCAGATTACTGCTATCCAATATTCAATGTACTGAAAGTATATTGTTTGAAATTAAAATGGTAAACATTTGAAAAACCAGAAGGTAGAAGCCTAAAACAAAAGTGATTACTTTTGAACTGTGGGACTGAGGGGTGGAAGAATCAGGATATGTTTTTTAAACAGCTTTTAGAAAGCCTCAGGTATTCTAAAAATCAACTTCAGTTCTTTGGAAAAATAATGTTGCTCCCAAGGCTCTTTCATTTAAACCAGAATAGTTTGGATATAAACATAATATTTTTGAATGAATAAAAAATGAAAGGTAAATTATTAAGTGTTTTAATTAAGAAGAACAGTATTGTAGAAAATTGGTCTTTTTTTCTTTTTATTTAAAAGTTATGGTTTGTAAATTAGAAATTACTAGCTTTCAATGGTCAAGATACCATGAAAAAAATTCTACCTTCTATTTCTCATTTATATTTATTTCCAACAGCAAATTTCTCTCTTCTTTGTATCCCATCTTGTTACTTTCATATTTCAAATAAGTGGATACCGTTCATATTAATTGAATATTTAAAAATTTATATTGAAAAGAAAGTTATTCTGATTTGGACCATACAATAGTTCACCTTTAGCAATGAATTTTCTGTTAACTTTTAACTTTTAGGAGTATAAAGGATCTACATTTCCTTCCTTTTTAAAAAACTTTGTTAATGATAGAAAAAAACATATATAACATCTGTCAAGATCTGTAGTTAAAAAAAAATTATCTACTTTGCAAAGTGTCAGCAATGCCCATATTGTGTGAATGCAGCATGGAACTGATGTGTGAGTGATCAAGCAGTAGGAACAGTTTCTGTGGTAACAGTATTCAAAGTTTAGCAGAAATATATGAAAAACTAAAACATAATCACTTTGGGAGTAATGGATGGATGGAGATAAAAAAGTTATCTTGCTGCTTTTTCAATGTTTTCAGGCTTCCAGATGGTAGGAAGAGCTTTGTTCTTCCATCCAGCCCATCCGTTGTTCTTTAGTATAACTGACATCACTGCAGCTACCGCAACCATTAAAGCATCACCGTATAAAAATGGCAAAAATTAGAACTTATTGTGTAGTTTTGTGGAAAGAAGATTACAATAATCAAAGTTACAGTTTGTTGAAAGATATGCTGTTTTATTTTTTTAGTTTTTGGTGTGTGGCATAGCTGTATGCTATTAATAGAAGTAATGCCCAGAAATGATGTACTCTAAGATTAGAGCGTGTGTGTGTGTGTGTGCACTTGTGCTCAGGCATTCTGTCGTGTCTGCCTCTTTGTGACCCTGTGGACTGTAGCCCGCCGGGCTCCTCTGTTTGACAGTTTTCCAGGCAAGAATCCTGGAGTGGGGTGCCAGAATAGATTTCCCTTATTTGAGATGCGTGTGTCTGTGCATGCTCAGTCGTGTGCAGCTGTTTGTGACCTTATGGATTGTAGCCCTCCAGTCTTCTCTGTCCATGGGTTTCCCAGGCAAGAATACTGAAATGGGTTTGCCATTTCCTGCTCCAGGGGATCTTCCTGACCCAGGGATTGAACCTGCGTCTCCTGTGTCTCCTTGCATTGGAAGGCGGATTCTTTACCATTTCATGACTTAGAATTAAGTATAGGGATTTCATTATATATCATTGAAATAAGTTACTTTGTGAGTAAGGGATATAGTGTACATGATTCACTAAACCTATGTATTTATTTCTTTTCCCCCCAGACTATTATGTCTTTGCCAGGAATGAAAATGTATATTACTATTTTCTACACAAAAATTACTTTAAAGAAAATATTAACAATTATAGTAATAGTTATTTGTGCCAGTTTCAGTTCAGCAAATATATAATTTTTGTAGTTTAACAAATTTAAAATAGCTAAGCAAAATAAATTTCTCTTTAAATAACATAAAATATTATAAAATTATTTTTATTTATTGGTGTCTGCCTAGAGGCAGATCTCATAAATTTTATTGTTGTTTTTTTGGCACTTTTATCAAACAATTTGTGTTTGCTAGAATATAATTCTTGTCTTGGTTACTTTTGCCCATTTTTATGTGCTATAATTTAAAAATACTTTAGAAAGTCAAGCAATAGTTATGTGTTGCTTTTTATTTTTTTAACTTTTTCTTATGTATTGCTTTTAGGGAGACTCTGTTCTCTCTCTTGCATTATTCCCCACCAGTATGTATCTTTCTTCCAGCTTGTATATATTTTTAAAAAATTCGTGTTTATTTGAAAAAGTCTTCCAAGATTATGTTACATTTGAGCTCAGGGAATCCAGCTTTTGTATTCTTTACCATTAGCAATATGAAAATGAATTAATATAGTACTTTGAGTTTTGGCAAATCTCATCTTTAAGCAGTTTGAATCTCCCAGCTAGTACTCAAATATATAGTGAAATTCACTACTTTCTAGAAGCCCAGTGTCTACAATGTTTGGTTTTTTAAAAACAAGCTAAACTGAACAGCAGTATTAGGTGAAATTCATTCAGAATGCCATGTATCACAGAAACAAGTCATTCGTGTTCAGGTGTGAATTGTACTAGATCTTAGTTCCCCAATCTAGGCTCTTTTTGGGGTCAGGACTGTGGTCCTATTATATGTAGTCTTTGAAGACATTTTAGTTTCAAGTCTGGGGATACTACCTTCTCCAGCTGAGATTTTTCTCCAGGAAGTTAGCTTATAGAATGAGCACCTCAGATTGTGACTGGTTGTTAGGGGTGAGGGGATTAAGACATTCTGGTCAAACAGTACAAGGCTTCAGTTAAAAGATTAATAAGCTCTAGGGATCTGATATACAGCATGATGACCGTAGTTAATAATACTGTGTTGTATACTTGAAATTTGCTGAGAGAGTAAACCTTAAGCATTCTTAACACACACACACACACACGAACACACACACAAACTGGCAACCATGTAAGGTGATGTATGTGTTAGTCTGATTATGATAATCATGTCACAAAGTGTATGTATTTCAATCAAATCATCACATTGTATACTTTCAGTTCAGTTCAGTCGCTCAGTCGTGTCCTACTATTTGCAATCCCATGAATCGCAGCACACCAGGCCTCCCTGTCCATCACCAACTCCCGGAGTTCACTCAAACTCATGTCCATCAAGTCGGTGATGCCATCCAGCCATCTCATCCTCTGTCGTCCCCTTCTCCTCCTGCCCCCAATCCCTCCTAGCATCAGGGTCTTTTCCAATGAGTCAGCTCTTCGCATGAGGTGGCCAAAGTACTGGAGTTTCAGCTTTAGCATCATTCCTTCCAAAGAAATCCCAGGGCTGATCTCCTTTAGAATGGACTGGTTGGATCTCCTTGCAGTCCAAGGGACTCTCAAGAGTCTTCTCCAACACCACAGTTCAAAAGCATCAATTCTTCGGCGCTCAGCTTTCTTCACAGTCCAACTCTCACATCCATACATGACCACTGGAAAAACCATAGCCTTGACTAGATGGACCTTTGTTGGCAAAGTAATGTCTCTGCTTTTGAATATGCTGTCTAGGTTGGTCATAACTTTCCTTCCAAGGAGTAAGTGTCTTTTAATTTCATGGCTGGAATCTCCATCTGCAGTGATTTTGGAGCCCCAAAAATAGTCTGACACTGTTTCCACTGTTTTCCCATCTATTTCCCATGAAGTGATGGGACCGGATGCCATGATCTTAGTTTTCTGAATGTTGAGCTTTAAGCCAACTCTCTCACTCTCCTCTATCATTTTCATCAAGAGGCTCTTCAGTTTCTCTTCACTTTCTGCCATAAGGGTGGTATCATCTGCATATCTGAGGTTATTGACTTCTCTCCTGGCAATCTTGATTCCAGCTTGTGCTTCTTCCAGCCCAGCGTCTTTAAACATATACAATTTTATTTGCCAATTGTACCTCAATAAGGGATCGCGAAGAGTCGGACACGACTAAGGGAGTTCACTTTCACTTTTCACTTTCATGCATTGGAGAAGGAAATGGCAGCCCACTCCAGTGTTCTTGCCTGGAGAATTCCAGGGACAGGAGCCTGGTGGGTTGCCGTCTATGGGGTTGCACAGAGTCGGACACGACTGAAGCAACATAGCAGCAGCAAAGCTGAAAAAAAAAAGAATGAGCATTTTGTCTTTTCACATAGGGACCACCCTATTCAATTTCTTCAAGCCTGGAAGTGAATTGGTATTCAATGAATTTTGGTTTAATGACTGACTGACTGACTGACTGAGGGGATAAATGAAGAAATTGAAAACAAGTGACTCAGTTAGAAGGGTCAAAGTTACACTGCTTCACAGCCTGAACACTTTGCCTGTGGGAATTTAGTTTGGCTACTTAAAAAATTATTTTTGACCAATTAGTTGTAACCTACTAATGGCCTGAAAAAAGCATTTTCAATTTTGTGGAAATTTAATGTAGTCTCAGTAATCCTGTCTTCTCTTTTATGGACGATGGGAATTTGTTTATGGAATATTTATTTGTTTATGGAATATTTATTTGTTTATTCAGGTCAAACATAGATGAAAACCTCATGAAGAGTCTTAGATCCTTATTTCATGAAGAGCATGATTACAGTTTGACTCCTTTATATGCACAGTTATTTATTATGCTAATGAGTATGCCTGTACTGTTGTTTTAGGTTTTAGAAAAGAAATTTTAAAAGAATTATGTTTCTATTGGCACTGACTTTATGTCAGCAGTCATGAATTCAAGTATGTTATGTACAAGATGTCTCATACCACTTCATAGAAAGTATATTTAATTATCTTCTAATGGATTATGTCAGAATTTCTTTGACTTACATAATTTGTATGGAAGTATTTTATATTCTTATCAAACTTATACATATGTATCAGGAATGCCACTTGAAATAATATGAGTGAAAATACAGTGGGTTATAGCAGCAACAATTTTTTGATAATTAGAAATTATTCTGATGCTCTTTGTGAGAAACCTCAGGTTTTTTTTTTTCTTTATAAAAATCAACTCTATTGAGGTATAATTTACATGCAATTAAATTCACTCATTATAAATATTTGTGGAGTTTTTAACTTTTTCTTCCAGTTTTATAGAGCTATAATTGATGTAGAGCACTATATAAGTTTAAGGCGTATAGCATAATGATTTGACTTATATCCGTCATGAATTGATTATCACAATAAGTTTAGTGAACATTCATCATCTTATATGCATTCAAAATGAAAGAAGTAGAAAATTTTTTTGCTTGTTATGAGAACTCTTAGGATTTACCATCTTAACAACTTTCATATAAAACATACAGCAGTGTTAATTATATTTGTCATGTTGTACATTGCATCTGTAATATTTATCTAAAAACAGGAAATTTGCACCTTTTTACGTTTTTCATACAGTGATGAAATAGATAAGCAAAGGACTCACAGGAGAAAGAAATCAATGTAGGTCAGAGTATATTTCTACTTAGACAATGAACGATTCATACCTTATAATGCAGACTTCTATTGTTTCTATTGAAATATTGTTTCTTGAGGTCACATAATATCATCTAGAATCAGTGTTAAGAAAATTTATAATAAAATTAACTGCCTGTAGAATAGATGAGACTAAGTGCAGCGTATTATCTATGGTTTGTTTTCCATTTTCTCTTTTCTGTGTGTTTAAATAATATTGTATTTTGTTTAACCAGCAGATTAAAAACCTATGTCTGTAGACCACTGGGTCTTTGTGATTCATATACTTTTAATTTCTGTAATTATTGAATGAGTAATATAGTTAATTCACCCAATATCTTCTTTTAGTCTTTGTTGTATACCTGTTTATTTCATCACCGTCTGCTTCTGGGGGACTTAAGCTTTTTCCTATATGAAGAGATTGAACACAATCTTATGTGTTGCTTTAATGTGCCCGTTTAAAATATCAACATTTTAACGCTACTTCATTTCTCAGTGGAGCACGTATTACGTTGCCTTAATGTTTGTTGGGGGAGAGATCTTAAGGCTGTTTTCTCCCTTTCTCTCCAATGACCTGGAATCTCTGAACTAAAAGCACAGAAACATCAGACTGTGAATCTTAGTTTCATGTATATTTCCTAAAAAGCTTCTACAGATGAATGATTTGTTCTGTATTATACGATGCTGTTTAACTTTGATCTGACCAGCTAGTAGCAATAAGACTAATTCTAAATATCTTTCCATTTGGAGATG
>NW_011495076.1:60663-67384 GCF_000754665.1 Bison bison bison
ATTTGGAGATTTTTCCTGTTGTCATCAGCAGCAATGCCCTCTCCTCCCACACACAAAACACTTTCTTACGTGTATGTATGTATGCGTGTGTGTATGTATGTACGTATTTATGTATTTATCTTTCCTCCCCTTCACAGTTGGCAGGTTGTGGGTGGCTTTCTGAAGAGGGGAGGGTGAAGGAGGCCTTGGCTGTAGGCTGCTGTTGATTTAAGGCAGTGGCATTATTAATAGGCAGCATCTGCCCTCTCACTTTCAGTAATGCAGCTGACCCTTTTAGCTGCTGGATACCCGAGCTTTAAGTGGCAACTTTAATGTGATACCTTAGAGTTATGTCCTTACTAAATAAATCACATTTAGAAGCTTTTATGTTATCTTAGTCATGCTTGTATTTTAAGAAGTCTGAACATGATAAACATTAAAAATGAATTTATATTCATGAAGCAAAATGTAATTTTCTAGGTAATTACCAATTCATCTAGAAGTTCAAATGGTTGCTTTTAGTGTTCATCCATGTAAATGACACAATAAAAAAGGAAAGCTATTCTGTGATACCCTGTGATTCATTTAAAATGATTTTTCTTGATACATTTATTTCATCTAAGACTTTTTCAAATAGATGCTCCTTTCCTAAGTAGAGCTTGGTGGAGTTAGAAATAATTTAATATGTCTATTGTTAGAATGAGGCCAATATAACCTTTTACTTAGTCTTTTATTTAGTAGATTAAAAAATTTTTATAACCTCCTGAGTGAGCATATTGAATTTTTGAAATATGATTGTAGATTAAAGGATATATAGAGATGTTATATAATCTATTTTTAAAGCAAGTAGTGTTGGGATTTGTACTTAGGTGATGTTGGATATAAAATGAAATCAAAGAGGCAGAAATTCAGAGAGGTTTTTCCCTAATTAATAAAACTAGAGAAAGAGAGAGAGAGGTGAATTGCCATTGATTTTTAACAGTTGTTATTCATACGAACTTTTTGTTAATTTTAGGTTTGAAATGGAAAATGATCAAAAAGCATTTCTATAGTAGTAACTTAAAGATTACAGGCTATATAGTTAAATTTTTAATTGATGCAATAATGTGAGCAAAATTAAGATATATATATATATTTTATAAGAGTCAACATTGTATGTGATAGCTAAATTTTAAACTTCAGTTCTGCTTTTAATTCTTAAGTCCATTTCTAGTTTTTCCTTATCTTTTTGAATGTCTTTATTTTTCTCTACCACCTCCAAATTAAAAAAGGCAGTCTAGACTTTTTATTTCAGAAAACACTGACTTTGAAGAAAATATATGAGTATTTAAAACATGTAGTTGGCAGGGAAATCAAGAAAAAAAATTTCTGAAAATACTTTGCAGTGTGATTTAATCACCACACCTATAAGTGTTTAAACCATACTGTTGACCAAATAGCCCAGAAGATATTATAAATAGTGACTGTTGATGATACCTTTCTGAATGTGGCTTGGAATTGATTGGTACTTTAAGTTATAGAATTATGGAAACCATTACATATCATATAAAATGCTGTATCATCAGATTTTAATTTGTGAATGGATGACATTTGATAAGGTTTTATTAAATATTATAAACAAGCTTGACACCCAGTTAATTTAAAGCAAGTGTTATTCATAAATTAAATTATTTAGTGTGCTTTCATTTTGGGTTTGTAATTTGGTAAATCTTTAAGTTGGAATGATCACTTGCTTTGTTGAGATTGTGGTAATCTAAAAAGAGCAAGACGGAACTCCTACTTAAATTAGACCTCTGACCCAAACTTGGCAGTTCTCTCAGCTTGCCAGGGAAAACACTTGCCAGGTTCACTATTTTCTTCCGTCGTCTTGAGAGAGTCTACCCCATTTTTCTCCTCCATTGACTAACCTTTGACTTCCCAAACCTGTATTTCTTTCCAACAGGGGTGAATAAACACTCTTGGTATGTGAAGATTAAAGGTCCATGGACCCTGCAGGTGCCCTGAAGCAAATTTGCTCAGAATTAATTTGGTACCTCCAATTGTGGTTTGTTTAGGATAGGAAACCAGATAGAATTCAATAGTGTATCTTGAATCTTAGAACTTAATACTCCTGTTACAAACAACAGGGAAGAAAAAAAGACCAAGTGCCAGTAACATTTACTCTTCAAAGGAAAGTTTGTGTCTCTCTGTGCCTGGTTATCTTCAAGAGTTGCAGAGTAAAAAGAACATTTCAGTGGAAGTATATTTCAGCCCTGATATAGAAAAGACCTTTAAAAAGAGTCATTGTTGACATGAAAGGGAAAACATTCTGATTTTCTGGGATGTAAGCCTTAGAAAACAAGCCAGAGTAAAAGAACATGTAGAAATGAAAAACTTATGGCTCCAGAGATGACCTGTTGTGAATTATTTCAGAATTCAGTGGATATCTCAGATGATTGATTTTTCTCCTATGAATCCTTGCTCTTATGAATGTACTGAGTAGGTATCAACTTTGTTTTAGAGTGAAATAATCACTATAAAGAATATCACTGTTCTGAAAACATAAAAACTGCTTTAGAACATAAGATAAACTCTGTACTTGCAAAGAACAAAATGTATCTACATGAATAAAGAATATAAAGAAGTGTTTCTCTAAGTGATTGTAACTGTTGATTTGTCTTTAGCTGTAGGTGACTTGGCTTAGGAATTTCAGAATCTAAAGCTAGTAGATGCATTTTGCCAATTACACTTAGGTGATTCTGGCATCAGATATAGCAGTCTGTAAATGATAGAGGAACTAAGAAGCAGAGGAGCAAGAAGGAATAGATCCTTTCTTAGGCACATGCTTTCTACCTTTTTAAAAAAATAAAGCGTTTAACAAAAGATGTTTCACCATACTGTGGTGCAGTGCAGTCAGTGCAGCTGACTCCTGGAGTTCTGTTGATTATGTTGTGTTAAAAGTAGGACCAGTTAAAAACATACATTTGATAATATATTTGGTAAGTTCTGAGTTGAGGTGTTAGAATGGTGCATTCAAAACTGTGAGAGGATGCTATTATTATTTCTGTATTTAAAATGTTTTTAAATAGTTTTATTGGAGTGTGGTTGCTTTACAATGTTTGTTAGTTTCTGCTGCACAGCAAAGTGAATCAAATATATGTATTCATATATCCCATCTTTTTGGATTTCCTTTGCATGTAGGTAGTATCCCATGTACAGAGTATTGAGTAGAGTTCCCTATGACATATAGTAGGTTCTCATTTGTTATGTATTTTATACATAGTAGTGTCTATGTGTCAATCCCAATCTCCAAGTTCATTCCCTTCTCTGCTTGGTATCCATACTCTTGTTCTCTATCTCTAGGATGCTTCTCTTTAAACATCAATCATAGGGAAGAATCAATTTTGTTAGATCCAAGCACCATCATGTTATTGAAAACTTGTTGAATAATTGGATACCTTATAAATAGTTATCAAATTCAGTTTTTCAGTCCTCTACATTTTTACCATAGCGAGTCTTCTGAAATTTGATTGTTTAGAAATCTTAAGATGGCTTTTTCTTTTTTAGGAGAGATATGTTCAGTTCTCTTATTTGTTTGAAAATTTAGCTTTGAATAGTTAATTTGAGAATAAATAGAAGAGAGAGGAGAGAATAGAGATTTGCTGCTGCGTTGCTTCAGTCGTGTCCGACTCTGTGCGACCCCGTAGATGGCAGCCCACCAGACTTCCCGTCCCTGGGATTCTCCAGGCAAGAACACTGGAGTGGGTTGCCATTTCCTTCTCCAATGTATGAAAGTGAAAAGTGAAAGTGAAGTCTCTCAGTTGTGTCCAACTGTAGCGACCCCATGGGCTGCAGCCTACCAGGCTCCTTCGTCCATGGGATTTTCTAGGCAAAAGTACTGGAGTGGGGTGCCATTGCCTTCTCCTGAATAGAGATTTAGAAGAACCTTAATCAGTTCAGTAATATCATGGTTCAGGAATATTTTTAAAAGCTGTATTTTTACTGTTAAGATATCACGATGGTTAAAGTGGAGGAAGTTTACTCACTTACTCACTAACCCTGAGACCTTGAGCAAGATATCTAAATTCTTTGTGCCTCAGATCCCCTTTCTGTAGAATGGGGCACAGAGAATTTAAATACCTACCACATGGAGTTGTTACGAGAAATGGATAAGTTAATACAAGTACTAATAGCACTACTATATATGTTTTAGCCAACACTGTTATTAGATTTGGTGCACTTGCCAATTTTCTCACTTGACGATTATTTTCATTAGAGAGCCTATAACTCTGTGTGTGTGCGGGCGCTGTGCTTAGTCGCTCAGTCATGTCTAACTCTTTGTGACCCTTTGGACTGTAGCCTGCCAGGCTCCTCTGTCCATGGGATTTTTCAGGCAAGAATACTGAACTGGGTTGCCCTTTTTCTTCTCCAGGGGATCTTCCTGACCCAGGGAATCAACCCACATCTCCTGTATCTCCAGCATTGCAGGCAGATTCTTTACCTGCTGAGCCATCGGGAAAGCACACATAACTCTCTAGTTATTGAATTAAATTCCTTGCAGAAATATATCCATTGTCTCTGAATTATATCTCTCTTAAAAGATTGGATCCAAGATAGGAAAGTTAGGCAAAACAGTTAGATATTTCCTGGTACATATTATGTAACAGGTCACTTAGTCAGCAACATCATTTAGTGTCCACATGTGTGCAGAGCTTTTTTAGCCTCCTCCATTTGCTGGGTTGCATCAAGTTCAAACAGTTCAAATTGGAGGGATTTGGAAATTGTGTTTCTTAGAGGAATTTAATTCAGGAAGGCAACTCACTATGGTTTCCAAGATCAAGAACTTGAACTGGAATGTACATGGAATCCACCTTGAACTTGTACCTTGACACAGTACAAAGGAAGAAGTCATACTTTTCTTTTTCTTTTAACCTATTGAACCTGTACCATAATCAACTTGGAAAAAAAATTTCATTTTGTGGTTTAAATAGCAGTCAGCGGTCTTTTATTGTTGTTGATCCTTAGAGAAAATTTGGAAGATGGTTATCTCTTTAGTGCTGCCAAATATATTGTTATTATGCAGACCCTGCAGGCACCAGCTGCAGTTGTTTTCCAGAAGACATGCAATCAATCTAGCTATCATGCACCCAGCTTTAGTATTACTGGCTGCATTTGGTCTTTTTACTCACAGATGCATGCATACTGACACTTGCCAATCTGTTAAAATTGACGGATGCTATATTGCTATATTTTGATGGTCTTTATCTTCCCTTTGATCTGTTCTTGGTTTTAGTTCCTAATTATTGCTATTATTCTTTGGCATTTCTGATCAGAAGCAAGCATTCAATTTCTATCTAATATATCCCTTGTTATGTAAGTTATGATGTACTTAAATGATTTGCTTTCACTTGACCCAGTTAGAATTTACTTTAAGTTTTGAGCCAGCTAAAGTAAGACTAAGCTGATTTATCCCACTATTTTTTCCCCAGTAATGTTGAACTGGAGCAGAACCACTTATTGTGTTAATGCTCACTTCTAAAATATACAGATGCTTATTTACATAGACAGAAAACATATACATACTAGTTGCATTTTAATCTTGGGGTAGGCAAACTGGAATGTTGTAAAAGGTACAGTTTGCCTCTTTGACATGGCTTTCTGGTATGAAACTTGATGTATTAAAAAGTAACCAAAATAAGCTGGATTGAGATGAATAATTTATTCTAGAATTTGTAGTCACATGGTCAATTTTCTACCATACATGTTAAGCAGTAATAATCAATAATAATAATGCTCTTTTAGCATATATTCTTTTAACATGTATTAAGCCCTTACTTTGTACCAGGCACTTGGGTTAAGCTCTTTACGTTAAATAATTCACACCAAACAACTATTTTTGAAGCAAGTACTAGGATTACTTTTTAATTTCACAGATGAGGTAAGAGAGGATTAGAGATGTTAGCATACTATCCAAAACCACACAGTTTTGGAGCAGGGATCCAATTTTCATTGTTTCTGACTGTAAAGAGCCTGAGCTCTTAGTATTTGTTCTATTTTGTCTACTTTCCATGTAATATATTGACCTGCAGTTATATAGATCAGGGTCTTGGAAGCAACTAAAGTGAAGTGAAAGTCACTCAGTCATGTCTGACTCTTTTGTGACCCCATGGACTATAGTCCATGGCATTCTCCAGGCCAGAATACTGGAGTGGGTAGCCTTTCTGTTCTTCAGGGGATCTTCCCAACCCAGAGATAGAACCCAGGTCTCCCGCATTGCAGGCAGATTCTTTAAGAGCTGAGCCACCGGGGAAGCCCAAGAATACTGGGGTGGGTAGCTATCTCTTCTCCAGCGGATCTTCCTGATCCAGGAATCGAACCAGGGTCTCCTGTATTGCAGGCGGATTCTTTACCAGCTGAGCTGTGAGGGAAGCCCAGAAGCAAATAAATGCACAATCAAATGGGGCATTTGAGAGAGGAGTTACAAACAAGAGTAAGAGATAATAATAAGGGATGATGAAGGGATAGTGAGGCTAGCAACAGTGGGAACTATTATCCTCTCTATATATGAAGTAACAAGAGAACCCAGGGATTGAAGCCAGGTCTCCTGAATTGCAGGCGGATTCTTTACCAGCTGAGCCACAAGGGAAACCCCAAGGAATTGGTTACTGGATCTTGAAGGGTGTGGCTTTAGTTGTAGGAGAAGGTCATCTGACAGCCCCAGTGGTCTTAGGTTGAGGGACACAACCAACTTTGGTGACCTAGC
>NW_011495076.1:67484-67930 GCF_000754665.1 Bison bison bison
TCCCCATCCTGAACCCTCTTCCCTCCTCCCTCCCCATACCATCCCTCTGGGTTGTCCCAGTGCACTAGCCCCAAGCATCCAGTATCGTGCATCGAACCTGGACTGGCAACTCGTTTCTTAGATGATTTTTACCTTTTTTACTGGTCTTCTTTTTTTTTTTTTCCCCCCTAAATCTTTAAGCGTTTATCTGAGATCATCTTCCTTCTGCCTAAAGAACTTCCTTTACTATTTCTTTTAATATGGGTCTGCTGGGAAGTTTTTTGACTTGTTTTGTCTGAATTGAAATGATTTCTTTATGTTTATTTTGAAGGGTATTTTTGCTGGGTATAGAATTCTAGATTGGGGATGGAGGAGGGAGGAGGGTTCAGGATGGGGAACACATGTATACCTGTGGCGGATTCATTTCAATATTTGGCAAAACCAATACAATATTGTAAAGTTTAAAA
>NW_011495076.1:68030-70350 GCF_000754665.1 Bison bison bison
CAGTCGTGTCCGACTCTGTGCGACCCCATAGACGGCAGCCCACCAGGCTCCCCCATCCCTGGGATTCTCCAGGCAAGAACACTTGAGTGGGTTGCCATTTCCTTCTCCAATGCATGAAAGTGAAAAGTGAAAGTGAAGTCGCTCAGTCATGTCCGACTCTTAGTGACCCCATGGACTGTAGCCTACCAGGCTCCTCCATCCATGGGATTTTCCAGGCAAGAGTACTGGAGTGGGGTGCCATTGCCTTCTCCATCATATCATACTAGCATCAGCAAAATCTCCCATTGTCAATCTTGTTACTCAGGACAATAAAATGTATAAAAAGGAAAACATGAAACTTTATGATCTAAAATGTAAGAGTCTTTTTATAATCATTAAACTGTATTGGAGTGAAAATGATAAAATCCTTTTTTGGGGGATAGTAATCTTAAAAAATTTGTGTACTAAGTCCTGTGAAGCAGATATTTGAGTTATTGGATTGATATTGCAAAATGGGAAGTATCTGAAGCATTCTGATTTCTTGAAAGGTTATGTTGTGAAAAATTTGTTTTGTAAGAGTAGATGTATGAAAAGCATATGTTGTTGTTATTACCTAGAATCCAATAAGAGATAGCTTTTGCAAATTATTAACATGTGTGTAGGAGTTATTTTCACAGTTAGGTTATTTTAGATACCAGAATAATTTGTTTCATATTTTAAGCATTGAAATACCCTCTAAGTTCAGTATTCCCATGACCCCAGCATGATATATAATAGAAATAGCACAGAATAAAATATTTTGGCAAGTAATTGAAATAACAAATTCTGTGCATAGTTGAATGAAATAATGATATTTACAGGGACATTGTTAGAGTGTAGTATCTGTAAGAAGACTTCTCCTAAAGCTACTAAATTTAAGAAATGTCCATAAACCATATAATTAAAAAGAGGAAGAATATAAAACAATTGACAAAGCAAAGAATGATAAAGCAATTCATTGGTGACCACAAAATAGTACATTTTTCAACTTTTAACTTGTAACCTATATTTACTTTTAAAGTATCATTTAGCTGTGCAGAGGCAGTAAAAAAATTAGGATTTTTCTTCTTGCAGTCTGTATTTATTGGATTTTAAAGTGATGGCAAAACTCTGAAGTCATTTGAACCCTAATGGAATTTATAGTGTGTAATCGTAATAGTAGTGGCAGAAGAATTAGTAACCATAAAGAAGGCTATTCTCATTTCCCACTTAGAGGGCATATAACTTGTGTGATCTGTTACAATTGATGGCTTATTATGGGCCATCTAGAATTTTAAAATTTCTTACTAGTACTAAATGTGCTTAAAATTTGGCTATCAGTTTAGAAGTATAGTCTTTGCCTTACATACTTCAGTTTTGCTATATTTGTTACTAGTGATTCCTTGATTGTAAGGCCTGATTGTCATTGAAGAGTATTTTACTTTGATAAGTTAAAGATGTTACTAGGTTGGACTAAGTTCTAATAGACTTAGATAATTTGTTTATAGTTAAGTATCATTGCAAATAAATTAGTTCTGTAGGCCTATAAAAAGGAGACAGATTTGTGTTGTAATGAAACATTTGATACTATTCAAATTACATTTTGTTGGAATAACATCACTTTATATTCTACCAAAATGAAGTTGTAAAACAAACCAATTGCTAGATATTGTTAACAGATCTGCAGAATGGCCTTAATCACTGAAGGAAAAGAAAAGTCAGAAGCCAGGTGGTAATGAAGTACATGTGTTCATTGGAGTATATAATATGTCTAGCAGGGTGGGAACGGAAGATGTACAAGTGAATGAATGTCTTCTGACTGGTAAAAGATAAAGTGACAGAATGCTGTTGGTTGGGTGTTCTCAGCAGCTTAGGCAACTAGCTAACTGTATGCTTCACAAAGACCACAAGGACCACATGTAGCATCTGTGGGGAAACATGGAATCAAGTTAGGAAGGACTGGAGTTGGAGGATGCAGCTCATCACAGAATGCTCCATTCTCCCTCGAGAAGAAAGTGAGGCCAGAATTAAGGTTAAATTGCCTAAAGGGAATTCTAAAAGGAAATTTAGAAGTTGATTTGTCAAGATTAGTCTAAACTTTCAGGCAGGAGTAAAGTAGGTTAGAAAATACACATCAGTGAGTTTTCAGAATTCTTTGCTTTAACTGGATGCTTCTGCTAAGGTGTCTAACCATAAGATTTTGTTGTTCACTAAAGGTCTGATTCTGAGAAGGCAGTGGCACCCCACTCCAGTACTCTTGCCTGGAAAATCCCATGGACGGAGGAGCCTGGTGGGCTGCAGTCCATGGGGTCGCTAAGAGTCG
>NW_011495076.1:70450-71859 GCF_000754665.1 Bison bison bison
CCAGCTGAGCCACAAGGGAAACCCCAAGGAATTGGTTACTGGATCTTGAAGGGTGTGGCTTTAGTTGTAGGAGAAGGTCATCTGACAGCCCCAGTGGTCTTAGGTTGAGGGACACAACCAACTTTGGTGACCTAGCAAGGACAGAGCTGAGGAAATAAATACCTTGATCACATTTTCCTCCTCTCTCCACTTTCTTGCCAGTGATCTTCATTGGCCAAACTCAGCTGGAAGCCACAGGAAAAGGGACCCTTTGATGCAGTAGTTAGCTTCTTCTGGCTTACAGGAGATAAGAAACAGATGAAAATCTTCCAGCACAAAGAGAAAATATCTAGTTGTTCACAGATGCACTACCAAGAACATAGTTTCTCAATGTCAAAGCATTAGTGAGGCCAACATTTTCTACTTAGCTCTAATTATTAGACCTACTTATTCTCAATTTTAATGTATTATTTTGTCTTCTTAATTATAGATTTCTGAAACAGCTTGCTTTGTTATGGGGAATCTAGACAAAGATTCTTTCCTTGCCAAAGTTACCTTTAGGATTTTAAACAAATTAACTTTGGATATGTCTTAGCTATTTTCTTCTTCTTTAAAATATGAATAGCAATATCAATACTGTTCTAGGTGTTACAACTCTTTGTGACCCTATGGGCAAGAGGAACCTGTTGGGGTTGCAAAGAGACATGACTTAGCAACTGAACAACAACTGTTCTAGGTAGATACAATAAGGGTTCATGAAATAGTAATAAATTTTGGACATTTAATTGCATATATTTGTGTGTATATATATATATGTGTGTGTGTATGTGTATTAGTTTTGGGGCTTCAAACAGTTGGTGCTAGTGGTAAATGAACCTGCCTGCCAATGTAGGAGCTGCAAGAGATGTGGGTTTGATCCCTGGGTTGGGAAGATCCCTTGGAGGAGGATATGGCAACCCCCTCCAGTCCTCATGCCTGGAGAAACCCATGGACAGAAGGAGCCTGGCTGGCTTATAGTCCATGGGGTCACATATTTTTAAAAATTGTCTGATTCTGAAGAATCCCTTACATCTGAAATAGGCCTAGAATGCTTGGTCTACTGGAGTTGCCAAAACCAGCCAATGCTGTTGAGGGTAGGTGAAGGGGTCACAAAGAGTTGAACACGACTGAAATGACTTACTGTACACACACATATGTATATTTTACCTTTTTTTTTTTTCTTTCTTTTTTTTTTTAATTTTATTTTATTTTTAAACTTTACATAATTGTATTAGTTTTGCCAAATATCAAAATGAATCTGCCACAGGTATACATGTGTTCCCCATCCTGAACCCTCTTCCCTCCTCCCTCCCCATACCATCCCTCTGGTTGTCCCAGTGCACTAGCCCCAAGCATCCAGTATCGTGCATCGAACCTGGACTGGCAACTCG
>NW_011495076.1:71959-90193 GCF_000754665.1 Bison bison bison
AAGATTAGTCTAAACTTTCAGGCAGGAGTAAAGTAGGTTAGAAAATACACATCAGTGAGTTTTCAGAATTCTTTGCTTTAACTGGATGCTTCTGCTAAGGAGCTTCTGCTTATGCTTCTGTCTAACCATAAGATTTTGTTGTTCACTAAAGGTCTGATTCTGAGAAGGCAGTGGCACCCCACTCCAGTACTCTTGCCTGGAAAATCCCATGGACGGAGGAGCCTGGTGGGCTGCAGTCCATGGGGTCGCTAAGAGTCGGACACAACTGAGCGACTTCACTTTCACTTTTCACTTTCATGCATTGGAGAAGTAAATGGCAACCCACTCCAGTATTCTTGCCTGGAGAATCCCAGGGACGGTGGAGCCTGTTGGGCTGCCGGTCTATGGTGTCGCACAGAGTCGGACACGACTGAAGCGACTTAGCAGCAACAGCAGCAGCAAAGGTCTGATTGTAGTGATATTGAAAGAGATGGAGAGGTTGGAAAGGGACCAGGTTTATGAGAAAGAAAAGTTTAGTTATCAGTGTATTAAATTTAAGGTGTTGATGTTTGTAGGTGGAAATAAATGTGTGCAAAAGTTCTTTTTAAACTTAAAAGACTGATACATGTTCAAGTTAATGTAATTGAAGTGAAAATACTCAGAAGTGATTTGCCACATATATTTGAGATTACAGGCTAGGAGTGAGATTGGCAGTTGTGAGCACAGAGATAATAGCTAATCGAACAAATTTAGAGTTAATGGAGAGTGGGAAGAAGAGAGATGTGAGTAGTGTTAGTTGTTATTCAGTCGCTAAGTTGTGTCTGACACTGCAACCCCATGCACTGTAGCACACCAGGCTTCCTTGTCCTTCATTATCTCCCAGAGTTTGCTCAAACTCATGTTCATTGAGTCTGTGATGCCATCCAACTATCTCATCCTCTGTTGTCACTTTCTCTTCCTGCCCTCAATCTTTGACAGCATCAGGGTCTTTTCCAGTGAGTCATCTCTTCCCATCAGGTGGCCAAAGTATTGGAGCCTCAGCTTCAGCATCAGTTCTTCCAATGAATATTCAAGGTTGATTTCCTTTAGGATTAACTGGTTTGATCTCCTTGCTGTCCACAGGACTCTCAAGCACCATAATTTGAAAGCATCAATTCTTTGGTGCTCAACCCTCTTTATGGTTCATCTCTCACATCTTTACATGACTACTGGAAAAACTATGGCTTTGTCTACTTTGTTGGCAACCTGATGTCTCTTGGTTTTTAATACGCTGTCTAGGTTTGTCATAGCTTTTCTTCCAAGGAGCAAGTGTTTTAATTTCATGGCTGCAGTCACCGTCTATACTAATTTTGAAGCCCAAGAAAATGAAATTGTTCACTGTTTCCATTTTTTCTCCCTCTGTTTGCCATGAAGTGACAGGACCATAGGCCTGATCCTAGTTTTTTGAATGTTGAGTTTTAGGTCAGCTTTTGCACTCTCCTCTTTCAACTTCCTCTTTAGTTCCTCTTCATTTTCTGCCATTAGAGTGGTATCATCTGCATATCTGAGGTTACTGATATTTCTCCTGGCGATCTTGTTTCCAGCTTGTGATTCATCCAGCCTGTCATTTTGTGTGATGTACTCTGCATATAAGTTAAATAAGCAGAGTGACAATATACAGCCTTGACGTACTCCTTTCTCAATTTGAGCCAGTTCATTGTTTCATGTTCGGTTCTAACTGTTGCTTCTTGATCTGCATACAGGTTTCTCAGGAGGCAGAAAATGTCTGGTATTCTCATCTCTTTGAGAATTTTTCAGAGTTTGTTGTGATCCACACAGACAAAGGCTTTAGCATAGTCAATGAAGCAGAAATAGATGTTTTCCTGGAATCCCCTTGCTTTCTCCATGACCCAACGAATGTTTGCAATTTGATATCTGGTGCCTTTGCCTTTTCTAAATCCAGCTTGTACATCTGGAAGTTCTCAGTTCACATACTGCTAAGGCTTAGCTTGAAGGATTTTGAGCACTACCTTGCTAGTATGTGAAATGAGTACAGTTGTACATAGTTTGAACATTCTTTGGCATTGCCTTTGGGATTGGAATGAAAACTGACCTTTTCTAATCCTGTGGCCACTGCTGAGTTTTCCAAATTTGCTGGCATATTGAGTGCAGCACTTTTACAGCATCATATTTTGGAATTTGAAATAGCTCAGCTGGAATTCTATCATCTCTGCTACTTTTTTTCATAGTAACGCTTCCTAAGGCCCACTTGACTTCACACTCCAGGATGTCTGGCTCTAGGTGAGTGACCACATCATCATGGTTAGGTGGGTCATTAAGACCTTTTTGTACAGTTCTGTGCATTCTTGTCACCTCTTCTTAATCTCTTCTGCTTTCATCAGTTAGTTCCTTGCTGTTTCTTTCCTTTATGGTGCCCATCTTTGCATGAAATGTTCCCTTGGTATCTCCAATTTTCTTGAAGACATCTCCAGTCTTTCCTATTCTATTCTTTTCCTCTATTTGTTTGCATTGTTCACTTAAGAAGGCTTTCTTATCTCTCCTTGCTGTTCTGGAAGTCTGCATTCAATTGGGTATATTTTTTGCTTTCTCCTTTACCTTTTGCTTCTCTTCTTTTCTCAGCTATTTGTAAGGCCTCCTCAGATAACCACTTTGCCTTCTTGCATTTCTTTCAAAGTTATTGAATTTTTATCATCTTTACTTTTTATCATGAACCACTTTTCCACATGAATACTCTTGGGGAGAAATACACTTTCTGACTGATAGAGACAGGTGACAACTTATGCTGTTCCACTGTTCTGGAATGCCCTCCCTAGCCTATACAAATCATGCCTTTCCCTAGGTCCAATTTGAGTCTTACTTTACCTTCTTATTTTTTCTCTGCGGCACCTGTCATCTTTGAACTTATTATATAGTCATTTCTTTTGTTCATTACTTTTCCTCTCTTTACCAGCATGTGAGCTCCTAGAGAACAGAGATTTCTTTGTCATTTCTTCACTGGTATTTTCACCTTGAGAACCATCACTGCTACATTGAGACTGAAATAGATATTTGTTGAATATCTGTTTGGTGCTGGCTTTAGTTAAAACACTTACTGAATGTCCTGTACCCTGTGCAGGGCATGTGTGTGTGTATGTGCCCGTGTGTGTGTGTGTGCATATATGCACACATGTGTGCGTGCTCTTTAAGGAGAATTTTATTGGATTGCCCTGTTTCTTTTCTTATCCAATTTCTGCTTGTATTTTCTCTTTTAGAAAGCACTCTCTCTGGTCACGGTCTGATTTTGATGTTCTTTCACTTTGTCCATCACCCATTAGTGCATGCCTCGTACATTTCATACATTCTTGTTTGATTTGCATATCTGTAATTGCCACAGTACTTTACATTCTTTGAGGATAATGACCAGTGTAACCTGACCATCTGTCTATAACATCTAGAATGATGTATAGATACAGCAAGTTCTAAATACATACTTATTTTTCAATAATGAAGGAGTTAGAGTTGAGTCATGTCCTTATAAACATATTTTGCTTCCCCAGTGCAAAATAGGCCCTTCTAGAAGTCAAGTCTTTTTTTTTCCTGGTTAGTAATTTACCTTTTTAGTCTTGTGAACATAATTAACCAGATTTAGCAGTCTTGTGTTGACTTTCTAGCAAGTCTAGTAAGAGTTAGGTTTGAAAGAACAGGCTCATGTCTGAGTTTTTGATGCTTAGAAATTTCTTTACTGCAAAAAGGTATTTTGTTCATTCTACCCAACTACAACCTTTGTAATTTCTGCAGTTTGATGTGACAACTTCTCTTTGCAGAGTTATTTCTATTATGATCTCTGTGGACTCTGGCCTTGGCTCCCCCATTTTACTTGTCCTTTCTTGGGTATTCTAATTACCATGTCTCTTCTATTAAATAATCTAGCTCTTGATTATTGAGGCTAATTATGGATAGCAATAATAACTGAAAGCCATTTACACAAACCTCAAGTTACACCTTAAAATTGTTTTAAATGTTCCATTTGTGGGACGTCAGTATGGAAAGATTGGCAAAAAAAAAAAAAAAGAAAATCCTGTATGTGAACGAGGAAACTTAGGTTCTAGGGTTGATTCCTTTAGCTCCCAGATTTTGTATTCAGTATGAACTGTGTATGTCAAATGTATTGATAAGAAGCTTTGCCTGAGAGATGGTCATACAGAGAGGGACAAACAAGGCCTAATTATTTTTAAAACTTGCAAAAGTAACTCCTCAACACATAAGAGCTAAAAATACACAGGTGGTTTCCTTAAGGCCTGACTTAATTCCAGTAAAGGCTTAGTACATTAGAAAATTATGGCACCAGATCATGTCTTCTTTCATACATCAGGGAAAGACTCCAACATCTAGTTTTATTTATGGAAAGATTCATCGCCTTGAACTTTTACTTTAGAAAACCTTCTTTTCCTTGGGAAAGAATATATTTGCATACTAGTTTTCTTGGCATTCATTTGTTCAAGACTCAGTGCCAGGTTAGAGCTACCACATGCGTACTCTATCTTCACACCCCTTTTGGCATTGCCTTATTTTTTGATGATTAGAAGGAATAATGAAGGGATATTAGATAATTGTAGATAAAGTTGGTTTTGTCTTATATTGATCTCAAGGGTTCCATTTAAAGTATTATGGACATTACAGAGGTCTTCTACATTTACTTGTTAATCTATAATTATTGATTGGTACATTGAAATGTTGTAATGTTTTTGTATTTGCTTATAACTGAGTACTATAAGTGAAGGAAAAGGCAATGGCACCCCACTCCAATACTCTTGCCTGGAAAATCCCATGGATGGAGGAGCCTGGTGCGCTGCAGTCCATGGGGTCGCTAGGAGTCAGACACAACTGAGCGATTTTACTTTTACTTTGCACTTTCATTCATTGGAGAAGGAAATGGCAACCCACTCCAGTGTTCTTGCCTGGAGAATCCCAGGGATGGGGGAGCCTGGTGGGCTGCTGTCTATGGGGTTGCACAGAGTTGGACACCACTGAAGTGACGTAGTAGTAGTAGTATAGGTGAATTTTGAATTCTTTTTGAAAATTTCATATAGATGAAGTCATTGTGTCTGGCATTGAGGGTTACAAATTCAATGTTATATAATGCTTGCCATTAGGGAGTTAACAATGTGGTCAAAGGTGACAATCAGGAAAAAATTTAAAGTAATGCTATAACATTTTGTAGTGCTTTTATAGAAATATCATTTATCAGGTATAATAAGGTAGTCAGTTTTTATGAAGGTGATAAGATTGGCTTTGGAAGAGATACTTTTAAAAAAAAGAATGAGTATTTCCAAGGTTGATTGTGTCAATTAGCTTTGCTATGTAGCAAATCCTCTCACAGTTTAGTAGCTTAAAGACATGGAAATACCAGACCACTTTAACTGCCTCCTGAGAAACCTGAATGCAGGTCAAGAAGCAACAGTTGGAACTGGACATGAAACAATGGACTGCTTCAAAATTCAGAAAGGAGTACATCAAGACTGTATATTGTCACCCTGCTTATTTACCTTACATGAAGAGTACATCATGAGAAATGCCAGATTAAATGAAGCACAAGCTGGAATCAAGATTGCTGGGAGAAATATCAGTAGCTTCAGATATGCAGATGACACCAACCTAATGGCAGAGAGTGAAGAGGAACTAAAGAGCCTCTTGATGAAAGTGAAAGAGGAGAGTAAAAAAGCTGGCCTGAAATTCAACATTCAAAAAACAAAGATCATGGCATCTGATTCCATCACTTCATGGAAAATAGATGGGGAAACAATGGAAACAGTGACAAACTTTATTTTCTTGGGCTCCAAAATCACTGCAGATGGTGACTGGAGCCACAAAATTAAAAGACGCTTGCTCCTTGGAAGAAAAACTATGATGAACCTAGACAGCATATTAAAAAGTAGAAACATCACTATGCTGACAAAGGCCTGTATAGTCAAAGCCATGGTTTTTCCAGTAGACATGTATGGGATGTGAGAGTTGGATCATAAAGAAGGCTAAGTGCCAAAGAATTGATGCTTTCTGTGTTTCAGGAGAAAGAGAGACTCTTGAGAGTCCCTTGGACTGCAAGGAGATCAAACCAGTCAATCTTAAAGGAAATCAATCCTAAATGTTCATTGGAAGGATTGATACTGAAGCAGAAGCTTCAGTACTTTGGCCACCTGATGTGAAGAACTAACTCCTTGGGAAAGACTCTGGTGCTGGAGAAGATTGAAGGCAGGAGGAGAAGGGGACGACGGAGGATGAGATGGTTGGATGGCATCACTGACTCAATGGGCATGAGTTTGAACAAACTCTGGAAGATAGTGAAGCACACCAGGGGAGCCTGGTGTGCTGCAGTGCATGGGGTCACAGAGTTGAATATGACTGACTGAACAACAACATTTTCAGTTTTGAGCTGGATTTAGCTGGATGATTTTTCTGCTTGGTACTTGTGTATTGCTTAGCTGGGGATACTGTAACAAATTCCAACAAACTTGGTATTTAAATACAATTTTGTTGTTATTCAGTTGCTAAGTTGTGTCTGACTCTGCAACTCAATGAACTGCAGCACACCAGGCTTCCCTGTCTTTTACCACCTCTCAGAATTTGCTCAAACTTATGGCAGAAAGTGAAGAAGAACTAAAGAGCCTCTTGATGAAAGTGAAAAAGTTGGCTTAAAGCTCAACATTCAGAAAACTAAGATCATGGCATCCGATCCCATCACTTTGTGGCAAACAGATGGGGAAACAGTGGCTGACTTTATTTTTTTGGGCTCCAAAATCACTGCAGATGGTGATTGCAGCCATGAAATTAAAAGATGCGTACTCCTTGTAAGGAAAGTTATGACCAACCTAGACAGCATATTAAAAAGCAGAGACATTACTTTGTCAGCAAAGATCCATCTTATCAAGGCTGTGGTTTTTCCAGTAGTCATGTATGGATGTGAGAGTTGGACTATAAAGAAAGCTGAGTGCTGAAGAATTGATGCTTTTGAACTGTGGTATATTGGAGAAGACTCTGAGAGTCCCTTGGACTACAAGGAGATCCAACCAGTCCATTCTAAATGAGGTCAATCCTGGGTGTTCATTGGAAGGACTGATGTTGAAGCTGAAACTCCAATACTTTGGCCACCTGATGTGAAGAGCTGACTCATTTAAAAAGACCCTGATTCTGAGAAATATGGAGGGCAGGAGGAGAAGCGGACAACAGAGGATGAGATGGTTGGATGGCATCACAGACTCAATGGACATGAGTTTGGGTGAACTCCGGGAGTTGGTGATGGACAGGGAGGCCTGTCGTGCTGTGGTTCATGGGGTTGCAAAGAGTCTGATGTTACTGAGCGACTGAAATGAACTGAACATGTCTATTGAGTCAGTGACGCCACCCGACCATCTCATCCTCTGTCTTCCCCTTCTCCTGCCTTCAATCTTTCCCAGCATCAAGGTCTTTTCAAATGATTCAGCTGTTTGCATCAGGTGGCCAAAGTATTGGAGCTTCAGCTTCAGCACCAGTTCTTCCAATGAATATTCAGGGTTGATTTCCTTTAGGATTGACTGGTTTGATCTCCTGCTGTCTCAGGGACTCTCAAGAGTCTTCTCCAACACCAGAGTTTGAAAGCATGAATTCTTTGGCACTCAGCCTTCTTTACAGTCCAACTGTCATATCTATTGGAGAAGGCAATGGCACCCCACTCCAATACTCTTGCCTGGAAAATCCCATGGATGGAGGAGCCTAGTCGGCTATGTCCATTGGGTCGCTGAGTGTTGGACACGACTGAGCGACTTCACTTTCACTTTTCACTTTCATGCATTGGAGAAGGAAATGGCAACCCACTCCAGTGTTCTTGCCTGGAGAATCCCAGGGACGGGGGAGCCTGTTGGGCTGCCGGTCTATGGTGTCGCACAGAGTCGGACACGACTGAAGCGACTTAGTAGTAGTAGTAGTAGTTACATCTATACATGACTACTGGAAAAACTGTAGCATTGACTATGCGGACGTTTGTCAGCAAAGTAATGTATCTGCTTTTAAATACATTGTCTAGGTTTGTCATAGCTATTTCTCCAAGGAGCAGGTGTGTCTTTTTTTGTTTTTTGTTTTGTTGTTATTTATTTTATTGTGTTTTAATATTTTTTTTCTTAAAAAAAATCAATTTATTTTAATTGGAGGCTAATTACTGTACAACATTGTAGTGGTTTTTGCCACACATTGACATGAGTCAGCCATGGGTGTACATGTGTTCCCCATCCTGAACCCCCCTCCCACCTCCCTCCCCATCCCCTCCCTCAGGATTATCCCAGTGCACTGGCCCTGAGCACCCTGTCTCATGCAGCAAACCTGGACTAGCGATCTATTTCACATATGGTAATATACATGTTTCAGTGCTGTTCTCTCAAATCATCCCACCCTTGCCTTTCCCCACAGGAGTCCAAAAGTCTGTTCTTTACATCTGTGTCTCATTTGCTGTCTTGCATCATTACCATCTTTCTAAATTCCATATATATGTGTTAATATACTGTATTGGTGTTTTTTTTTCTGACTTACTTCACTCTTTATAATAGGCTCCAGTTTCATTCACCTCATTAGAACTGATTCAAATACATTTTTTAATAGCTGAGTAATATTCCATTGTGTATATGTAGCACAGCTTTCTTATCCATTCATCTGCCGATGGACATCTAGGTTGCTTCCATGTCCTAGCTGTTGTAAACAGTGCTGTGATGAACATCGGGGTACATATGTCTCTTTCAATTCTGGTTTCCTTGGTGTATATGCCCAGCAGTGGGATTGCTGGGTCATATGGCAGTTCTGTTTCCAGTTTTTAAAAGAATCTCTAGACTGTTCTCCATAGTGGCTGCACTAGTTTGCATTCCCACCAACAGTGTAAGAGGGTTCTCTTTTCTCTACACCCACTCCAGCATTTATTTTTTGTAGACTTTTTGATAGCAGCCATTCTGACCATTGTGAAATGGTACCTCATTGTGGTTTTGATTTGCATTTCTCTGATAATGAGTGATGTTGAGCATCTTTTCATGTGTTTGTTAGCCATCTGGATGTCTTTGGAGAAATGTTTGTTTAGTTCTTTGGCCCATTTTTCGATTGGGTCGTCTATTGTTCTGGAATTGAGCTGCAGGAGCTGCTTGTATATTTTTGAGATTAATTCTTTGTCAGTTGCTTCATTTGCTATTATTTTCTCCCATTCTGAAGACTGTCTT
Organism: Bison bison bison; assembly: GCF_000754665.1. Lineage (NCBI taxonomy): Eukaryota > Metazoa > Chordata > Mammalia > Artiodactyla > Bovidae > Bison > Bison bison. Next base: position 81,145 of record NW_011495076.1, read on the forward strand.
TTCACCCGGCTTATAGTTTCTTTTGTTGTGCAAAAGCTTTTACGTTTAATTAGGTCCCATTTGTTTATTTTTGCTTTTATTTCCATTACTCTGGGAGGTGGGTCATAGAGTATCCTGCTGTGATTTATGTCAGAGAGTGTTTTGCCTGTGCTTTTCTTCTAGGAGTTTTATAGTTTCTGGTCTTACATTTAGATCTTTAATCCATTTTGAGTTTATTTTTGTGTATGGTGTTAGAAAGTGTTCTAGTTTCCTTGTTTTACAAGTGGTTGACAAATTTTCCCAGCACCACTTGTTAAAGAGATTGTCTTTAATCCATTGTATATTCTTGCCTCCTTTGTCAAAGATAAGGTGTCCATAGGTGCGTGGATTTGTCTCTGGGCTTTCTATTTTGTTCCATTAATCTATATTTCTGTCTTTGTGCCAGTACCTTCCTGTCTTGATGACTGTAGCTTTGTAGTATAGTTTGAAGCCAGATAGGTTGATTCCTCCAGTTCCATTCTTCTTTCTCAAGATTGCTTTGGCATTTGAGGTTTTTTTTTTTTTTTTTTCCATACAAATTGTGAAATTATTCTAGTTCTCTGAAAAATTACTAGAGCTAATCAATGAATATTGTAAAGTTGCAGGATATAAAATTAACACATATAAATCCCTTGCATTCCTATACACTAACAATGAGAAAACAGAAAGAGAAATTAAGGAAACAATTCCATTCACCATTGCAACAAAAAGAATAAAATACTTGGGAATAAATCTACCTTAAAAAACAAAAGACCTATATATAGAAAAGTATAAAACACTGGTAAAAGAAATCAAAGATGACACAAATAGATGGAGAAATATACCATGTTCATGGATCGGAAGAATCAATATAATGAAAATGAGTATACTACCCAAAGCAATCTATAGATTCAATGCAGTCCCTATCAAGCTACCAATGGAGTAAGCGTCTTTTAATTTCATGGCTGCAGTCACCATCTGCAGTGATTTTGGAGCCCAGGAAAATGAAATCTGACATTGTTTCTACATTTTCCCCATCTATTTGCCATGAAGTGATAGGATGCCATGATCTTAGTTTTTTGAATGTTGAGCTTTAAGCCAACTTTTTCAGTCTCCTCTTTGACCTTCATCAAGAGGCTCTTTAGATCCTTTTCACTTTCTGCCATTAAAGTGGTATCATCTGCATATCTGAGGTTATTGATATTTCTTCTGCCAATCTTGATTCTAGTTTATGATTCATCCAGCCTGACATTTTGCATGATGTTCTCTGTATGTAAGTTAAATAAGCAGGGTGACAATATACAATAGAAAAAAATATAAATGTATTATTTAACAGTTTCCATGGACAGAAGTCCAAATCAAGGTGTGAGTGAATATTTCCTTTTAAAGGCCCTGAGGGAGAATGTATTCCATGCTTCTCTCCCAGCTCTGTCTGGCAATTCTTGCTGTTCCCTGGTTTGTAGATACATTATGCCAATGTCTCTCCACGTCTGTCTTTTCCTGATCTCTTTCTTTGTTTCTCTGTCACTTTTCGTTTTTTTGTCTTTTTTAAGGACACACATAATTGGGTTTCTAGCCCATCAATCCAAGAGGCTCTCATTATTCTCTTAGACTAAGCAAGAGACAGGTCTAGTCCAGATTGAAGAGGTGAGGGACTAGACTGCAATCCTTGATGAAAGAAGCTATACAGTCACATTGCAAGAGCTGTGGATATATAGCAGAGAAAATTTGGGCCCTATTTGCAATCTACCACACTGATAAAGAGAAATGGGCAGGATGGAAGAGAAAGTTGAATAAGGGTGGGAATGGGTGCTAAAGTATGAGGCAGGTCCCAGGTCATGTCAAGGTAGATTGCATTCATTATCACTACAAGTATTTAGTGTTGCTGGTATCATTTTATACATATTTGTGTATCTATGTATGCATTTTATTTGCTTCTTTTTAAACCCTCCAACTTTTCTGTTATGGAAATGCTTAAATATATACAAAGTAAGTGGACGGTATTGTGAACTGCCTTGTATCCAGTGCCCAGCTTCAGCAGTTATCAGTGTTAATGTGGCATTTGTTGTTGCTCAGTCTCTCAGTCGTGTCCGACTCTTTGCGACCCCATGGACTGCAGCATGCCATGCGTCCCTGTCCTACACTGTCTCCTGGAGTTTGCTCAAACTCATGTCCATTGAATCGATGATGCCACCCAACTGTCTCGTCCTCTGTTGCTCCCTTCTCTTCTTGTCCTCAGTCTTTCTCAGTATCAGGGTGTTTTCCAATGAGTTGGCTCCTGGGAAGTCTTCTAATAGTGATTTTAATTTTCATTTCTCTAATGACTAATAATATAGAGCATTTTTCTTAGTTTGTTGACAAGTTTTATACTTTGTAAAGTGGCTGTGGAGGTTTTTCCCAGTTGAGTTTGTTGTATGTGTGTGTTTTCATTTATTTTAATAGTTCTTTATGTGTTTTTAAGGGTTCTTTTGATAAGAAGCTTTGAATATGAAATCTAACTTGTCATTTTTCTTTTATGATTTTTACTATCTACATCCTAAGAAATCTTTTGTCTATTCCAGGTCATGAAGATATTGTTCTATATTTTCTTTAAAAAGCTTATACTTTTTTTTTTTTTAAAGCTTATAGGTTTAACTCTTATGTTTGGTTCAGTGATCCATCTCAAATTAATTTCTGTGTATACTGTGAGTTTTATTGTTTCCATATGGATAGTCAGTTCTTCAAACACCATTTATTAAAAAGACTTTCCTTTCCCCATTAAATGCCTTTGGCATCTTTGTTGAAAATCAGTTGACTGCATGAGTGTAGGTTTGTTTCTGGAGTCTCCTTTTTGTTCCATTGATCTATTTATCCTCATGTCAATACTGCATCGTCTTGATTACTCTAGATTTATAGTGTGTCTTGAAGTCAAATTATGAAAACCCTCCATCTCTGTTCTTTTTTCATTATTGTTTTGCCATTCTAGTCTTTTTGGCATTTTCATAGAAATGTGGAAATCAGCTTGTCAGTTTCTGCAAAAAAAAAGAAAGAAAAAACTTTCTGGGATTTTCATTTGGATTACATTACTTTATGGATCATTTTGGTAAGAATTATTTTAAACATCTTTTAGAATACATCTTTTAAAACCATATTTTTGCTGGTGTCACTCACTAGCTAAAAAGCCTTCACTGGTTCTGTAATTATATGGATTAAAGTTTAAGATCTTTAGATGGCTTTATTCACAAGAGTTTCTTTCCTCTTTATTTAATCCACTGAATGTTGTATCCAGGCTGCTTGTTCTTTCTCATACATAGTCTAAATTTTCTCCCTCTTCTTCTCTCATTTTCTTCTTACTAGAATTTCTTCACACCTGTTCTCCAAATCCCAAAGGCTCCAATATTACAATTATGTATGTTATAATGTAATAAATTACAAGTTAACAATAAGGAGGCTATAAAAATAAATTGCCACATTTAGAATGGATAAGCAATCAGGTCTTACTGTATAGCATAGGGAAGTATATCCAATCTCCTGGGATAAGCCATAATGAAAAATAATATTAAAACATAATGTATATATGTGAAAAACTGAATTACTTTGGTGTACCTCAGGGATTGGCACAACATTGTAAATCAACTATATGTCATTAAAAAACAAATAAAAAATAAATTGTCATGGGGCAGATCATTTAAAATTTATACAGCTCTAATTACAGCACCAGAAAGTAACAAAATCTAATCAAACCTACCAAATAAAAAAAAAACCAAACCCAAATAACAATCATATTAAAATAGGACTTTACTTTAAAATAGAAAGATGATGATAATCTGAAGAAAGGGTGGAGGACAAAACAAGAGCAAAATACACACTGATCATGAGAACCATGTAAGAAGCACTTTCAATCCAGGACATATTTGCAAACCGAGCCACGAAGAATAGTGGAATGATGCTGCATTGTGTATAGCCATGTACTTTATTTCTTTGCTACTGCTTGGAAGTTCAAACATTCAGGTGATAGGAAAAACAGTATGAATCAACTTCACAGTTCTGCTGACATCATTTCCTTGCTTACACATCACATGTGAATTAATTCTGGAAATGAGAGGTAAATAGTAAAAAGACTAGAAGAATAGCATGCTCCTTCTTACTTCTTGTTTTCTGTTTTAGTAGTATTTTGGCAAAGGTATGAAAGAATCCAAAATTGGCTTAACCATAAGAGCAATTATAATATGAAGTATTTCTAGCATAAAAATTATTTCTCTTTTGTTTAAGGCATAATGTCTTCATAAGAACTAACCAGAAAGCCACATCCCTGTTAGATTCTGTAGATACCTATGAATCTACTTTATAACTTAGATAGTTTACAGTTGATAATTCTCATCCAAAGATATTTAAAATTTCATCTTATTCTTCAGAGTTGGAACCTGCTGACAATACCAGCTCCTAAATGGCTATCAAATATGCTTTTACTACTAAATTTCAAATGGTTTTGTCAGCTGTTAGGTTGGTGCAAAAGTAATTGCGGTTTTGCATTGTCAAAATTTGCCATTTGATATTGGAATACATTCTTAAATAAATGTGGTTTTGTTATACATCATTTTAATGCACTTTTCTTCCTTTATGTTTCTTGCTAGTGAACTACTGCATGCTGTTTTATTTTATATGTAATTTCGACTATGGAAATGGTGTTAGACAAAAAGCAAATTCGAACGATTTTCTTATTCAAGTTTAAAATGGATCATAAAGTAGCAAAGACAACTTGCGACATCAACAACATATTTGGCCCAGGAATTGCTAATGAACATACAGTGCAGTGGTGGTTCAATAAGTTTTTCAAAAGAGACAAGAGCCTTGAAGATGATGAGTTCATTGGCTGACCATTGGAAGTTGACAATGGTCAACTGAGGATCACTGAAACTCATCCTTTTATAACTATAGGAGAAGTTGCCGAAGAACTCAGTGTTGACCATTCTCTGGTCATTTGGCATTTGAAGCAAATTGGGAAGGTGAAGAGCTCAGTAAATTGGTACCTCTTGTGCTGACTGCAAATCAAAAAAATCATCGTTTTGAAGTGTTGTCTTATTCTATGCAACAGCAAACTATTTCTCAATTAGATTGTGACATGCAATGAAAAGTAGATTTTATATGATAACCAGATATGACCAGCTCAGTGATTGGACAAAGAAGAAGCTCCAAAGCAGTTCCCAAAGCCAAAGTTGTAGGAAAAATAGTTGTGGTCACTGTTTGGGGGTGTCTGATTCACTATAACTTTCTGAATCCTGGCAAAACCATTACAGCTGAGAAGTATGCTCAGCCAATCAAGATTCAGTGAAAACTGCAGTGCTTGCAGCTGTCATTGATCAACAGAGAAGGGCTCAATTGTTCTCCATGACACATCGTGGAGTGCCTAAACATCTGTGTCTATACTGACTGCACATCCCACAACCAGCGCTTCAAAAGTTGAATGAATTAGGCTATGAAGTTTTTCCTCATCTGCCGTATTCACCTGATCTCTCACCAACTGAGTACCACTTCTTCAAGCACCTTGACAACTTTTTGCAGGAATAACACTTCTACAACCAGCAAAAACTGCTTTCCAACTGTTTTTTGAATCCTGAAGAACAGATTTTTTAAAAAATTAATTTATTTTTAATTGAAGGGTAATTGCTTTACAGAATTTTGTTGTTTTCTGTCAAACCTCAGCATGAATCAGCCATAGGTATACCTATGTCCACCCCACCTAGAACCTCCCTCCCATCTCCCTCCCCATCCCAGCCCTCTAAGTTGATATAGAGCCTCTGTTTGAGTTCCCTGAGACATACAGCAAATTCCCACTGGATATCTATTTTACATATGATAATGTAAGCTGGTTTTAGAAAAGGCAGAGGAACTAGAGATCAAATTGCCAACATCCGCTGGATCATCGAAAAAGCAAAAGAGTTCCAGAAAAACATCTGTTTCTGCTTTATTGACTATGCCAAAGCCTTTGACTGTGTGGATCACAATAAACTGTGGAAAATTCTGAAAGAGATGGGAATACCAGACTACCTGACCTGCCTCTTGAGAAACCTATATGCAGGTCAGGAAGCAACAGTTAGAACTGGACATGGAAGAACAGACTGGTTCCAAATAGGAAAAGGAGTACGTCAAGGCTGTATATTGTCACCCTACTTATTTAACTTAGATGCAGAGTACATCATGAAAAATGCTGGGCTGGAGGAAGCGCAAGCTGGAATCAAGACTGCCAGGAGAAATATCAGTAACCTCAGATATGCAGAAGATACCACCCTTATGGCAGAAAGTGAAGAAGAACTAAAGAGCCTCTTGATGAAAGTGAAAGAGGAGAGTGAAAAAGTTGGCTTCAAGCTCAACATTCAGAAAACTAAGATCACGGCATCCGGTCCCATCACTTCATGGCAAATATATGGGGAAACAGTGGAAACAGTGGCTGACTTTATTTTTCTGAGCTCCAAAATCACTGCAGATGGTGACTGCAGCCATGAAATTAAAAGACGCTTACTCCTTGGAAGGAAAGTTATGGCCAAGCTGCTGCTGCTGCTAAGTCGCTTCAGTCGTATCCGACTCTGTGTGACCCCATAGACAGCAGCCCACCAGGCTAGACAGCATATTAAAAAGCAGAGACATTACTTTGCCAACAAAGGTCCATCTAGTCAGTTTAGTTCAGTTCAGTTTAGTCGCTCGGTCATGTCCGACTCTTTGTGACCCCATGAATCGCAGCAGGCTAGGCCTCCCTGTCCATCACCAACTCCCGGAGTCCACCCAAACCCATGTCCATTGTGTCGGTGATGCCATCCAACCATCTCATCCTCCGTCATCCCCTTCTCCTCCTGCCCTCAATCTTTCCCAGCATCAGGGTCTTTTCAAATGAGTCAGCTCTCCACATCAGGTGGCCAAAGTATTGGAGTTTCAGCTTCAACATCAGTCCTTCCAAAGAACATCCAGGACTGATCTCCTTTAGGATGGACTGGTTGGATCTCCTTGCAGTCCAGGGGACTCTCAAGAGTCTTCTCCAACACTACAGTTCAAAAGCATCAGTTCTTCGGTGCTCAGCTTTCTTTATAGTCCAACTCTCACATCCATACATGACTACTGGAAAAACCATAGCCTTGAGTAGACGGACCTTTGTTGGCAAAGTAATGTGGTCATACAAATAAATTCTTTGGTACCATCTTTCTAGATTCCATATATATGTGTTAGGATATTACATTTATCTTTCTCTTTCTGACTTACTTCACTCTGTATAATAGGTTCTAGGTTCATCCGTCTCATTAGAATTGATTCAAAGTCATTCCTTTTTATAGCTGAGTATTATTCCATTGTATATATACCACAGCTTCTTTATTCATCTGTTGATGGACATCTAGGTTGCTTCTGTGTTCTAGCTATTGTAAATAGTGCTGCAGTGAACGTTGGGGTACATGTGTTTTTCTTCAATTTTGGTTTCCTTAGGGTATTTGCCTAGGAGTGGGATTGTTGGGTCACATGGTGGTTTTATCCCCATTTTTTTTTTTAAGGAATCTCCATACTGTCTTCCATAGTGGCTGTATCAATTTACATTCTCACCAACAGTGCAAGAGCGTTCCTTTTTCTCCACACCCTCCCCAGCATTTATTGTTGTAGACTTTTTGATGATGGCTGTTCTGACTGGTTTGAGGATATATCTCATTGTAGTTTTGATTTGCAGTTCTCTAATAACAAGCGATGTTGAGCATCTTTTCATGTGTTTGTTAGCCATGTATGTCTTCTTTGGAGAAATGTCTGTTTAGGTCTTTATCCCACTTTTTGATTGGGTTGGTTGTTTTTCTGGCATTGACTTGTATGAGCTGCTTTGGAAATTAATCCTTTGTCAGTTGTTTCTTTGCTATTATTTTCTCCCATTCTGAGGGTTGTCTTTTTACCTTGCTTATAGTTTCCCTTGCTGTGCAAAAGTTTTAAGTTTAATCAGGTCCCACTTGTTTACTTTTGTGTTTATTTCCATTACTCTAGGAGGTGGGTCATAGAGGATATCAGTTTGATTTATGTCATAGGCTGTTCTGTCTATGCTTTCCTCTAAGAGTTTTATAGTTTCTGGTCTTACATTTAGGTCTTCAATCCATTTTGAGTTTATCTTTGTGTATGGTTATGAATTGTTCTAATTTCATTCTTTTACATGTAGCTGTCCAGTTTTCCCAGCACCACTTGTTAAAGAGGCTGTCTTTGCCCCATTGCGTATTCTTGTCTCCTTTGTCAAAAATAAGGTATCCATAGGTGCATGGGTTTATTTCAGGGCTTTCTATCTTGTTCCATTGGTTTATATTTCTATTTTTACCAAAGCATAGATTTGTATGCTACAGGAATAAACAAACATTTCTCATTGGCAAAAATGTGTGATGATAATGATTCCTATTTTGATTAATAAAGATATATTTGAGCCTAGTTATAATGATTTAAAATTCACGGTCTGAAATAGCAATTACTTTTGCACCAATCTCAATGTGAGGATCTAACTGTAATCATTTTGTATTTAATTTTGTAGATTAAAACAAATATCATTCACATGACCTTGGAGAATTTGTCTCTTTTAGTTTTTTATTTGCCATATTTGACTCTTGAATACTTAGGCCTTTTGTTTGAATAAAAGCTCTTCTGTATTTCATTTAAAGTACAGCTTAGTTAAATGTCAAATCATTTTGTTTCTTAGCATTTAATATTTGTTGAATATATAATCCACTCTAAAAAATCATTTTGTATGAAGTGTCATTTGTTGCCTTCTGAGGGCAGCTATATAGAAATGGAAATTTCATATCTGATGCCAGAAATTCTGCAGCTTTTTGCAGCTGTGCTTATTATCTCCTGGTAACCAGTCTCTATTATTTTCTGTTTTTCCAGGGTTTCATTCTTCTTCTTTTTTTTTGTAAAGTGAAGGCATATGAAACCTCTCTTCATAAGGTTACTGGGGTGATTAAGTGAGATAATGTGATTTCTAAATATGTTTTTATCTTTCCCTTTCTTCATTCTCATTGTCCTTGCCTGTCCTTCCTGTATTAACCCCCCACCTCAGCCCCCGCCTCCC
>NW_011495076.1:90293-109264 GCF_000754665.1 Bison bison bison
CAAGCAATTAGAATAGATCTTTGTCAAAGATAAATCAGATCTTGCTGCTTCTCTCTCTTCTACTTTAAAACCTTTTGTAATTTCTTATTTTTTAAGTATAAAATTCACAATTTTAAACAGAGTTTATAAGAGCCTGTAAGATTTTACTCTATGTAATTCTGTTGTTATTGTTTAGTCACTAAGTCGTGTCTGAGTCTTTGTGACACGATGGACTGTAGCCTGCCAGGCTCCTCTGTCTATGGGATTTCCCAGGCAAGAATACTGGAGTGGATTGCCACTCCCTTCTCTAGGGGATCTTCCCGACCCAGTGATGGGACCTGTGTCTCCTGGTTTGGCAGGCAGATTATCACTGAGCTACCTAGGAAGCCCATGTAATTTCTATATCCCTCTTAATTTTCTTCAATCTAACCACTTTGAGCTTCTTAGTTTCACTGCTTGTGTAATACATTTCCTTTTCTTGGAAAGATGAAAGGCTTAAGGAATAACATTTAAATTGGAGGGAAGCAGCCAAAATCAGGAGCTCAGTTGTAGCCATGTCCAGCTTTAGATGTCTATTCGCCTTCCAAGTGGAGATACCAAGTACGCCACTGGATGTACACAGTTTGACTTCGGGTGAGATGTCTGTTTGGAGATATAAATGGAGCTGGCACAAAAAGGGTATTTAAAGTCATGGGATAGAAAGAGTTCACCAAGGCCAGAGTCCTCTGCCTTTAGTCTGTTCACTTTTTCCTTTTTAAATCTCTGAGAATCTACTTATAACTCAGGATCTAGATTCTGCATCCTTTGCCCAGTGAAGACTTGCTCTGCTGTTACATGTATGGTCATTATACTGCACTCTTCATACAGCATCTGACATGTTCTGTTGCAATTGCTATTTTTTTAAATAGGTTTTTCCTTTGCAATTAGACCAGAATTTTTTTTTTTATGGAGTCAGCACCATATCTTATTTGCCTTTGTAACTCTGGTATGGCAGATGCTTAATAAATGTATCTTAAACAAATGATTACAAAGTGACTCAAAATATGATCAAGTGATCAAGTCTAGCCTGTTGGGGCTAAGGAAGGACTGCCTCCACTGAGTCTGCCTGCTATGGGTAAGGGAACTGCCTTTAAATCACGTGCTCTGTATTGAGGCAGAGTAAAAATTGAGTACAATAAGTAGTATTTAAGTTTTAAAGATTTCTGTGATATCTATATCTCATAATAAAAACCACGCTGAAGATTTGAAAGCTTGAAATATTTCTATTTTGCACAAGGTGCAGCTGGACAAGAAACCATTTGATTCAATGCATGTTCTCTTCATTTGTTTTTAAAGCTATTATTCATTTGTTTTTATCATATTAGTAAAAGAAAGTGTTCATTTTTATTTTTTTGAGTATTTCAAGTACTTTCAGATTTTTAATTTTATAGCTTGGCCTTGTCAGAAAAAGAACTAGATGAAGGTTTTAATTCCATAGATTACTCAACTTTTAAGTAGCTGATTCAAGTGAATTGTATATTCCCTTTGATCTTTTTCTTTGGGGATGTACTCATATTTTCATTGATTTGTAAGAGTTCTTTACATGTTAGATGAAATATATAAAAAAAATTTTATAGGTCAAAAACAGTGAATATCCACAACTTCATACAGTTCAACTTAAATCATATATTTTACGTTGGTTGCCAAGGTTTCCCCCAGTTTGTTTGTCTTTTGTTCTTTTTACCATGATGTTATTTTTAAAGCATATAACAAGTTTAAAACTTTTTTGTGGTTTAATTTAGAGATCCTTTGCTTTGTAGTTTCCTCTATTGCTTTTTCACAGCAAAGTTCTTTCCATCTCAAGGGCAGATAAATATTTTTGTAGTTTCATATTTTTAAATTTAACTTTTAAAATCCATCTGGAATTTTGTTTGAATGTATTGTTAGGGCCAGGATCTGTTTACTGAATGATGAAACAATTACTTTCAGATTCCTGAGCTAGCTCTATTGTTTAATTTCATGCTCCATTGCTAAAATCACAAAATTATTATGTCCTAGTAATATAACATCTCTGACCTTGAGTCCTCATAAAATACATTATTCTGGTTCCTTGGTTTAGCTGATGTATTTCAAGGACCAGTAATAATCCTGAGACTTAATTTGGCAGTGTTAACTCTACTTTAAATGTGTAAGTAATGGGGTACACAATACTTGGTTTACTTGATGACATCTTCCAGCATAAAATTCTGTCACTCAAAACACTTTACACATTGTCACATGGACAATAAATATTGTGTAAGAAGATATTTTTTAAGTAGAAAGATTTTTTAAAAATCTTGATTTTTTTAATGTAAAAAAATCAAGATATTAAAAAAAATCTTGGTTTTCTATTTAATTTGGGCTTTATACTTAAGTTTGGCTTAACTTTAGAAATGATATATATGTATATTAAAATTTTTCATTTGTGTTTAACATAATGAGTGATGACATTACTTATATATTAAGTAGTACTATAGGCCTGTGTCAAACTGTCTGTCCCATCATAGACAGAAATTTCACTCATTTATTCTAAAGTTTTTAGAGCTTGTATTAGTATTCCTATGGAATAAAACATGCAATGTTAAATGAATTCAGCTTTTCTAAATTTTTGTTATTTGATCCAAATTGTATGTAATGGCTCTAATGCCATTGATAAGAAAAAAGTAAATTGCTTAAGTTTTATAATTTAGTGTGAAGGCATTCTGGAGACCCTTGGTAAGCTCTTCCAGTAAGGAAAGATCCTGGCTCCTCTCTTTTCCTTTTGAACACCTCAAAACATCAGTAAGGAATTTTTTCTTTTTGAGACACTGAAGAAAATATGTGTATATACCAGTATCAAACTGTGTCTGAACTCAGAAACTTAATAGGTTCAGATAAATTTTTAGATAAATCCCTGGGTTTAAATTATTGCTTTTTGCCATCTAAAACAGTGGGATGTAACTGATTCTCTAATAAGCTATCCAGTTCAAAGACCAAGTAAATTTGGATAGTAAGGTATACTTATATTGGCTCATGCTAGGTTTCCTTTATAATGGACCACTCAAAGGGTGAAGATGAAATGGATATAACCCTTCTGGACTCAAAGAGTTGATGATTACCACATTGTCTGAGAACCTCTGCCTTTTAGTTTCCTAGTGTTTCCTTAGGACTTATTGTGTTTCCAAACTTTAGTAGGTCTGAGTAGATTGGGGACAGACAAACTCAATAGGGACAGAGGTTTGCCCTCTTGAAATGAGTTTGTCTGAGCTGGAAGTTGAGATTTCTGTGGCCACTAGGTGGCTTCAGTTGCCTGAAAAGAAAAGGTCAGGTCCAGAGGTTCTGTAGGGGTGAAAACATTTTATTTTAGGAAAATAATTTTATTTGGGAGTATTTATTTTCTGAGCTAGATTGGCAGAACAAGTTTGTTCGACTTAAAGACCTTTGAGGATCACCTACTTTCACCTTCTCATTTCAGAAATAAGAGCATTTAGGAAGACTTGACCAAGTTGGCACAACTACACTGGGCAGAGGTAGAGCTAGAACCTAAGTATCCTTTTAGTTTTTAGCTAGTTTTTTAATCTGTTGAATCAGAGATACCAATCTATTTTTTTATTATTATTACCAATCTATTTATTATTATTATTATAAATACCGATCTATTTATTATTCTTATTATTATGAGGTCACAGTACAGAATTATGTATAAGTCCTGGAGAAAGATTTTGTAGGAATATTGCGTTTAAAGCAGATGGTAAAGTTGCTGGTGGCCACCTTATGGGATGGATTGAGCAATGACAGTGTTTACTCTTAGTCAAGCTGAACTTTTAGTTTAATGAGCTACATTTTTTCATGACCAAAAGAATTAAAAAATTCTTATTTGTTCTGAATGAGTCCTAGACCCTTATATATATCCTAACTCCTTTTCTTCAGATGAATAACCACATTTTTTTTTCAAGTTATTGTGTCTCTCAAGTTTTCTGTTGTTTTTGATTAATAACTTTTATAACAGGGTTGGAAAACTTTTGTAAAAATCAAAAGCCAGAAAACACAACAAACAAAGTCATTATATATCAGTTCAAAATGGCTCATGACAATATTGAGTTTCTTTCCCTCTGCTCAGGATGGGGAGGAAGCAAATAGTATCATTTCATCTACTTCTATAGTAAGTTCAGGAAAACATACAACTTTTATTATTAAACATTTATGCTTAAGTTATCGATAATTTATATATTATGGCTGTTTCTAGAGAATAACAGAGATAAGGGAGACTTTAAGAGAGAAAGAAAGAGTGAAAGGGTGGGGAGGAAAAGAGATAATCAGGATAATAAGAGTGATGGGGAAAGAGCTAGAAAGTGAGAGAAAGGGAGACTTCTATCTAAAAGTGAAGGGAGAGAGAACAGACCAGAGAGCTCCTTGAGGAGAGCACGTGAAGGAAGCCATGGTGAGTGACCTGGGGAGGGAGGGGGAGCATACGTCCCAAGGGTAGAGAGAAACAAAAGGAAAAGAGAAGGGTCCACATTTCTTTTCACGGCCTCCTCCATTTTCTTAATGGTATGTTGAAGCTGAATTGAATGAAAATGTAGTTGGTCACGTCTAAATCCATTAAACATTTTTAATTATGTCTCATTTTCTCTTCCTTTTTTTTTTAAAAGTGATTTAAAGGGAGTGATAGTCACTCTGAGTGATGATGGTCATTTGCAGTGTTCATACCTGGGGACAGATCCTTCTTTGTTCCAAGCTCCGAAAGTTGAATCTAGAGAACTAAACTATGATGAACTTGATATGGAGTTGAAAGAACTTCAGAAAGTCATCAAAAATGTTAACAAATCACAAGGTATCTCATTTTCAGCTTTCTATTATAGTATTCATTGTAAAATTTATATTATTTTGTATATAGATAGTATTTTGTACCTGTTGATTTTCTCCCCCAGGCTTAATTAAAGTCATTTCTGTAAAAACAGCATTGCTCTTTAACATACTAGTCTTTGTGCTTAATTTGTATTTTACGGCTTCTGAAAAATATGTCCTGTTTAAGGTAATACTTTTGTTAGTGTGTTTCACAGACAGTGCTATCTAGTTTTTTTCTTTAAACTCTAAGAAAGGATCATATATTTCTTCAGGTAGTGATCTTAGGCCTTTAGAAGAACATTGAAGTTTAGAGTGATCATTTATTAACTTCTAATATCCCTGAAAAAATTTTAGTTGCTTCTTTTAAAGGAAACCAGAGCAGTACATGAGTTACCACTTTATTACTAAAAATGTAGTCATTTGCAGCCCAGTGAGATAATTTATGTTTGTAGTTAATTAGCCATCCAAATGGAGTGTAGCCTGTGGTATGCTGATTTCTAGTGACTCAGAGGCTGATGATATTTTCAGTTCCTGAGTTTTGTATAACTCAATATTATCTTACTTTGGGCTTCACAAGGGTATAATTTTATTATAAATTAAAAGGAGAAACAAAACACCAATCCTGCAGTTTGAGTTGGACATGTGAAAAGCATTACTTTAAGTTCTCTTCTCAGGGTCAGGTAAAAGTATTTTTTTTAATGAGAAAAAATATGGACTATTTTCACATAAAAGAAATGTTAAAACAAGTAGGAATAATAAAAGAAGCAGAGCATAAAAAGCCAGCCAAAACAACAGAGCCAATCTTAATCCTGGTCCAATCACTTTCCTAGAGTTATGTATTTTTGAGTCTATATTACCAAGAGAGATTCAGAGGAATTTAGATAATATATTTCAAAACGTGAATATTAAAATAAAATTGTTTTGTTTTGGTTTTACACTTTCTCTTAGAAAGTTTTGAAAGTAAACAAATGAAACTTGGGTCTTTTAAGTATCTCCAAGTATTTAAAAACCCATTTGTTGTTGGCACTCTCTGGTCAAATAGAGAATAGTTTATATTGGGTGTGTCATATTGCAATATACACGTTTCCCATTTTTGATACTAGTGTTTTGGGATTAATGAAATATAAGTCTCATCTTGTCATTTAAAAATATAATTTGGGAAGAGTCGCATATATATGTGTGTGTGTGTGTCGTGTGTGTATGAAACATGAAATTTGCAGAGTTCATTAAATTTAATGTAACTTTTCACTCCAAGTTTTATGTTTTGAGATTGTGGCATTTCTATAAACAATGTGCTAATGACATTTTGATTAACACTTGATTATGTAAAACATTTCTGAGAAAAGTCCCTTCTAGCTTAGTTACTTTTTGGTGGCCAAAGTGATGCCCTTGAGTACTCCAGTCTTTTCACCCAGGGATAGGCTATTTTACTTGTCATTACCCTCATTCTTCTTTGTATATTGAAATAACTGCTAATTAAGCTAGGGATGAACCCACAGACTTGAGTGCAAAGTTTGTTATTTACATAACCTCAAAGTTAATATTTGAAGTTCTCTGCCCCTTCTTTGCCACCATCATTTGATTTTATTCATAAAAATGAAATAGAGACTCTTTAAAAAAAAAAAAAAGGAGAGACTTTTAACATAGTTTATTTCTAGAATATGGAAAGAATTTACTGTTTTTTGCACTTATAAAATTGTGGTATATTTGTTCATTAAAATACCTATAATTATATAAAAGCACCAAATCATTTCACTATAGCAGATTATGAGAAGTTAAAACTCTGAACTTTTTGATGACCTCATTATAGTAGAGTGACTTTAACTTGCAAAAAAAATGTTCTTTTCAGTCTTGTGGGTTATGTTCAGCACTTAAAGTTGTTTTTTTTTTTCTTCAAAGCAAGAATTGCAGCAAAATATAAAGCCAATTTAAAGAATACCTTTTGTTGTACACATGGTGTATATTATCTACCATAATAAAAGTGTTTTTGAAGCTGATTTTATGTGTGTAAGTTATATGAGGAGTGTATGTTATAAGCATGAAATAATATCAATAGTAATAATTTCTGTATGGTTCATGGATTTTGAAGCTTTTCATATTCAACTCATTAGTTAGAATCCTGCATTGCATTTCTGTTACCAGTAGTCAACAACATCTGTTAGTAGACACTTTCAAAAATAGAGTTTCCTTATGATTTATTTAGATAGTTGATATGTTCTTTCTTTGGGATAAGTATGAAGGAATGAGTACAGTATTGACATAGACTCCCACACAGCATGTCTTCAGGAAGGAAAAGAGAGCAGTGAGATATAGGCATATAACTGAAAGTCTGCACCTATTTGAAGTATGTCTAGGATAACTTAAGTTGCTTCTACCATTGAATGGTAGAAACATTCGTGCTTGGTAACCTTGTTGGAAATTGTGCTGTTCAGACTTATGTCTGGCTGTCTATAACAGAATACTCAAATAAAGTGGCTTAAACAAGGCAGAAGTTTACTTCTTTCTCATGGAAAAGAAGTCCAGTAATGAGCAGTCCAGGGCTGGCTTGGCAGTTCCACTGCCGTGAGGGACTTTTGAGTCCTTCTCACCCGGGTCTTCTGTTGGTTCAGGATGGCTTCTGGAACTCTTGCCTCACATCTGCAGCTGAGTCAGCCCACTAAGGATCTTTCCTGGAAGCCACACCCTGAACAACTTCTGCTTATATCTCACTGGCCACTCCAAGCTGGGAAATTTAGCGTTTTGGTTGAACAATTTGGTTGAGCGGAGGATTAGGCTCCAAGCTTAGGATAAAATTGGACTCTTTTTTTAGTAAAGAAGAACCAAAGATTCATTACTGGGTGGGCAATGAGCAACCTTTTGTGCTCTAAGTTGTGGAAATTCCTATTCCAAATCTTGCCATTTTGGTGAGAATTTCTGGTGGCGGTTATAGGCAGTTCTTCTCTTTGTGAGACAGCGGATTCATGTGACATCATCCAAATGCTTTCTATATTTTCAGTCAGCCATCCTCAGGGTTTGGGGGATGTTCCCTCTCAGGGTCACAAGGTTATTTCAGCAGTTTCAGGCAACAGGTACAAATATGATTTCCAGGGAAGGAGACAGATATTTCTCCGAAGTCTCCCCATTTATTAGGGAGGAATAACTTTCCCAGAACCACATACCAGCACCCCAACTCCCACCAGTTCTCACCTCACATCTGCCAGGATTAGGTTCCATGCTCAGGCCTGAAATAACAAAAGGTCAGGGGAATGAAATCACCATGCTTGGATTTGACCAATCCAGTGATTAAGATGGAAGTGAATTAGGGGAATTCGATGGAAGTGAATTAGATGGAAGTGAATCAGCAGAACTAGGGGTCTACCACAAAGGAGGAGGAGAAGGGAAGAATGGACGTTAGGGGGGCAGCCAATAATCTGCACACTATTATTATGTATTAAGTGAAAGTCACTCAGTTGTGTCTGACGCTGCGACCCCATGGACTACACAGTCCATGGCATTCTTCAAGCCCAGGATACTAAAATACTGGAGTGGGCAGCTGTTCCCTTCTCCGGGAGATCTTCCCAACCCAGGGATCAAACTCAGGTCTCCCGCATTCCAGGTGGACTCTTTACCAGCTAAGCCACCAGGGAAGCCCTATGTATGTATATATACACGTATGTTTGTGCATATGTATTATTTATGTTTCTTGTTTACTTAGGGTCTCTATGGCTTGTTAATAATATCTCATTATGTACTATAAATGTTTTTGAAATTGTGAAATTTTAAGTTGAAAATAAAATGAACATGGTAAAAACAATTCAAACAGTACTGAAAGCATAAAACCCAGGTCTTACTTCTACTAGAGTGTTTCAATGTAACCTTTATTGATAGTTTTGTGTATTCTGTAAGAAAGTTTTCTGTTTATATAATTGTTTTTACACAAATATGTGTGTATTAGAGACACTGTACTACATCTTGCTTTTTTAGATCAATAGCATATCTTGGAGTTCTTTCCTTGTCGGTATATAAAGATGGATAGCACTCTTACTTAACAGTTTTGGGTTTTGGACCATTGCACAGTATTGATAATACCATAACTTAGTTAACTATTTCCCTATTAATAGAACTATAACTAAAATTTAGGCTGTTTTGTTTTTGATAATTATCAGCAACAGAGAAACCCCTTGGACATGAGTATTGGGTAAATGTTTGAAAGTAGAATTGTTAGGTCACAGGGTATGTGAGTTTTACATTTTGATTTGTTGCTGTTGTTGTTGTTTAGTTGCTAAATTGTGTCCAACTCTTTGCAACCCCACAGACTGCAGCACGCCAGACTTCCCTGTCCTTCACTATCTTGTAGAGTTTGCTGAAACTCATGTTCATTGAGTTGATGGTGCCATCCAACCATCTCATTCACCCACTTTTCCTCCTGCCTTCAATCTTTCCCAGCATCAGGGTCTTTTCCAATGAGTCGTCTCTTTGTATCCAGTGGCCAAAGTATTGGAGCTTCAGTTTTGACGTCAGTCCTTCCAATGAATATTCAGGGTTGATTTCCTTTAGGATTGACTGGTTTGATCTCCTTTCTGTCCAAGGGACCCTCAAGAGTCTTCTCCAGCACCATAATTCAAAAACATGGTCCAACTGTCACATCCATATATGACTATTGGAAAAACCGTAACTTTGAGTTTATGGACCTTTGTTGGCAAAGTGATGTCTCTGCTTTTTAATATGCTGTCTAGGTTTGTCATAGCTTTTCTTCCAAGGAACAAGCATCTTTTAATTTCATGGCTGTGGTCACTATCCACAGTGATTTTGGAGCCCAAGAAAATAAAATCTGCCCTTGTTTCCATTGTTTCATCATCTGTTTGCCATGTATGTGTGTGTGCGTGTTAGTTGCTTAGTTGGGTCCGACTCTTTGCGACTGCATAGACTGTAGCCTGCCAGGCTCCTCTGTCCATGGAATTCTCCAGGCAAGAATACTGGAGTGGGTTGCCATTTCCTCACAAAGTGATGGCAAACGATCTTAAGATGTCACGATCTTAATTTTTTGAATGTTGAGTTTTAAGCCAGTTTTTCCACTCTTCCTCTTTCACCTTCATCAAGAGGCTCTTTAGTTCCTCTTCGCATTCTGCCATTAGGGAGGTATCATCTGCCTATCTGAGGTTGTTGATATTTCTCTCGGCAGTTATAGCCAATTTACCCTCATGGGTTATACTCTTTTGGGCTTCTAACAGTAGCTAAGGAGAGGGAATTGAAATTCCTAACATAGGTCAGTCAGACTCTTTGTGACCCCATGAATCACAGCATGCCAGGCCTCCCTGTCCATCACCAACTCCCGGAGTTCACTCAAACTCATGTCCATCGAGTCGGTGATGCCATCCAGCCATCTCATCCTCTGTCGTCCCCTTCTCCTCCTGCCCCCAATCCCTTCCAGCATCAGGGAATGCTGGGTAACATCTTAGCTCATATCTTTGGGAAAAAAGATAGTTTTTCTTTACAGTAACGTAGAGGGGAAAGCTTTTCATTCTGTATTGCATCATTTTTTTTCAACTTGTGAATACATTTATGGGATTGTCTTTTGATATAAGGTATAGATAAATCTTAAAACAACTTTATATACCAATTTTTACTTTTTGATTAAATATCTTTTTTTTTCTCTCTTAAAATTACAGATGTTTGGCCCCTGACTGAGAGAGAAGATGACCTGAAAGTCTCTGCAATGGTTTCTCCTAACTTTGATTCAGTATCTGTAGGTATATTTACAGACTTTAAGAGGGTTTGTGATAGTGGTGGACTCTGATATATTGGAATCAGATTGTATTGGTTTAAAATCTGAGCCTCCAGATAGAAACTTCAGGGAAGATAGCAAGTTTTAGGCCTTGTTACTTTCTAGAAAAAAACATTTCTAGCATCTCAGTGTGATAACAAGTTTCTTAGGCAGATTTCTATCTTAAAAAAGGGGAAAGGAAGGGGGTTTGTCAAAGAGGTTCTCACCATTACTTTTTTTTTCAAACTTTTTCAGTACTGGAGTATTGAGATAATCCTACTCCAGATGAATAATACTGAGCCCGCTACATTTTCGTTGAATGTTCAATGAGATAATGTTTATGAGAGGCATGACTCAGAGTTTGATAATTTATAGTCTTTATTATAGTGGCTGTGGTGGGAGAGTAGTTTAAGAATAAAGAGTTGGGCCAGGAATTATTTTTTCTCTCATTTCTATTTGTGTGACCCAGAGCAAGGTATTTAATTTTTTGTCTCAATTTTCTTATCTGTAAAATGGGAATAGTAGTAGAATCCACTTCGTTGAATTATAATAATTAACTAACAAATCATTATAATAATCATGATCATCAGCCCTACCACAGCCATCACTGTTCCAGTTGTCTCATGTGTGCTCAATTGCTGAGTCTGACTCTTTGTAACCCTATGGACTGTAGACTGCTAGGCACCTCTGTCCATGGAATTTTCCAGGCAAGAATACTGGAGTGGGTTGCCATTTCCTTCTCCAGGGGATTTTCCTAACCAGGGTTCAAACCAATATCTCTTGTTTCTCCTGCATTGGCAGGCAGATTCTTTACGACTGCACCACCTAGGAAAATTGACTGCCATTTCCTTAATGCCAGTCACATAATGGGTGTTCAATATATATTTGCTCTATAAATGAATCAGTTCAGTCACTCAGTCATGTCCGACTCTTTGCCACCCCATGAATCACAGCTTGCCAGGCCTCCCTGTCCATCACCAACTCCTGGAGTTCGCTCAAACTCATGTCCATCGAGTCGGTGATGCCATCCAGCCATCTCATCCTCTGTCGTCCCCTTCTCCTCCTGTCCCCAATCCCTTCCAGCATCAGAGGCTTTTCCAGTGAGTCAACTCTTCGTATGAGGTGGCCAAAGTATTGGAGTTTCAGCTTTAGCATCAGTTCTTCCAGTGAACACCTAGGACTGATCTCCTTTAGGATGGACTGGTTGGATCTCCTTGCAGTCCAAGGGACTCTCAAGAGTCTTCTCCAACACCACAGTTCAAAAGCATCAGAGAATAACAAAGCTGAAAAACCAGAAAGGGGGACTGTCCTTGGTTTACATTACTCTAACTCTTTGTTTAGTCTTCTTTAAGTACTTATTAGATTATGGTTGGTTTTCTCTCACTGCCTGAAGTCGGGCCAAAATCTCTCTAGTTTATCTATGTCTGTACCAAAGTCGATCAATTTAGGCAAGTGATCAAATTCACTCGTTTTACAGTATATGAGGTCTATGTCATATAACTTTGCTTAGGAAATGACTTTGATGTTTAGGTATCAGAACACAATATAGTAAGTAATTCCATGGCTTTTTGAAGAATAATCTTAGTACAAACAGCCAACCCAAGTTGTGATAAAAATTGCATTAACATTGCCTTAGTATAGTAAGTTGGATATTCTTAAAAAAAAAAAAAAGTAGGACTATATATGAAAGAAACATTCACCCAGTTGAGTCACATAGTAGAGGTACTGTTCTAAACATTGGATATTCAGCACACCATTTCTCACTCTACCTGAAGGGTGTAGTCTGAGTGGAACATTTCTGCTTAGTTAGCTGACAAATGTACACACATTTTCTTGCCTTGGAAATGATTCTTTTTTTTCCTTTGGGCAACTTATATAATTTTTTTCTAGGTTTTTCTCTTAGACATAGGCTATTTGAAATGAGGAATTCCCTTTCTGTTCTTTAGCAACTTTTGATCTTTGTGAGTAAAGGCTTTATGTAATAGCACTGTATTTTAATATGTATTTCCCTACTGGTAACCTGAAGTGCTTTTTCCTCCTAATTAGGTATCTCTTTCCAGCTCCATTTCCCCCATCTCACAATTTTTTCCTTTTTAAGAAAGGAAAGGATTCTTGAGAGTATCATATTCATTTCATTGGAAAACATCAGTCCAATGATTTATGCGGCTTTGGTGCCATATTGTCTTCATATAGCTATTTCTCTCTGGCTATAATTTCATGTTTCCAAAGGACTTTTGTCCTTGAAATATCAAGGTGTTTAGGCATGGATGGAAAAGAGCAAGAAACGGGAGATATTGGTTTCTTTTCTAGATTTGCCGACAGCTAAATGTAAAACATTTCCTGGATTTTAGGTAATACTAGAGCAAAAACCCTGGCTTAATATTTTATTTTCAGTCATTACTGTGAAAGCACACATCCAAAACATAATGTAATTTGTGCTAGACTCGTGTCTTTTATAGAAGAGACAAATATCACTATCCTCTCTTCTTGATTGAGAAGTTGAATCAGAGTTCATATACAGTTTCCTATAGAATCATATATAGGATATGAATATCCTTACTCTTAATTATGCTGATGAGCATGACATCATACTGATCCCCACTGCTAAGAAGAGGCTTAATTTTTCTCAGTAAAATAATACCAAGTAGGCTAATTTAAAGTACAATGGATTTATTCATTGGTTGGACAGAGACTTTATGATCATAACTGTTCCCTTAGGAATCCATGTGGGTATTATTAGAAAATATGTTACCCTTTGATCTTATTCTGTCATATAGTGACCGTATTTTCCTCTCAATCTACTGCTCTAAAAAATAGTTATAAATTCTAAGGAAATATTTGCTCTATTATATTCTGAATTCTTTAAGAGAGAGGACCAGGTAACCCAGGCTGATTCTCAAAGAGTGAAAGAATTTATGATATGTACTAGTAAAAAAAAAAACAAAAAAACTGCTACTTTTGTTTTATTTTCTAGATGTAAGGCCACTCAATCTTTATATCATTAATTACATGCCTTAGATACATATTATTAATTAGAATAAAGCATCCCTTTGGCAAGTTAAAAACTCAAGGACCTAAAAGAATGGCACACTGTTTATATAGAAAATATATAGAGGTCTTATTTTATATAATATAAAGAATGAATTAATAGGATTAGTTTCCATTTTTAAGGAAATTTGGCAGTAGTTTGATAATAAAGTATGTGAACTTTTCTTCCCTTTTTTGATGGGTGTGTTTTTTAATATTAGTTCATGACTTTCCAAATGAAGCCATCCAAAAAAGCCACAGTGATTCTTTTAGTCTGTCATCAGAGTGATAAATCCTTTTTGCCTTTTTTTTTTGGTGGTGGGAAGTATATATCAAACCCACTGTGTTTACTTACTGATGTATAGTACTTAAGCAATCCTTTCCTCCCTTTAATTTTCAATTCTGTGTTTGCAGCAAGCTACTGATGTTGAAGTGGGAGCTGACCTTGTCCCTTCAGTCACAGTGAAGGTTTGTGCCATAATTCTAGGCTCTAATGTGCAAGCAGTGTCATGCATTTCATCACATCCGTCACTGTTGTCACCCTAGAAGTAGCATATGGAAATACAAAAGAAACACTGGTGGGCAGAAGAGCTAATGCACATTTTTCCAAAGAGGACATCAAAATGGCCAACAGAGACACATGAAAAGATGCTTAGCATCACTGATTATCAGGGAAATGCACATCAAAATCACAAGAGATGTCACTTCACAACTTAGAATGGCTATCATCAAGAAGACAAGAGACAACAGGAGGATGAGGATGTGGTGAGAAGGGAGCCCTTAAATTTTGTTGGTGGGAATATAAATCGATCCAACCAGTATGGAGATCATTTGGAGTTTCCTTAAAAAATTAAAAAAAAAATCACATTAAATTTATTAAATTAAAAAAAAAGATTTCTTGGTTAAAAAAGTAAAAAAAAGGAAAACCCAAACACTTGATATTTTTAAGTTTTCCTTAGCTTTGGGAAGTAAATAGATAACCTTTATCATTTCCTACAAACATAAAACTAGTATTTATAGCAGTATGTATATAATAAAAAATTGTTATGACTTATTCCTACCTTAAATGTGTAGTATGATTTGGGGTTATTTTTTAGAAACAATATTTAAATATACTAAAGGAATTGTGTCATCACATTCATAGTAGACTGAGCAGTTCATTTCAGTATTATATATATATAGGGGAATCATATGAATATTAATAATATCTTTCTTCTATGTGTGTGTTTGAAAAGAATTCCCAGCCATCTCTCTGCCATAATATTAGCTTTAAATGGATGTATTTATAGTAGGAAAATACTAAACGAAGAAGCCACAGAGTAGAGTAGTGACAAATTGATAGTGCCCCCGAAATACAATGTGAACGATGTGGTTTTGGTTAAGATTTTTAGTCCTGCCATTGTAGAATTTTAGAACTAGGACTCAAATGTAGAGCCCTCTTAAGGCATTTAGATTAAAGTGTGGTAATCAGTCAGCACATTATTAAGCTGAAAATATTTATCACTGCCCAGACGTTGGAGCCAGGGAAAGTTGTGGATCTTGGCGACTCGCTAAGTCAAAACTTGGACGGGACTTTATATTTTCTTAGATTATGGGTTGCTGTCCTTGGAGGAGCTTGACAGGGCACCAGGCTTTACCAATTGTGTTCGCTTACACTGGACCCAGCGGGTGGCCCAAGTGTGGGGATCTTTGGTAGAAGCTGAAGGGAGCCCAATCTTATAACTGTTTCCTAAGCTAATTTTTTTGGATTCTTGCCACTGGAAACAAGGGTGGTCTTTTCCCAGTCTCCCTTCCCCCTATCCAATCAAAGGCTCTATCTCATTAATACTTCTGAGTCTGGAAAAGCTTTGGTGGCAAGAAATCAAACATTTAAGATAAAAAACAACAATCCTGCAGTGTTCCAGGAATGATCTGTAGACTTTTGTGTAGGGAAATCCCTTTTATATCTATCTACTGATATTATTCTGACACATACATATAATAATTCAGGAGCATGTTGTAAATTTCAAAAAGAAATCTTGTACCTAAACCAGATAACATTGCTCATGGTAATTTTCCCCCCACCTACTATAATTGCTATAAATAAATACATCTTTCCCTCCCATGCAGTTCTTAGGCTTTCCTGTATAACAGCTACCTTCAAATGATGGTGTGACACTACTGGAAATTTCTCCTTCATTATGGGAATTTAACTGCATTTGAGAATGACTAAGTTACACTCTCTTCCTTACTGCCATGATAAAAGAATAAGAAAGAATGCGATACTCTAGAGTTACACAAAATCAGCTTGACTTTCACGGCGGACACCGTGACTTCCTGTTTCTGCCTGACAGTTCCTATACAAATTTCTGTTATAAATCTCTCCTTATAGCCTTAAATAACAACAGCAGCCAAAATATATAACCATACAAGTTTCCGTCATAATAAATCCTGTTAATTGAGAAAATTTTTCCGTCCGTTCCAAGTGAATGAAGATGTGGCTACCTTGAGTATGTGTGCATGATGCGTGACCATCTGTTCCAGGCAACCAAGGCAGAGTGGTTGTTAATACCTGGCCTTTGGAGTCATGTTTATATATCTAGGATAAAAATTTGGTATTATATTTCCTAAGGATCATATTTTATTTTGTTAGAAATGGAAAATAGCATGGAAAACGTTCATATTCATGTTTCATATTTTCCCCTTAATATTCTATAATTATTTTTCTCTTAAAATGTGAGGTTTATGATCTAGCCAAGTCTTTAACTTTTTTTATTTTGGCTCAAACACAACTCTTCTTTGTTACTGTGGTTATTTTTGTCACACATCATCTTGATTCATATTTGAAAGTGCCTAGTCCATTGTTGGGATTCAATAAATCTGTGTATAAGAGTTATCACCATCCATCTTCCATCTAAACTAAATGCAAACACTTGTAACAATGTAAATTGTATGATTGTTGTCTAAGTATGCATTGTTATGCCTAGCAGAGTCAGAATGTCTGCTGCTTTAAAAGTTGCTTATTACTACTTTAAGGATTTTTCATTTTCATTTTTAAAACTAAGCTCTCGTGAGACCTTCTTGGTCATTCTTTTCTGCTCACTTGTATATACTGGCTCGATGGTCTTAGACGTGTTTTTGAGTTTCTCTGAACCTCTATTTTTAAAATGTAAAATGGGGAACTTTTTCATTTGCAGTTATTTTGATTCTTAACCACAGCTAATTAAGAGCATGGGCTCTGGACTCTGACAGACAGAAGTTAAATGGTGTTCTTCCACTTATAATCAGAGTTGCCGTGGTCAAATTATCTAGCTTCTCTAAGCCACATCTTTCTCTTATGTAAAATGGGATATAGTGATAGATAGTACGTTTCCAATGTTTTAATGGGTAAATGAGATAATACACACAAATAATTTATTAGGATGTTTCCATGCATATAGAAAGCTGCTAATGGTTATTATCATTAATTTTATTTAAGATATATGTACAGACAAATATGGCAAAATGGTTGTCTGAGGAGGCCTTACAAACAGCTGTGAAAAGAAGAGAAGCAAAAGGTAAAGGAGAAAAGGAAAGATATACCCCCATATGATTGCACAGTTCCAAAGAATAGCAAGGAGAGATAAGAAAGCCTTCCTCAGTGATCATTGCAAAGAAATAGAGGAAAGCCATAGAATGGGAAAGACTAGAGCTCTCTTCAAGATAATTAGAGATACCAAGGGAACTTTTCATGCAAAGATGGGCTCAATAAAGGACAGAAATGGTATGGACCTAACAGAAGCAGAAGATACTAAGAAGAGGTGGCAAGAATACACAAAAGAAGTATACAAAAAAAGATCTTCATGACCTAGATAATCACGATGGTGTGATCAGTCACCTAGAGCCGGACATCCTGGAATGCAAAGTCAAGTGGGCCTTAGGAAGCATCACTAAGAACGAAGCTAGTGGAGGTAATGGAATTCCAGTGAGCTATTTCAAATCGTAAAAGATGATGCTATGGAAGTGCTGCACTCAATATGCCAGCAAATTTGGAAAACTCAGCAGTGGCCACAGGACTAGAAAAGTTCAGTTTTCATTCCAATCCCAAAGAAAGGGAATGCCAAAGAATGCTGAAACTACTGCACAATTGCAATAATCTCACATTCTAGCAAAGTAATGCTCAAAATTCTCCAAGCCAGGCTTCAACGGTACATGAACCGTGAATTTCTAGATGTTCAAGCTGGATTTAGAAAAGGCAGAGGAACCAGAGATCAAATTGCCAACATCCGTTGGATCATTAGAAAAGCAAGAGAGTTCTAGAAAAACATCTGCTTTATTGACTATGCGAAAGCCTTTGCCTAAGGGGATCACAACAAACAGTGGAAAATTCTTAGAGATAGGAATACCAGACCACCTGACCTGCCTCCTGAGAAATCTGTATGCAGGTCAAGAAACAACAGTTAGAACTGGATATGGAACAACAGACTGGTTCCAAATAGGAAAAGGAGTACGTTGAGGCTGTATATTGTCACCCTACTTATTTAACTTAGATGCAGAGTACATCATGAGAAACACTGGGCTGGATGAAGCACAATCTGGAATCAAGATTGCCAGGAGAAATATCAATAACTTCAGATATGCAGATGACACCACCCTTATGGCACAAAGTGAAGAAGAGCTAAAGAGCCTCTTGATGAAAGTGAAAGAGGAGAGTGAAAAAGTTGGCTTAAAGCTCAACATTCAGAAAACTAAGATCATGGCACCTGGTCCCATCACTTCAGGGCAAATAGATGAGGAAATAGTGGAAACAATGTCAGACTTTATTTTTGGGGGCTCCAAAATCACTGCAGTTGGTGACTGTAGCCATGAAATTAAAAGACACTTGCTTTTTGGAAGAAAAGCTATGACCAACCTAGACAGCTTATTAAAAAGCAGAGACATTACTTTGCCAACAAAGGTCCGTCTAGTCAAAGCTATGGTTTTTCCAGTAGTCATGTATGGACGTGAGAGTTGGACCATAAAGAAAGCTGAGCACCGAAGAACTGATGCTTTTGAACTGTGGTGTTGGAGAAGACTCTTGAGAGTCCCTTGTACTGCAAAGAGATACAACCATCTTAAAGTCCATCTTAAAGGAAATCAGTCCTGAATATTCACTGGAAGGTCTGATGCTGAAGCTGAATGAAACTCCAGTATTTGGCCACCTGATGCGAAGAACTGACTCATTTGAAAAGACCCTGATGCTGGAAAAGATTGAAGGTGGGAGGAGAAGGGGACGACAGAGGATGAGATGGTTGGATGGCATCATTGACTCAATGGACAAGAGTTTGAGTAAACTCTAGGAGTTGGTGATAGACAGGGGGGCCTGGCGTGCTGCAGTCCATGGGGTCGCAGAGTCAAACACGACTGAGTGACGGAACAA
>NW_011495076.1:109364-174450 GCF_000754665.1 Bison bison bison
ACGGAACTGAACTGACAGTCCAGTATGTAGGTTTTAGTTGCTCAGTCATGATACCTTAGACTGTAGCCTTTTTGCGACACCATTAACTGTAGCCTTCCAGGCTCCTCTGTCCATGGAGTTCTCTAGGCAAGAATACTGGAGTGGGTAGCCATTCCCTTCTCCAAGGGATCTTCCTGATGCAGGGATGGTACCTGGGTCTCCTGCATTGCAGTCAGATTGTTTACTATCTGAGCCACCAGGGAAGGATTATTATTAATAAAATATTTAAATTGTATTCTATTTATTTAAAGGAATAGCCATTAGAAAGAATGTTGTCTGCAGTACTTGCATAGTTCTTCCTGTAATTACCATTAGGGTTTTACTAAAAAGGTATTATGAATTTTATAATAAATTTGTTCTCCTAGTAAACATGTTTTCTGCTGTACTTTACTAACTCTATAGTGTGCTTGTGTGAATGAATGACATGCCCTGTGCGGACCAAGTGTGGAGCCCTGCTCTGCGGTTCCAGGGTGACCTCATATACAGCTTATGACAGAAACCTGTCGGGTGTTTATACCGACCTGGCAATGCCAAGAGGCACCCAACGTCTCCTTCGGGGACTGACCAGAAATGGGCAAAATGTGTGGACCAAACTCTCCTTTCTCAGTCAAATTTTCCGGTCTCTTTGACCATTTCATAACTTCATGGGAATTAGAGGTACTAACCTAATCTGTTGGATCATAGACTTTCAAGGGACTTGTGATCTACGCTGTTACTGTGTACTGTTACGCAGATTTCCCCCCATACTCAGGGCTCATAAAGTGAAAATCTGAGGGTTCATCGTTCATTTGGTGTATTTATTGTATTTATTTTCATCAATTATTGTCCTTTAAAATTTTTACTTTGCAAGTCAAAAATTTTATGTTTATTTTTAAATGGTACAGAATATACACATCAGATAAAATTAATACATTTACTTGAATCTAATTGTATATGTATAGTGTTTGTAGGCCAGTTATACTTGTATATTATTTTTGTATCTGCAATTTGTATATATATGTGTGTGTGTATATGTATATAATTAAGGTATAGTTGATACATGCCTTTTACCTAAGAGAAAATTAAAAATGTCTTTTCTTAAAAATTAAGTATGCCCTTGTTTGTGCCCAGTCACTAAATCATGTCTAGCTGTTTTGTGACCCCCTGGACTGTGCCTGCCAGGATCCTCTGTCCATGGGATTTCCCAGGCAAGA
Organism: Bison bison bison; assembly: GCF_000754665.1. NCBI lineage: Eukaryota > Metazoa > Chordata > Mammalia > Artiodactyla > Bovidae > Bison > Bison bison. The sequence continues at coordinate 110,597 of NW_011495076.1, forward strand.
ATACTGGAGTGGGTTGCCATTTTCTTCTCCAGGGGATCCTTCCAACCTAGTGATCGAACCCAGGTCGCCTGGATTGGTAGGCAAATCTTTATCACTGAGCCACCAGGGAAGCCATGCCCTTGCATTATGCTAATTAGTAGTGAAATGAATCTGTCTTGTATACTATAGAGGCAAGACTGAATTGTTCCAAGGCAAAAAAGCCGTGTAGGAGAGAGCTTCTCAATTCTGGTTGTACATAGGTCTTACCTGGGGAACTGTTAAGAAAAATACCAATGCCCAGGTCTGCCCCCTGAGATTGTGACTTAATTGGTCTAGCAACGCTACCCGGCTAGTGACTGTAATAAATCTGGCTTACCATGTGGATAAACTTATCCAAAGGAGATGATTCAAAGAGGCTGGGATTTTTAGGATACAAATCCAAAGACAGAATGTTCCCAATGGAAGCCAGATCTTTAAGCTTTTTCTTTGAATCCGTTAGCACTGTGGCCCAGCAAAGATCTTTGGTCCTGATGAATTCTGCTAATGTTTCTCTTAAGGAGGAGTGAGAGAAGTTCTGGCCTTCTCAACCCATACTCACCCTATTTCTGAGGCAGTCTATTACCCCAGAATTCTTATCTATTAATTGTAATTGGAATGGGAGGGTTTTCTTAGCATCATCAACCAAGAGCACCAGTTTGGAAATACAGCCAGCTTAGAAATGTAGTCAATTAGTCAATATTGTCATTCTTTAATGTTTTCTAGAGTAGTTATGTCAGCTATTTTTGCTGCTAAGCCATCAAAGAAAATGTAGTATTTAAACTACATATGTATTTAAACTAGTAAATAGCTACCTAGTAAGGAAATCTTTAGAGAGCAATTAACTTCTGAAAAAGGTGATACACTGATACTAGATAAAATTAATAATTCATGATGCCACATCTGTAAAGAAGAATTAACACATACAATATTTTATGATGTAATTATTCACCAGATATGAGGGAAGATTTTTTGGGTCTGCTATTGATAGAACATTTTTAATAGTTTTATTCAGTTATAATTCACATGCTATGCAATTATAGGTCCATAGGGTCACAACGAGTCATACACGACTGAAGTGACTTAGCATGCATGCATGCACAGAATCATCACCACAATTTAATTTTTGAACATTTTTGTCCCCCCCAGTAAAAACCCCGTATTACTTAGCTGTTGCTTTCTTTTCTCTCCACACCCCCACCTTCAATCCTACTACCATCCCCAAGGAACTGCTAATCTGTTTTCTGTCTCTGTAGATTTGCCCTCTCTGGATATTTCGTATAAATTGCATCAAATAATAATGTGGTCTTTTTGTGACTGGCTTCTTTCATTTAACATATTAATAATGTAATATACCCATGTTGTAGCATGTATCAGTACTGTATTAGTTTTATTACTGAATAATATTTCATTGCATGGATATTCCATATTTTGTTTGTCACTTCATCAGTTTATGGACACTTGGGTTGTTTCTAATTTTGGTTGTTGTGAATAATACTGCGAATACATGTGTACAAGATTTTGGGTGGACATTTGTTTTATTTCTCTTAATACGGAATTATGAGGTTAAGTGATAAATTTATGTTTAATTTTAAAAGAAACTATCAGACTTTTTTCTTGATTAGCTATACCATTTTACATTTCCATCAGCAATTTATGCAGGTTCTTGTTTCTCCACATTCTTGGTAACACCTGTTTTTACCTTTTTGATTATAGCATTTTAGTGGATGTACAGTAGTATTCCAGTGTGGTTTTACTTTGTATTTCATACAGCGATTTTGAGCATTCTTTCATATGCTTGTTGGCTATTTGTATATCTTCTTGAGAAAAAGTCTGTTCGATTCCTTTGCCCAGTTTCTAACTGGGTAGAACTTTTTAATCTACTACTTACGTTACACATTATGTTTTGTGATAGCTCATTTTTTTCTTAGATGGCATTTCTCTAATTATTTGTTATTTTTAAAGTAGTTGTAGTATTCTATCAATTTGGAAAAAATGTAATTTTCTGTTAATAGCAATTTTTGTTTTCTCAGGTCACACTAAAGAATCGAGTGGCATTGCAGAAGATCAAATTATCAATCTATGTGCAACCACCTTTAGTACTAACTGGTGATCAGTTCACCTTTGAATTTATGGGTAAGTGTTTTCTTTTGGCTGAAAGTCTATCATGGTGTGAGGTTTTTTTAATTAATTTTTTTATTAGTAGATGTATTTCATGGCTATATTTCTTATCTGAATATATCAGGTATTTTCCTGAAATCAATGTGTTGTTTTGCTTATATTTCCTCTCTAAACATCAGTCATGGACATTCAATGAATGGCTGTTGAACCATAGTAATTACAGATTTTCAAGCAATTTTCTTAACTAAATGGACCTGCAATTGTACTTAATTACTATATTTTGGAAGAATTTTTTAATGGTGCTTCTCTAGTGAGCTATTTGTTGAGTCACTAGAAAGAATATTTATTGGCTTTGGAGTGTGGCCTGAATTTGAATTTTGGCTCTGACACTCAAGGGCTTCCCTTGTTGCTCAGCTGGTAAAGAATCCTGTCTGCAATGTGGGAGACCTGGGTTTGATCCCTGGATGCAGAAGATCCCCTGGAGAAGGGAAAGGCTACCCACTCCAATATTCTGGTCTAGAGAATTCCATGGACTATATAGTCCATAGGGTCGTGAACAGTCGGACACGACTGAGTGACTTTCACTTTCACTTTCTAACACTCACTCAGTGTAACCGTGGGCAAACTGCTTTGGTAATTAGATGGAACCTCAGTTTTTGTTTTTTTATTTTTTAATCTTCAGAAAGGGGATAATGGTATCTGTCTTGCAGAACTATTTTAATTTGAATTTAATCAGAAAATTGATTAGATTTAATTAGAAAATGAATCTGTGTATGATATTGTAATAATGCTTAAAATAGTAGACAGTAATAAATGACAACTCTGTAAGATTTATTTGTATAGAGTCTGTCTTACCACTTACATCCAAGTTGTCATTAGTTCTGATAAAATGACTTCTGAATTGTCTTTCAGCTCTTTTTCTGTTTTTCTTTATGCCACTGTTTAGATGGGAACCCTATGCTTTACCCATAAAAATCAAGACCATCTTTTTTTTTTTCTTTATATAACTAACCTTTACCTGAGTGCTTGGCAGATAGTGGAAACTCAATAAGTACTCATTGAATCAGTGAATGAGTGGTTAGTGGTTGAGGTAAACTTGTAGGTGGCATCTTTATCTGCAAAATTTTCACAGTACTTCCAAGTTGTCTTTCTAAAACATTCTGGATAATTAATGTTTTCCAGTTGAAAACTTTTTATAGCTCTCTAATACATGTTGGAGGTCAAGTACATGAATATGGAAGGCTATGTACAATCTGCTAAGTTGCTACAGTTTTAGTTACATGCATATCCAGTTCCCCCTTTCATTTTCTCCTGCAGTCTGTGTTCTAGCCATGATAAAGCACTATTTCCCACTCCCAAATTCTCTTTCCCTTTGTGTACCTTTTTTTTTGTTCATCCTGCCTGTTTGTCTGAGTAAAGAGAGGCAGTGGTGTGGAATGGTGGATGCCCTTGTTCTGGAGTCAATTCCTACCTCTGTCTTAACTATATGACCTTGGGCAAGCTTTTTAGTCTCTGTCACCATTTTCCTCATGCACCAAAAATGGGGATAATAATAGTGACCACCATGTAGGGTTGTTGTGAGGATTAAATGAATTAATCTATGTAAGTGTTATGTAAAATGCTTAAGACAGTAGCTGGCATGCAGTGTATATCTAATTTCAGTTGTTGTTAATAATAATTGCCTAAAATTATGTAACATATTATTTTTACATTACTTATAGCACCAGAGATGACTAGAACTGTAGGCTTTTCTGTTTATCTCAAAGGAAGTTATTCACCACCTGAATTGGAAGGAAATGCTGTTGTTTCTTATTCCAGACCAACAGGTAAACATATAGTTCACATATTTATAAGCCTAATAATCACTTTTTTTAAATTATTGGAGTTGTGGGTTAAATGTTTAAGTGTTTAAGGTGGGAAAACACATTGTAAATATTATTAAAAGAAAAAATATTATTACATAGTGTTAAATAAAAAATATCTGTCCAAGTTACTTTCATGTGTTATGAATAATTAGTGATAAGTCTATTCAGCTGATTTCTATATGTAATGTTTGATTATATCTTTCAATTAATAGTGAATATTATGTTTTTTATTCTCACTAGAAGAATTTATCTAGTCAGACTTCACATATTTGAGCTAAACAGAAAAGCCTAGTCTGAATTAGTAAAAATCACCATATAGGTTACTCTAATATTAAGGCAGTCTTTAGAGTTTCAGACACTGCTTTAGTGATTAAATAAAACTCTTTAGTATCTTACATGTTAAAATACTTAAGAACAGGATCTGTATTATTTCAAGAAACTAATAGATCAAAAAGTTCTCTTTAGACCAGTAGAGATCCAGTTGTTGTAAATTTCAAGTTGGATTCAATTTTACAGTTTATTTGTGTTTTTGTATAGTGAATTTTTCATAGTAACAGTTTGACAATTAGTTGGTTGATAAATTATAGTCATTGCTTTTTTAAAAAAGTTTAAATGTAGTATAACATTCAGCAATGTTGCATTTGTGCTTTTAAGCATTTCTGTACAGTTGTCTTAGTTTAAAAAGCCTTAGAGATGCCATATTCATATTTTTTCTATTGATATCCACTTTGGTTACTTAGCAATATTTTTATGTAATTGTCACCCTACCTACTGTGCTAATGAGGCACCTTGGCAATGTTTTTAAAATTGTAGTTCTTATTTTGTCTCAGTGAATTTTCTGGTTTTTGCATTGACAACTCTATACTTGGAGGTGTTTTTTTTTTAATAACTTTAGTACATGTTTTCAAAATCTGTTTCATCTTTGTAAATAATTTTTAAATTATAAAAAATCATTTTTAGCCAAAAGTGACCACTTTAACCTTTTACCTATATTTTCAAAATATGAGGTAGTGTAAATATTTTATGTTTAAGCAGCTTTGAGAAAGCTGGCTTCAGAAAGAAATACAAGACTTCGGTAAGGAATCAAGAAATGATGGACATTTTAGTTGGATATTTCTGAAAAGAACATTGAAATGTTCAGTGAGTTGTGAAATAAAAAATAGGACATGTTGGCTAAAATCTCTAGATAATTTATCATTAATTGGACATCTCATTATACTTATTATCTTTATAATACTGTAAAGCTTATTATACTTTTTATCTTTGTTACTCCTTGAAAATATAGTTGTAGAAATTGTTGATGCCTTAATTCAACTAATTATTTCATTTATCTTTAAGGAAAAGTAGTTGAAAATAAATTTAAAATAAATAAATGGAATACCTAGCAAGTAGACAAAAGCTTAAAACTACGCTATAAAGTTATTAAATCGTTTGGTGAGCTTATGGTTGCACATACCATTTTTAGCTATTATGCTTTTGTATAGATGGAATTTGAAAGAGTATAACTTATTACTAAAACAAAGAGCATAGATAATAATTGGCTGAAAGCTAATTAGAAATTAAAGTAAAAACAAGTCTATAAAAGTAAAAGAATACCAAGACAAGCTGGGAAAAAAGACATTGTTCCATAATAATATCTACTAATTAAAGTTATAATATAAGCAAGGCTAACTGGAAATATTAATTATATGTATTTGCCTTTAGCTCATTTTCTTCCCCCAAAATTCATGTAATGCTCTTGATGTTATTTACATATTGAATATGGTTTGTTTTTGGTTAGATCATATATCTTTACCTCTTTTTGCCACATTTATACTAGAATAACACTCTTTCATGGACTTGTGAGAGTGGAAGAACAAATATATTATTAGATTCCAGCTATTCATAGTATATTCTTCAACTGTGAATTGGCTTATATTTATTGGAGGGCCATTTATGTCATTTGTATGAATCTTTAAAGTTTTCATTTATATTTTAAGCAGATGAGCATTAAATTTGTGCTGTAATTTTATGACATAATTTGTTGTATTCTTTCTCCCCTATCCCTTTTTGCATTGCCTCTGATGGATAGAGCGAAATCCTGATGGTAAGTGAAAAGATAATTTAGAACAAAATGAATTTCAGAAGTGAAATTTGATTAGTAATTGAATTGTGGTATTATCCTTTGAATGAATTCTTTTTATGGACTGCTGTTTGGACTCTAGCAACCTCTTTAGGGTGATTCAGTGCCTTAATTTGGCTATGGAGAAGACAATAGATGTTTCCGTAATAGATACTTGTCATTCATTATTAGTTGTTTCAGAGTCATGAGAAACAATGAAACTTCATGACTTTTTGAACAAAACCTAAGCTGTCATTGACTACTTATGTCTGTAAGTTACTCGTGATTTGCCTGTATGCTCTGTTATCTTAGTTTACTTAAAAAGAGTAAGGAAAACAATTCTGAATTCTAAATTGTCTGATTCTGTATACCCCCAAAGATTCACCTCTTTCTCTGATCAGAATGCCATGTGTACTCAGTCTGTGGGCCTATTCCTTGTTTTGTTTAGAATTTGTAGGGAAATATTATCAAGAATCTGACCCCTTGAACTTGCCTGGGTCAGTGTTGTCACTTTTTGTCTTCTCCAAATCCTTTGTTTATGACTTTGCTATAATACTTATCATAATATGAATTTCTTTGTTCCTTAGGTCTCCCTAGTAGATTTCTGAGCTCTTTGAGAGCAGGGTTCAAGTCCCTGAATTGTGCAGTATTCTGATTATATGGGAGGCACTCTAAAAGTATCTTCTACTTTGATTATTTTTCTTTCTAGACACAGACTTAATGGGATGGTATGTCTTGGTTTATTAGTCATTTTAAGATTAATATTTGATAATATTAATTGGTAATATTAGATAAATAAAATACTTAATGGCCTTGCTGCTGCTGCTGCTGCTAAGTCGCTTCAGTCATGTCCGACTCTGTGTGACCCCATAGACAGCAGCCCAGCAGGCTCCTCTGTCCATGGGATTCTCCAGGCAAGAATACTGGAATGGGGTGCCATTTCCTTCTCCAATGCATGAAAGTGAAAAGTGAAAGTGAAGTCGCGCAGTCGTGTCCGACCTTCGTGACCCCATGGACTGCAGCCTACTAGGCTCCTCTGTCCATGGGATTTTCCAGGCAGGAGTACTGGAGTGGGGTGCCATGGCCTTAATTACTCATGTAGTTGTGGTGGTACCAACAACCTGAATTGCATAGTGTCTGGAAGATGAAAATATATTTATATGAGAAATATTTTAACAGAAATAAGCTTTTAGCTTACATAAAGTGTACTTGTCAAATTAGAGTTTCGGTTATTAAAAATATTAATAATGAATATTTACATTTTACTTTGCAAGATTGCATGTAACTGATAAGATTTTGCAATAACTTTTAGAAAATTCTGTATTATTATTTAAATTATTTGTTTTGAGTTAAAAAAATCTGTAAAGGTTATTATTGAAAGTAATTTATTCCCTTTTGCTAGAAATTCAGATCAAACTATGAGAAAAAAATCACAATATATGGAAATTTTAGTATTTCAGTGCAAAGCTAAAGGCAGTTTGAATAATCTCTTATGCTATATTTAAAATTTTTAATTAAGCTTCAGGAGTAGAGTTGAAATATTCAGCTTCACCTAGTATGCAAAAAAATAATATGTTGCCACTTAGATCTTACTTATACACAAAACTTCACATTTCAAAGACTGTTCCATTTTATTGACCTGATCTGTTCAGACTGTATTGCAGATAAGCAGTCCTGCTTTTACATGTGGAAAAAGAGAAGCAAATGAGGTTTTATGTTGTCCCATAAGAGTTAGTCTCCATTATTTCTGCATTAGAGTTACATGACATGGGCAGTGTAAAACATGACTGCAGATGGAGCACAGTACGTAGCCAGACATAACAGGAAGGGATCAAGGAAGTTCTGGCTACCAGACTTTGCTACTGCTTCGGGCCCCTTGTTTTCAATACGAAATGACTCTAGCAGGCCCCTGGAAAGAGTTCTAAAGGCATTATATAGATGTGTAATATATAGTTATTCTACTCTGGTATATAAGTTCTTTTTCCTTTTTTTTTAAAGCACATTTTGGCTTCCCTCTTGACAGTGATACTGGTCTCTTGAGTGTGCCAGGGGTAATTAGAATTCTCTTTCTGGAAAAACTGTTCTGTCAGGAGTGATTTTGATGTGAATTTTGTCTGTAAGTGTTAAATAATTTTGTGATTAATCGCACCATAGTAATTGTGACTGTCCATTTCCTCTAGTAAGCTAGCAGGGGAAGTGTTTGAAGGAGAGGTGATTATATTTGTTAAAAAACTGTAGAACAAAGTCAGTCTGATGACTGAGTAGGCCAATATTTGCGTATTACAAATGACCAAATTTTCTTCTCTCTCAGCATTATACTCAGAGAGTTGAATAAGCCAAATAGCCTATTTTGGCAACAAAATATTGCTGATGGTAGACAATTAGGGCAAGTTAGGCTCTTTCAGTACTTTGGCCACCTCATGCGAAGAGTTGACTCATTGGAAAAGACTCTGATGCTGGGAGGGATTGGGGGCAGGAGGAGAAGGGGACGACAGAGGATGAGATGGCTGGATGGCGATCACTGACTCGATGGACGTGAGTCTGAGTGAACTCCGGGAGTTGGTGATGGACAGGGAAGCCTGGCGTGCCGCGATTCATGGGGTCGCAAAGAGTCGGACACGACTGAGCGACTGAACTGAACTGAGGCTCTTTCAGCTAAGCGGAAAGCTACCCTACTAGCAACTTTGGAAAGTCTTCAAATACATATAATTTTTTTCTTTCCTTATTATAGATACACATATGCATACCCTCACACATACCTCTACACATCTCCGGCTTCAGGTTTAGGTACAATTATAGCCTGAAGATTAATTGGTAGGCTATTTTACATTTCAAGTTTCTTAAGAAAATGTAAACCTCAGTAGAAATGTGCCTCTGATAAACCCCATGTTTAAATACTAGACATTATATTTTGAAATGTTTAGGTTTTAATTTGATGGGAAGTATTCTAAAATACTGGCTTTGTAATTTTTATTTTTAAAGATTTGGTTTCCTTAAACTTATTTCTAAAGGATTTCATATTTTTTTTCTTCCCTAATGGTAAAACTTCTCAAGCTGCCATCATTTAAAAAATAGCCATAATCATTTTATTAAGTATGTGTCATCATTTTTCAAAATAATGTTTTCCAAATGTCCTATGAAACAGGTTTACAATTCTTGGAGAGAAAAGAAATTCTGGAGAGGTTCTACAAATCTTAGCAACTGCTGACCATTGCCCTAGTGTGTGATATTGTCATTAACTGACTTAACTGAACTGTGAATTGAGTTACAATGTATTACCCTTTTTGGGTTTATTAGTGCTTGCAATCCATTTGTTTCAATTTCTGAAAACATGTATATACCACTAGATTTTTTAGCTCTGGGTTCTTGGAGATTTAGGGCAATAATCTTCAAATATATATAAGTAATGTAAAGCTAGCGTTGATCATGATTAATTTTGTTTTACCACAAATTCAGTCAGTACCTGGTCCAAGTGAAGCTGAGCCACAGTTTTAGCAGTATAATTTTAAAAGAGTGTTTACAGCTAAATTTTATTTGAACAATTAGCTCAGACTTGGTTGAAAGTACATAGATGATGGCTTCTCTTTGTGCATGTACAGAATTGTCAGAGATGAAGTGTGTTTTTTCCCCGTTATTCTATTCATTTAAAATGAAGGAAATGGAAATAGGCTTCAGTTTCCTGGTTCTTTCCAGATTGCATCTATTAATTGAGCCTGTAATTTATATATTGTAGAGGAAGCATATTAGTAGGTATATTTTCATAATTTGGGGATGTATGGAATATATGAAGTTGGAAAGAATAATACTTTGTGATATTTTTTTATGGTGATATTGATAGTTGTGGTTTGAGCAGTAGCTTAGATCATGTTACCATAATATTTTGAGTCAAAACATTTCATCACTGTTAAGTACAAATACATATGCCTCTAAAACCTCACAAAATGTCAGGAAATAATACCCTGGGACTTTTCTGAAGAGACACCAGTTATAATTTGCATCTAGGATTCCAGGAGAAGTGAATTTAACATCTGTTGGTTATGAGCAAAAAATGAGCTATGTAAAATTTGATGGATAATAGATTATATTGAAGAGAATGACAAATATGCTCCACATGCTCTGAAAAAGTATTTAATTGACCTCATATATCAGTATGTTTGCCATTTTTGATGATATCTCACTGTCCTTGTGAATAAGTAGTACTGAAAAGCATACTCCCAGCTTGGTTGTAGAATAAACCACTCAACTCCAATTGGCATTAACAGAATGTATTGCTAATTCTAGGAATCCTACCTTGGGATCATGTCTCCAAAATTTCCTTCTTCTGCTTTCCTATTTTTAAGCTGAGCCTAGTTTGCTTTGGTTTCAGTTTCATTTTTTATAAAAATATTAAAAGGAATGGCTTTTAAAACTTTAAATTCTTATATAAAAATCTTCATTGTTATTTATTCATGAAATTGCCTATTTCAATATGCCTCTATACTTTCTGAAAAAATTTGAGAATTGAGTGACTGTGTAAACCTTTCAGAATACTGTTTAAAAGTGATATGTAAAGTTAAATGAATTGGGAAAAATTTATTTGTATGAAAGTAATATTCTTAATTTGATATGTAAAATGACATGAAGTTTATTAGAACTTCAGTAGGACAAATTCTGCTTTCATGCTCATAATTTATTGCAAATTGTTAATTGTACTTTGAATATTTAGTAAATAAAAAAGCTAAAGATTAAAAGATTGGGGAGATAGAGAAATGATTAGATATGGTCATACAGAGTATTCCTGATATAAACTTCATATTCTTTGCTCATTTTAGCTGATAGTCTTGGATTAGGACTAGAGCTTTGACAGTCTTAAAGACAGTTTAGTAATTGAATATAACTGCATATAATGTTTTATATAACATTCAACTGTGAATTTTTAAAAATGATATTATTATTAAAGGCAGAGCTTACACTTATGCTCCTTTTTAAGACTTTATTTTTGCCTTGTACCTTTGGATAATAATGTAAATACATAAATTATGATAATGCTTTCCAGTTATTTCAGTTGTGCTAGATGAAATGGTCAGGTAGCAAACATTTAAACTAAGATATGTTGCTACCATGTAGTACAATTAGGGAAGTAATACAGTTTTTTTCTTATTTGTCAAATTTATGAGTATATATTTCTCTCTTTTTAATTTCAGGCATTCCTCGAGTTAGCCAATGTAAGTTTAGACTTCCCCTGAAATTAGTCTGCTTACCAGGCCAGCCTTCAAAAACTGCAAGCCACAAACTAACTATTGATACCAACAAATCTCCAGTCAGCCTTCTCAGTCTCTTTCCAGGTAGGACTTTTGAAGTAACATGCCTGTAACATCAGAAATGTTAAGAATTTAGAATGGAATCCTTCATCAACAGGTAATGATAGGGTAATTATCAGATAATTGTTAAGTCAGAATATAAAAATACCTCAAGGGTTTTTTCCTCTTGTTTGCTTGTTCAAAGGCGAATGGGTTATATCAACAAGGTAATAAAGTGTACCTTTTAAGTTTGATTAGAATTATTATAATCATTATTTTGCTTCAGAATACAGAAATGAAAACATCAAATGTTTCTTTTTAGACCGTGGGATTTTTTGGCTTGGAATGTAAATATTTATTATTCATCTTTACTGTAGGTTTTTGAATATATCCTTTTCTAAGCATATAAATATTTATTATTCATCTTCATTGTAGGTTTTTAGAGATGTACCTTTTAAAAGTATATTCTTATGCCTCTGAAAAGTAATCTCTTAAGTAGGTGTTTGTGATTCCGCTGTCTTCAGCAGTTGAAAGGGACAGTGTTCATTCTCTGCCTCTGATGTTTTAGAAGGGGTTTCATGTATAAAGCTTGAATATCACAGTGAACATTTGGGGTAATTTGGGAATCTGTGACTTTCTCCAGGTGTTGGTTTTTCTTTTTTGAGTAAGTTAGAAAAGAGAGAAACACTGATTGGATCAAACATCTGTAGTTGCCAGGGTTTCTAATGTGTCATATCTATTAACTTTCTCGGTGATGAGGTGGAATTAAAAAAATATCTGGGAATTAAATCAACCCTTTTAAATCCATCATTAAAATTCAGCACTGTTGACTGTAAGATGCATCTTCACCCTTGCATTAGTGGATAGGATTTAGAATACAAAGTATTTCCCACAAGGTTTAGAAATTTATGGTAAGTCAACTTTTGTGTTATTAACTACTTAAAGTGATTAACATTTACTTTTCATTAATTTGAAGTCTTTTTAAAAAGCTTTATTTATATATAACTCTATGAAAATCTCCAAGATGCTCTTTATTACACTTAATCTATTCTTTAGTTCAAATGAATTTGAGTGAATGAGCATGTGTGTGTGTGCTTGTGTGTCTGTAGTTAACGAGTAGTTTTGTGCCTTTTGGTTTCTTATTCCCTTCCCTTCTCTCTCTCCTAGTCAATTTTCTTGTAACAAATTTGGATTATAAAAAGGGAAGAGTCACTGCTTTTGTAGCATCTTATACAAACATACTAGTTCCTTGGTCTCCTATCCTGACAATATAAATTGTATATGCTGCATGCTAAATTTATTAATATCTTTGAAAAATGTTTAAGACTGGCTTCTGAGTGGTCAATCTTTACTGTAGATGGCTGAAACCAATAGAGATTAAATAAGAATGCATGCTTTTGACCAGAGAAGGAATCTCTGTAAGCTCTGGTTGGGTAGAAGTACTAAGGAAAGCTTAAATAACTCATTCATTTCTGTCCTGATTCTGGACTTAGTTGTTTTGATGTATCGTAGGTTCATCAGCATATATTTGCATTTTATTCATTTTAACAATGGGACTCAATGACAAATTTTTAAAAATTTCCCCTAAGATTCAGTTTATGAATACAGTGTGTTCTCTTTTGAATTTCCAGATTTGTATTCATATTAAACATACTGGAATCCTGTAATTATTTAACATAAATACTCTTGCTACTTTTTTACTTTATATAATATATTCATTCTTGCTATATGTGACTTTTATATGTTAATATTAAAGTTGCTATTGCAAATTTATTTTCTAATGGAAATAAATGAATGCTCTTCATAGAGAAGGAATAAAACAACTTTTAGTCTACATCTCTTCCTATTTGTTTATTTCAGTACTTTTTTGTATATTTAAAATAGCTTTAATTTTTCTGGTTACAAAAGATTTCTGAAATTTAGCAATGGATAACCAAGAAGAAAAAAACAAAAGTTACTGATAATTCTACAACCCAGCAGTTTCTACTTATATTTCATTACATTTCCCTACTCTTTTAAAAAATATTTTCTCTAAGCATTTCATCCCACCAAAGAATATTACTTTGCATATTGTTATGAAATACCTTTCTATGTAATTAGATTTTTATTTTATGATTTTTAATAATTATATGCTAGTCTATCATAAATCTGTCTGTAAAATCATTTGCCCAGCATTATAGTTTTCAACATTTATGTTGTTTTCAGTTTATTAATACTATAAATATATTACATCAGTGATTCTCTTAATTTATTATTATTTCTTTGATGAATATCTAAAAGCAGAATTACAGAGTCCAACAAAGGGTGATATTTTTAAAGCTTTTGAAACAAATGTGAAATTGACTTTCTGAAGGGCCATACTAGTTAACTTTATCAACAGTGTTTGAATGGAGGTATCTAGGGCCCCAAATCCTGGCTAGTAGAGAATATTCTAATTATAAAAAAACCTTTAATATGCTTAATGGCTATACAGAAAATATTTACATACATACATATATATAAATAATTGGGTGATTTTGGCTAAATGTGATTTAAGCAAGATAATATAAATTTCTTGATCTCGATTAAAGAGGTCCAGAAGTGGGTATGAAAGCTGGTCTGATGGTTTGTGAATATTATCAAAGACCCAGTTTTGTTTTCTCTTTGAAATGTGCATTCTCTAGTATGTTGGCTTCTTCCATGGCAATAAGATAGCTGCTTTGGATTTGTTGTTCAGTTGCTAAGTCACGTCCAATTCTTTGCAACCTCATGGATTGCAGCAAGTCAGGCTTCCCTGTCCTTCATTATCTCCTGGAGTTTTTCAAATTCATGTCCATTGAGTCAGTGATGCTATCTAACTATCTCAACCTCTGCTGCTCTTGTCTTCAATCTTTCCCAGCATCAGGGTCTTTTCCAGTGAGTTGGCTCTTCGGATCAGGTGGGCAAAGTGTTGGAGCTTAGCTTCAGCATCAGTCTTTCCAATGAATGTTCAAGGTTGATTTCCTTTAGGATTGACTGGTTTGATCTCTTTGCTGTCCAGGGGACTCTCAAGAGTCCTCTCTAGCATCACAATTCAAAAGCATCAATTTTTAGGTGCTCAACCTTTCTTTATGGTCCATCTCTCAAAGTGGCAACTCACTCCAGTACTCTTGCTGGAAAATCCCACGGATGGAGGAGTGTGGTAGGCTACAGTCCATGGGGCTACAAAGAGTCGGACATGACTGAGTGACTTCACTTCCACTTTCACTCACATCCGTACATGCCAACTGGGAAAACCATAGCTTTGACTATACCAACCTTTGTTGGCAAAGTGATGTCTTTCCTTTTTAATATGCTGTCTAGGTTTGTCATAACTTTCCTTCCAGGGAGCAAGTGTCTTTTAATTTCATGGCTGCAGTAACTTTCCACAGTGATTTTGGAGCCCAAGAAAATCAAATCTGTCACTGCTTCCACTTTTTCGCCTTCTATCTGCCATGAAGCGATGGGACTGGATGCCATGATCTTAGTTTTTTGAATGCTGAGTTTTAAGTCAGCTTTTTCACTCTTTTCACTCTCATCAAGAGGCTCTGTTTTCTCTCCTCACTTTCTGCCATTAGAGTGCTTTAGCTTAAGTCATCTAACGACAAGGCAGGAAGTAGAGGAAAGAGATGACTATGGTAATAACTTTTATCAGAAAGGCATGTTTCCATAAAGTTCGTAGGAGATTTCTACTTATGGCTTAGTAGCCATAATATTGTCACATGGTCTCTTCTACAGTAAAGGGAGCTGAGAACTAATGTAGATGGGCTAAGAAAAAGGAGTTGGGAATAGATGTTAAGTTAGCTGACATTCAGTGTACGTCATGATACCAGAAATTTTACAGAAAAATTTTACTTAAATGTTATACCAAATAGCATGCTATTGTAGTAGTCTTTTATGGTACTCAAATATATGGCTATCTTTGTGAATAAATTTGTATTTTAATATCAACGTAATATTCTTTTGTTTCCCTGGTGGTTCAGATGGTAAAGAATCTGCCTGCAATGCAGGTGACGTGGGTTCAATCCCTGAGTTGAGAAGATCCCCTGGAGAAGGGCAGGGCAAACTACTCCAGGATTCTTGCCTGGAGAATTCCATGGACAGAGGAGCCTGGTGGGCTACAGTCTATAGGGTCACATAGAGTCAGGAACGACTGAGCATCTTTCACTTTCTGTTGTTTGGAGGTACCATGTACATAGCTTTTTTGTACTTCTCTGTTTTTCTTTGGAGGAATTTTTTGAGGATAAATGGCTGAGTTAAAGGATATGCACTTTTGAAAACTGTATTCAAATACCAAAGTTACTTCCAGAATAATTATATGAAGTCACACACTCAACATCGGGGTTTGTACTGAGTAGCAGCTGGATTTAAATCTTAAAATTTTTGACATGGGTATGTGAAAAGTGGCATCTCTTTTTAAAATTTGCATTTCTAAATTATTTGTTAGCATAGAAATTTTGTAATTTTTATTAATTACTTGTACTCTTTTAACATATGAAGTTTTTTAGGTTGTAAAATTTATTTTAAAGTTTCATTTCATTTTTTTTTTTAGTTTCAAATTTTCATATTGTGCTTAAAATGATCTTTATTTTAAGATTATAAAATATTTGCTTATCTTTCTTCTGGTACATTTTAATACCTTCTTTAATTCACAAACAGTTTCAGTGTATTTTTTTTCTTTTATAAAAAACAACTTTATTAGAGTGTAACTTATGTACATGTACACATTGGTAAGTTTTGGTGTTTACGTATACCTTTGAAACCATCCCTACAATCATGATGCTGAAAGTATCCATCACCCCAAAAAGTTTCTTTGTTCTGCTTTGTTAGCCTTTCCCCTCCATCCCCAGGCAACACTTGTTTTCTTTCTGTCACTATAGATAAGTTTGTATTTTCTAAAATTTTGTAAAATGGAAATGCTCAGTATGTACTCTTTTTTGGTCTCCCTTATCAGATTATGTGATTTGCAAATATTTCCTCCCAGTCTGTGGTGTATATTTTCATTCTTTTAACAATGTCTTTGGAAGAGCAGAAATTCTTAATTTTGCTAAAGCCCAACCTATCAGTTTTTTTTCTTTTATGGATCATGATTTTAATGTTATATCTAAAAAATTTTTGCCCAACTCAAGGTTACAAATTTTTTCTCATATGTTTTTTCTACAAGTTTTCTAGTTTCATGTTTTGCATTTAGGGATATTATTTATTTTGAGTTGATATGTGTGTATGGTGTGAGATAGGGATAAAATTCCTGTTTTTGCATGTAAATATCTAATGTGCCAGTACTACTTTTGAAAAGCCTATCGTCTTGCACTGAATAGTCTTTGAAAAGTTGTTGAAAATCCTCTGACTATACATCGTAAGACTATATAAATAATTGGAATGTATATATATATTTCTGCTCATTTTGTTCCATTTATCTATCTTTGTCCATCATTATTTCTATATACCAAATAGTGTCTCGGGGCTTCATAGGTGGCGCTATGTAGGAGATGTAAGAGACTAGTCCTAGTTCAATCCCTGGGTCAGGAAGATCCCCTGGAAGAGGGCAGGGCAACCCACTCCAATATTCTTGCCTGGAGAATCTCATGGATGGAGGATCCTGGTAGGCTACAGTCCATAGGGCCACAAAAAGTTGGACACAACTGAAGCAACTTAGCACACATAAAATAGTGTCTTAATTACTATTTGTAAGTCTAGAAATCAGGTAATGTAATTTATCCAACTTAATTTTTTTTCCAAAGTTGTCTTTGAAACTTTGATCAGTTACATTTTCACATGAATCTTAGAATCAGCTTATCAATTAAAAAAATGCCTCGGGATTTTGCTTAGAATTGGAATTGCCTTAATTCTTTAGATCAGTTTGGAGAGAAACAATATCTGAACAATATTGAACATGGTAAAATTTGGTCCACTTATCCTAGTTTCTTAAGATGAAAATAGAGACCTTCAGTTATTTAGGGCTTATTTTATATTTCTCACTAAGAGTTTTTGTTTTCAATGTACCTATCTTACAAATCTTAAGCAGATTTATCCTTAAGTATTTAATATATTTTTATGCATTTGCAAATTGTATTTTATTTCAATTTCAAATTGTTCCTTCCTAGTACATAGAAATGCAGTTGGTTTTTGTATATTGATCTTGTATCATGCTACACTGTTAAACCATTTATTGTTTTGTTAAACCTTTTTTTTAAAACAAAGATTCAATCAGATTTTCTCTATAGAGGATCATGTCATCTGCAAGTGAAAACACTTTTATTCTTGCTTTCCAATCTGGAGATTCAGTTTACTGTTTGCTTGCCTTTTTTTTTTTTTTAACCTGGGCTAGAACCTCTGGGATGATGTTGAATAGAAATTGTGAGAGCAAACATTTGGTCTTTAAGCATTAAATATGTTCTATTAATAGCTGTAAATATTTTGTAGTTCTCCTTTACCAGCTTAAGCCCCCTTGTGGCTCAGACGGTAAAGAGTCTGCCTGCAATGCAGGAGACCCGGGTTCGATCCCTGGGTTGGGAAGATCCCCTGGAGAAGGAAATGGCAATCCACTCCAGTAATCTTGCCTGGAAAATCCCATGGATAGAGGAGCCTGGCAGGTACAGTCCATGGGGTCGCAAAGAGTTGGACATGACTGAGTGACTTCATGTTCACTTTTTACCAGCTTGGGGAAGTTCTCTTTTATACCAGGGTTGCTGTGAGTTTCATCAGGAATAGATATTTAAGTTTTTCAATGCTTTTTTGATATCATTTGAAATATTTTATGTCATTTTTTTCTTTAGTCTGTTAATAGGTGGATTACATTGATTAATTTTTGAATAGTAGCCCAACTGTGCATTCTTGAGATAAGCCACATTTGATCATGATGTAGTTTTCTTTCAATAGGCTGTTGGATTAATTTGTTAAACTTTAGTTTATAATTTTTACATTTGTATTTATAAAGGATATTGATATGTAATTTTGCTTCCTTATGAGTTATTAATGTGGAGTTAATGGAATGAATTGGGAAATATTTACCTCTCTTCAATTTTTTTTTGAAAAGTGTGCTGAATTGGTTTTATTTATTGCTTAAATATTTGGAAGAATTCACCAGGGAAGTTTTCCAGACCTAGAGTTTTGTGTATGGGAAAGCTTTTAAATTACAAATTCAGTTCCTTCAAAAGATATAGGACTGTTCATGTTACTTATTTTTTATTGAGTATACTTTGCTGGTTTCTTTCTTTCAGAAAATATGTGCATTTCATCTGAGTTGTTGAATTTATTGGCATAAGGTTGTTGATAACATTTTCTTATCCTTTTAACATTTGTAGAATCTGGAGTGAAGACAACTCACTCATTACTCATACTGGTAATTTGTGTTTTTTCTCTTTTTTTTTCTCCTGATCTGTTGACTAGAGGTGTATCGATTTTATCTCTTTCTGAAAAACCAGCTTTTGGTTTCATTTATTTCATACTTTTATTTTTTGTTTTCTGTTCTTTTTAATTTCTCTGATTTTCTTCTGCTTGCTTTGGGTTTAATTTTTTTTTTTTCTAGTTCTTTAAGGTGAAAGCAGAGACCATTCTTTTTAATGTAGTTGGTTAATGCTATAAAATTTCTTCTAACTATTGCTTTAGCTGCATCCTACAATTATCAAATATTATATTTTTAATTTTCATTCTATATAAAATACTTTAAAATTTCTCCTTTTGTTTCTTTTTTTGACCCTGGGGTTATTTAGAAGTATGGTCTATAGTTTTGAAACTTTTGGGGATTTTCCATAGAACTTTTGTTATTCATTTGGAATTCAACTTCACTGTGGTAGGAGAACATACTTTGTATGACTTGAATTCTTTTAAATTCATTGAGACTTATTTAGCGCCCCCAAACTAGGACAGTTTTTGTGAATATTCTACGAGCATTTGAAAATAATGGTTTTCTGCTATTGTAGGGTGGGATCTTATGAAATGTCAGTTAAGACAAGTTTTCTGATAGTGTTTTTAATCTTCTATATCCTTACTGATTTTCGGTTTACATGTGTCAATTATTTAGAGTAGAGTATTGAAGTCTTCAATTACAATTTGTTTATTTCTCTCTCTCTCTCTTTTTTTTTTTGCATATCTGAAATTTTTGCTTCATATATTTTAAAGTTCTGTTTTAGACACATAAAAGTTTAGGATTATAATGTTGTCTTGATTATTATGAAATAACCTCTGTCTTTGTTAATATTCTTTGCTCTAAAATCTACTTTTATAATGTGAATATAGCTATTCCAACTTTCTTTTGCCTAGGGTTACAATGGTATATATATATTCCCTCTTTCACCTTTAAGTTGTTTACATCTTTATGTTTAAAGTGGACTTCTTATAGGTAGCATATAATTGAGTCTTGGCTTTTTTAAATGCAATCCGATATTATCTGTCTTTTAATTGGGGTGTTTAGACCATTTATTTTTAATGTGATTATTGAGATCATTGGTTTTAAATGGATTAGTATTCTGTTGCATACTCAAAGAGGACTCTGCAGATTTCTGGAGTTTTTTCGCTGTAGTGCTAATCCTCTCTCTGTCTTGAGAACTTCTGCCACTTTGGCCTTTCCAGGTTTTCAACTCTTATCACCTCAACTCAGAAAGAACGCTGTGTTGCTCTTGGGCTCCCCTTCCGCGTGTTGCGGCTTGGAAATTTTCTCTAGGTGGTAAACCGGGGCAAACATAGGACTCGTTTTGTTTCTTGTTTGTCAGAGATGACTGTTGTTCATTTGCTAATTTCTAATGTCTTGAAAAATGGTTTGGTTATTTTATACCCATTTTTCAATTGTTTGTGATGGGAGGGTAAATTTGGCCCCAGTTTTCCAGGACTGATCATTTTGGCCACAGTACTTCATGAATGGTGGTATATACTTTCAGCAGTGGGTAAATAATATGTTTGTCTCTTTTTTGTGTGATTGTAATAGCTACTGATAGTCAATACCCAGATCCATTCATTCACTGGAAGTTGAAAAATGATGGCTTTCAGGCTTTCTTCAATTTTTTAGCTGGTGTATTTACATACAAAGAATGTTTCCCTTATTTACCATTGCTTATGTGGTACAGTTCAATAGGGTCATTAGGGTAAGTACTTGATTCCTTGCCTTTGTTAGTGATTTTTAAAATGCTCAGTTGATTCTCTAGAATTCTTCAGTAGTGAGCATTTGGCTTTTCTCTTTTGTTTTTAGTGTAAATATCAACACATGCTTTTAAATATATTTGATGTGTTTTACTCCATTGCAATTATTATCTTTTTTGATACTCAAATATTTTCATCTCTGGCCAGTGGTAGTCTCTTTAAGATGGCTCTTACGTCCTTTTCATATAGCTCTCTAGTCACTGATAGCTTTTTTCTGGTGTGACAGATATTCTAGGTTCATCTTGTGCATTTCCTGCCTCAGACCTAGAATGAACAAGTAGAAGAAAGGAAATGAAATGATTTTAGCATGTTCTTATGAGGCAGAAATTTTAACAATTGGAAGCAACTGTGGAAGTTAATATAGTCCACACACGGACTTCAGACTCCACTAGTGCCGTAAAAAGTACTCATCATCAACTAAGCTTCCTATTTTAAATATTAAGTGTTTGCCTTGTGTCTCTGTAAGGTGATGTTTTTTCTTTTCTTTGTAGGCTTTGCCAAGCAGTCAGAAGATGATCAGGTGAATGTAATGGGTTTTCGCTTCTTAGGAGGGTCCCAAGTTACACTTCTTGCTTCCAAAACCTCTCGTAAGTAAAGCCATGATATATTGCTTTTGAAAACTTCTATTAAGAACACTACATTACAGATCATTGCCACATCAAGGATTTCTATAAGAGTGATGTTAGATATTGAAAACTAAGAGCCATTATATTAGTCATGAAGATAGGGTCCTGTTTTATTAGAGATACATAACTTTGGTTTTGGGGATGAGGAGGGT
This sequence comes from Bison bison bison, assembly GCF_000754665.1. NCBI lineage: Eukaryota > Metazoa > Chordata > Mammalia > Artiodactyla > Bovidae > Bison > Bison bison. Next base: position 131,888 of record NW_011495076.1, read on the forward strand.
TTGAGAGAGGAATTTAAAGAACTGAAAAATGTTTCTGAGATAGGTGTATGGTAAACTAGATTGTAGGAGTTACTAGAAATTGGAGTTAAATTTTATGTGTGTACATATTCTTATAGCCTCCTTTTGGACATTGGCAAAGATGAAAGTGAATAACTTTTGTTGAGATTAATCTCAATAGAATGAAAAGTGCTAATTGTATAATCAAGTTTGAATTTCAGATAAATATTTGCTTTATTGATTTGTTTGCTTCATATGAGAATAATTGTTGAAACTACTCAATGTACAACTGATTTCTGTGTATGTAGATAATGAAGCTACTAAGCGCACTGGGTTTTATACCCTTTCTTGGAAATAAATTATTAAGAGAGGAAGTTTTCAACAAATTTTAGGTACACTAAGGATATCGGGGAAATGGATACATATATATATATATATATTCATTCATTCATATATATATAAAGTCTGGCTGAGTACACTCCAGTTTGTCTGCCATTTGTACAATGAATTTTCACTTTCTACTTTATGCATTTGCAGTTTTAATTTTATTTTTTTTTATAATTAGAAAATATAGTAAAATGAGGATATACTGTTTTTGAAAAATAAAGATGTCAACAGCAGGAACATATACACATTCTTATTTTAGAAACTATAATGATGTCTCTGTCATAGCACCTTCTGGAATGTGTAGGTTGGTGACTAGTGAAATAGACTTGGAAACAACTAAAAATGAAAGAATAAGACACACAAATCAAAGACAGTTCTGAGAAGAATGAGAGAATGCTATACTTTTCATGGTCTTTTTTGTGATTGGTTATGATTGTCGTCTTCTTTACATTGGCATCAATTTGTTTTGATTAGTTTTAGTCTTCAGTTAGATAATGGAATCATTTTCTTACATTTCTTTTGATTAAACTGTTCTCTTTGGTTAAACTAAAAAAGCTGTTGCCAACATTTCTTTGGGAAATTGTACACATCTGTTTGATTCCAGTTGATGATGCTGTATGATGAATCTGCAACTGAGACTATTTTAAAAAGGCATATTCTTTGTGCAAATGGGGATATTTATATCCTAATGCATTGTATTTATTCCTTTTCAGATGAAATAACTCTTAGAACATTGTTTTTGCTTATAATTACTTTATCATTACCTAAATTTCACCAAATGTCCATGTCTATAATTGATTTATTCATGTTTTCTTAATATATGACTATGAATGCCTTGACAAAGCCACAGTGTGGGCAGACAGACTACATAATGGAATTGGACTATTTAAATAAAGAACCAAATGAACTGCAAACTGAAACCTGAAGAGTAGCCATTACAATTCTCTGATGGTTTTTTTGGCTTCAGTGATGCCCAGAATTCTACCTAGAGAAAGCCCTTGGGAGATGAAAGGTGAAAGATATGAAGAAAGTACAATTTTCTGGGGTTGAGGCAGATGTTGGTGCTCCGTACTGCTCTGTAAGAGTGTTCATCCCCAAAGAAGGAATGAAGTAATTTGTATCCAATATGTGTTTGACATTTTTCTTTTTTATGAAAGGCATGCAGTCTTTCATCTCAAAATCTGGATGGATAGAAAAACTCAACAAATGGAGAGAACTTAGTATTTTTTCTCTATCAATCAGTCAAATGCTACATGTATCATATATAGTTGTCACTAGATCTTGGATAGTATTTTATGTGCATTTTAAAACCTGCTTGATAATCAGCTGATCTTGAAGTGTACTCTGTGGTAATTTTAGTTTAATTTGGCATAGATCAGCCAGAGCAGACAAGCACATGCAACTCATTGTCTCAGGTATGCAGCCGCATTCTCTGTGGAGCTGAATAGGTTTTTTACTTCAGAAAGTAAAGATTCAATGTAATTAGAGTTTATTGTATGAATTCTGAAAAATAAACTGCAAAGCTTTAAAGATAAAAATATTTAGGAAGAATACAGTAGCGAAACTGAAAATGATTTCCACAGACCTAAATTGAAAATAACACTGGTAATGGATATGTACATTACCTTGAAGATAGTAATAGCTTTACACGTATGCATGAGTCCAAATTCATCAAATTGTAAATATCAAACGTGTATTTTTTATATATCAATGATACTTCTATAAAGTTGTTAAAAATAACAAATGGGTCACATTTTATGAGAAATATTTTTATAATCAGAATTATAAAATATTTCCACGTGGAAGTCAGTTATTTAGACTGATTCAGTACAGTGATATTTCAGAAGAAATATGCTGTTGTCTATAATTATATATTCCTGCCATGCCACTTTCTTAAGATCAAGATGCACACTGTTATTTATTACTTCCCACAGCAAACACTACCACCTTACTCTCTCTCTTCCTTCCTGTTCCTTTTGTCTCGATGCTTTTCTTGATCTTTCTTATGTATCTACTTTTATCTTTTTCTTTACTATATCTATTTGTACGTTGCCTTGTTCCACTTGTTTCTTAAAGTGTTTAAAATATGTTTTAAAATTACTGAAGATTGAAGAATAAGACTAACATACAATTGATATGATACTAGCAGCTTAGAAATAAAAGGAAAGCATTTTAGTTCCAATTTTCAGAATGCTCTAAAGATCAAATCGAATCAGTTGTTTAGGAGATGCATAGCCTGATACTGAGTCCAGGATGAAATTTCTCTTCTGAATATCACAAAAATAGCTTCTTCAATAATGTCTCTATAGCTTATTTTTGTAGTTATAACTGTTATGTAATTATACTTTGAATAACAAATTTCATAGAGCTTTAAAAATAATGATAAAACTCAGCTTACTAAATGTAATTCTATATTGAGTCCAAAGCAGTGCAGTCTAAGCTGCAGCTTAGTCCAAGGTTAAATTTAGAGTATCTATTAGTAGCACTACACGTTTTTAGTAACTAGCATTTTCAGTAAGAATTGGACAATTAAACTCAGTAATTCCGAAGTAAAACATAGCTGAAAGGAGTTGTGGGGTTTTGTTTTGAAATAAGCAATATTAGAGCATGTTAGTATTCTTGCCTGGATAACTCCATGGAAAGAAGAACCTGGTGGGCTACCGTCCATGGAGTCACAAAGAGTCAGACACAACTGAGTAACTAACACTTTGACTTTTCACTTTCAGAACATGTTTAAATATCAATTGAAATGAGTTAGTGGGAGAGGCTGATGATCAGGAAGTAGAAGGGCATCACAAAGCAATGAAGTCCTTTAGAAGGAGAGAGGGGATGGGATACAGAACTTGGAGGGTGAGGAGAGTTGAAAGTTTACTGTGACAGGATGTAGGTCTAGGGAGACTTTATAGATTTGTTGATGAAAAGATAGGGGAGCTTTGCTGATCTCTAAATTTGAAAAAAAAAGTGTGACATTGGTGTCTTGGAGAATAAGAAAGCAAACTTGTGAAATATAAGCAATGATGAGTTCCCATTAGAGTCTGAGATCCTGAATTTTAAAGTGAATCCAGTCATCCTTAGACAATTTTGCCCAGCAGTGATTTGTTTCTTGTTATCCAAGCAACTAAAGTCAGGGTTTGGATTTTGAAACAGAATTGCAGATAAAATATTTTTATGAGAATGGTTATAATAATGAACTACCAAATCTAAGCTGAGAGAAATAAAGAGCAGAGAAAAGTGATACATGGTGAAAAATTAACAAGTTCAATAGACCACATATCTTGATTAGGTTCAAGAAGTAGTGGGAATTATAGAGCAAGTAAACCAGAAGCACAAACGCTGGTGGTTAGAGAATGAGTGAGGTGTTGATGTCAGAGTTCAGAGAGACTGCAGATTCTGATGACAGGCTCATCAAACAAGGTGTGATGTTTGGGGAGTGGGTTGTAAAGATGGAGAGACAACCAATGGAGACAAAGATTTCTAGGAAATGAAATGTCTCAGTTGTGGATATTGGAGGAGCCTGTTTGATGTTAGCACAATGAATGAGAAAAAGAAATACATATAAACATATTATTGTGAAATTTTAGAGCACTAAGGATCAGGGGCATATCTCCAAAGATTAGAAAGGAAAAAATAAAAACTCAAGGTAAATTAATCAAGAAGCCATTTAACTTTTCATCAAAATTATTAGATACTATTTTAGTTCAATTCAGTCACTTAGTCTTGTTTGACTCTTTGCGACCCCGTGGGCTGCAGCACACCAGGCTTCCCTGTCCATCACCAACTCCAAGAGCTTGCTCAAACTCATGTCCATCGAGTCGGTGATGCCATCCAACCATCTCATCCTCTCTCGTCTCCTTCTCCTCCCACCTTCAGTTTTTCTCAGCATCAGGGTCTTTTCCAATAAGTCAGTTCTTTGCATCAGGTGGACAAAGTATTGGAGCTTCAGCTTCAGCATCAGTCCTTCTGATGAATATTCAAGACTGATTTCCTTTAAGATTGACTGGTTTGATCTCCTTGCAGTCCAAGGGACTCTCAAGAGTCTTCTCCAACACAGCAGTTCAAAAACATCAATTTTTTGGTGCTCAGCTTTCTTTATGGTCCAGTTCTCACATCCATACATGACTACTGGAACAACCATAGCTTTGACTAGATGGACCTTTGTTAGAAAAGTAATGTGTCTGCTTTTTAATATGCTGTCTGTCTAGGTTGGTCATAGCTTTTCTTCCAAGGAACAAGTGTCTTTTAATTTCATGGCTGCTGTCACAATCTGCAGTGATTTTAGAGCCCAAGAAAATAAAGTCTCTCACTTTTTCCATTGTATCCCCATCTATTTGCCATAAAGTGCTGGGATAGGATGCCATGACCTTAGTTTTTTTGAATGTTGAGTTTCAAGCCAACTTTTTTACTCTCCTCTTTCACTTTCATCAAGAGGCTCTTTAGTTTCCCTTCACTTTCTGCTGCAAGGGTGGTGTCATCTGCGTATCTGAGGTTATTGATATTTATCCCGGCAATCTTGATTCCAGCCTTTGGCTCATCTAGCCTGTCTTTTCGCATGATATACTTTGCATGTAAGTTAAATAAGCGTCTGACAGGGTGACAATATACAGCCTTCATGTACTCCTTTCCCAATTTGAAACCTAGAGGATGATGGAAAAATTTTCCTTAAGATCTGAGAGAAATGATTTTCAACTTAGACTTCTATACCCTGTTAAACTGGTAATTAGCAATGAAAGCTGAGTAAATATATCTTCTTAGTGTCATGAGTAGCACTAAGCAATTGCAAATAGCAAATTTATGTTGCCTCAGGTAGGCCTTTGGAATATGGAAAGGATAACTAATAATGCTAAATATTTCAATATCCTGAAAGAGTGTAACATGCTAGAAAGTGTTATTGAATTGAATCAGGTCAAGTTTAAAAGTCCTTTGCTTTTCCATTTTGATTATTTTGCTTTCAGATATAATGAAAGGATTGTAGTCATGTATGTGAATAAGGGTTGAGCCTTGAAAAAGGCTTTCTTTTTGCATCTGTCAAAAGAAAGCATATATAATGCTGAACTGTGTTAAACAAAATATCTTCAGAAGAAAGAAAGTGAGAGTTTTGCTCTACTCCATCTGGCTGGACTGTGCACCTTTGCTCATTTTTCACTCAGCAGATGTCTTTATATCTAATACATCTCATGACTCTTGTGGCGCTCCTGGACTAATTGGAGAAACGAACAGGTAGTGAATCGATTATAGAACACCTGATGTGCTTATAGAAGCACACTTTAGCTGCTGCTGGATTCCAAAAGAATGAGGTTCCATAAGTGATTTTATTTGTGAAGGATCTTTTGGAATGAATAGGAGATTTTTAGGTGGAGGGCATTCCAGAAAGAAGAGAAATTATCTTCAGATGTTTGATAAAGTGTGGGATTTTTATTGTTGGCATTGTTCGGTTGCTTAGTCATGTCCGACTCTTTGTGACCCCATGGGTTGCAGCACCCCAGGCTTCCCTATCCTTCACCATCTCCCGGGGCTTGCTCAAACTCATGTCTGTTGAGTCGGTGATGCCAGCTAACCATCCCGTCCTCTGTCATCCCCTTCTCCTCCTGCCATCAATCTTTCCCAGCATCAGAGTCTTTTCCAATGAGTTGGCTCTTTGCGTCAGGTGGCCAAAGTGTTGGAGCTTCAGCTTCAGCATCAGTGCTTCTAATGAATATTCAGGATTGATTTCCTTTAGGGTTGACTGGTTTGATCTCCTTGCAGTCCAAGGGACTCTCAAGAGTCTTTTCCAATACTACAGTTCAAAAGCATCTGAAACTTCATGGAGTAGGTACTCTGTGATAGTCCTTTAATGAAGCCTCCAAATTTAAGGACAAGTGTTATGATAAAGCCTCCCCAGATGGCACTAGTGCTAAAGAGCCTTCCTGCCAATGCAGGAGATGCCTGAGACAAGGTTCGATCCCTGGGTCGGGAAGATTCCCTGGAGGTGGGCATGGCAAGCCACTACAGTATTCTTGCCTGGAGAATCCCATGGACAGAGAAGCCTTGAGGGCTAAAGGTCATAAGGTCACAGAGAGTCAGATACGACTGAAGCAACTTAGCACACACGCAGGTCATGAGAAAATCTAAACTCACCTGATATGCACCTCCTGCTGCTGTCATTGCTTTAATGTGTACAGTGATTCATCAGTATAATATTGTATTACTATTTATCTTAGAATTTCTTAGCAGTATTATTGAGGGACAATGGGAATATTATATAAATACACTTAGAAAAAAGCCTTTTGAAAATTAAATTTAGAGAAACCATCCACAGTTTGTATTAATATTGAAGAGGTTGTATATTTAGAATATTACACTAATATCTACTGATATTATTTATATTATTTCTTCCAACTTTTGATTTAAAAAGCATTCATCTGCTTTTCCATTTCACATTTAAAAATTTCCAGGATAGCATAAACTATATTGATGCTTTGTTTATGATGTGAATGCAAACATTATTTATATTGATGAACTTCAGATGTTCTGACATGAATTGAGACTGACGTTATGCATTTTTGTGCCCTGCTTAGTTAAATATATTATTTTCTCCATTTGTAGTAGGGTGAAATGGCAATTGACTGGATTCCAATCCTTTAAATTTATTTCATTTGGAAGCTGAAATAGTTATTTCCACGGAGCTGCTGTTGCAAGATGCAAAGGAAAAGAGATAAAAAAATTAATTGAATGTTCATTTTGGAAGCTATTTTAATTACCAATATTGTAAGGATGTATTTTAGAATACAACTCTTTTTTTCATGCTATATTGTAAATAGAAATTTTCATTTCTCCTTTCCATGAAATGTATACTCTGGAAAAATCTCCTGCAATGTTAAATATCTTGGAGTACTAGTACCAAGAAAATGCTTAATAGTCAAAATAATGCCTTATAAATCTTTGACTCTTTGATCCTTGTTGATTTTTGGTAATCTGAAAAAATTCAACTTGCAGATACCATGTTTATATTTTTAAATCCCCCAGCCTCATGGTAATTTTTAACATTTTGACACATTTTTTCCCCCTGTATATGCTGATGAATAGGAAAATAATTAAAGCCCGAATTTGAAAGTTACAGAAAATATCAGACCTATTTAAATGTTTATTATTATGAATTTTACATTTTTCTTGTTTAATGATATTCATGTATTCACAGCAGAGTACTATCTTAGTCCATTTGGGTACTATCTTAGTCCATAGACTGGGTGGCTTTTACATAACAGAATTTTATTTCTAATAGTTTTGGAGGCTAGGAAGTCCAAGATCAGGGCACTTGTAGGTTTGGTTTCTGGTGAGGACCTGCTTCCTGGTTCACAGATGTCTGGCTTTGCAGTGTGTCGTGTGGCAGAAGGGGTAAGAGTGATGCTGAGGTCTCTTTTTTTTTGAGGGATATACATTTTATTGGAAACCTTAAATATTCTTCAGACAGAACACAATGTCTTCAATCAAGGCCCTCACGTGGCCTACAGAGAAAACTGCGATTTCCGGATTGAGGTCTCTTTTTTATAACAGTGCTAATCCCATTCATGAGGACTCCTTCCCCATGACATAATCTCCTCCCCAAGGCCCCATCTCCAGATATCATCACAGTGGATATCAGGACTAAACATATGCATTTTGGGTGACACAAGTGTTCTGCTGCTGCTGCTGCTAAGTCGCTTCAGTCGTGTCCGACTCTGTGCGACCCCATAGACGGCAGCCCACCAGGCTTCCCCGTCCCTGGGATTCTCCTGGCAAGAACACTGGAGTGGGTTGCCATTGCTAGCAAATGAAATAGAGAATTTTATTTATATTTAAGTTTTCCAGTGAGCTTTAGATTTTTTAACTCGTTTTATTCTATACTTTTTGTATCAAAATTTTAATTTTTTCAACCAGTATATTTTGAATATCTAATTTTTCTTGATCTAAATTTTAAAATATAGGTACTTTTCTGGTGATTCAATGGTTAAGACTCTGCACTTCCAGTGCAAGGGGTGTGGGTTTTATCCCTGGTGGGAAACTAAGATCTTACGTGTATTGCGGCCAAAAAAATAATAATACAAAGATAAATTACACTTGTGTAAATCTTTTCCATATAACGTTATAGTTGATCTTCATACTGGCCTTGTGAGCTATGCTTTATTTTCCCCTTTGTGTGGATGAAGAAATTGATGGTTGGATGATTTATTTGTACTAAAGTCATAGATTTAAAAATTTACTACATTTTAAGTTTTGCTTAGGGATAAGAGCTGAGCAACTGGAGATTGCCTTCATAATGTGATACCCTTAGTTGCTTATATATGGCACCACTATGTTGGATCATGGTTATAATGTCCTTAACTATGAGTCTATTTTTATCCCTTTTCAATTCCTTTTCTACTTGGCAGCTTTTATAATAAAAACAAAGAAACAATTACAAATTTTATCATGCCTCTCTCCAGCTTAAAATCTTTTGTGTTGATAATAATATCAAAACTTTTACTAACCCTTATAGGTCTCCCTGTATGTTCTGGCCTGGCCTGAACTTCATCTTTGGGCACTTTTCCTTACTATGACCTTCTCTCAGTTCTTGGTACATCTCTGACTTTTTCTCCCATAAAGTCTTTGAACTTGCCATTCCCTCTACCTGGGCTGTTCTTTCCATCTTAAGCTCCAAGCTTTATGCACAAAATGATTAGGAGTATGAAGTCTAGAATTAGATTAATTAAATCCCTGCTCTGGTTTAGCTTTCATTTGAATGACTTTGAAAAAATTGCTGTGCCTGTTTTTTCCATCTACAGAAATGGAAGTAAAATAGTGCAATTATACTATATAAGAATCAAATGAGATAATTCCTAAAAAGCATGAAGCAATTTCCTGGTACACTGTAAGTGCTAGGCAAATTTTAGCGGCTAGTATTATTTAGCTGCTGTGTTTTATGAAATAATAAAAAGACTGTTTTACCATTAGTCTTTATCATAGCACCCTTTTTATCTGCATCATAGTCCTTTCATAACTTGTAATTATTTGTTATTTATTTGCTTATTTTCTACCCTTCTCACTAGGATGAAGGCCAGGACCAGTATGTGTTGTTCCCCATTGTTTCCCCAGCACTCACTGCTTAATACCTTTTGAATTGAATGAGTAGGTGCAGAGTTACTTAGAATCTTTTTAAGACTATCAAGATAAAGATTGTCTTGCTTTATGGCTACTTTGTAAAGGGAATTGTGTTTCATTTCTTTCATTTGTCCCTTGCCTTTTGAATCTACTGTCCAAGACTTTTCTCTGTTACTTTAGAAAGTGGAAGTCTTTGCCCAGTATGGGGGATTGAGCTGTGTCTCCTAGAGAGTTCATCAGCCTCTGTTCAGATAATTCAAATCTTGATGAAAGATAAAGAGAAATGTTTAGACTTGCCTGCATTTCATTTTGTCAGATTAGGGGTTTGTTGTCTTCCAAGAGTGAGGAAGGAGCTCCAGCTGTGGGCAGCAGAAATAAGATACTTTGTCTCTCCTGGGGAAGCTTTTGGGCCCACTGCCTTTCTTGGCTTGCTCACAACATCCCCTGCTCTCCTTAATGAAACACCCATGCCCACTGTAAGCTGTGAATGGGAACTGAATCCAGCAGTTCCTAGGAGGCATCAGGATAGGTGTCAATTGGATCTGTCTTTCCCCATCATCATTTCAGCCCCAGGACAGCTGAACTTGGAGGTACTTGTTGGCATTTAGCTAAGAGTCCTCTCCACATTTCCTCCAGCTGTAAATGCTAATAAAATGTTTTACTTTTAAATATAATTTAACTAATAAAACTAACCTTTGATAGAAATGTTTAGTGCATTTCTTTTAAGATTTTTAAGTTGTGACACATTTGTATCAAAAAATTACAGTCGAATGGACACACCTCTCCTGGTGTTGGCACAGGCCACTCTGGAGGACAACTCACTCACCATCCAGTCTGTGGCTTTGCAGATGCTGCTCACAGGGAGGGTAGCCACAGTCAAGTGTGGCAGTGCCAGCGTATGCGCCCACTCCTGCTATCATATTCATCTCTGTTTCTCCAATAGTCATGACTACATTTCACCGTCTCTTCTCTCGGGCCTGCATCCCTGCAGCATGGAACTTCATCACCTACATCTGCTACGTCCAGCAAAGAGTGTGCAGCAGAATATAAAGTTTGTGTTTGTGGAGATCACAAAGCTGTAAAAGGAGATGTAACTGGCTCAGCTCAGTGTTGTCTTCTAGAAGGCCAAGGGAATTCCCCAGGCCTGGATGGGGGCTCTGGGCTGGAGCAGACACTTGACCCAAGATGGGAAGACATAGAGAAAGACAAGGTCCTGAGCCGGCCCTGAGCCAGAAGCTATCTTTCTACCTAAGAGGGACAAATGGCTGAGACCTGGAGGCAGCACTGAGCTGCCCAATATGTGTCTTAGGATGCAGGGAGGGACAGATTGGTCTGTAACTTCAGAGGCCTATCTTCTTCCTCACTGAGTTCTACAACTCCCAAGGAGACTTTTAAGAAAGCACCAATCACCAAGGAGCTCAGAGCCTTAAACACTTCCCAGGGCAGCCAAGTCTATTAATACCTATAATTATTAAACAGTTCTTATTGTGCCTTCTTCCCTTTGCTGCTGCTCCCTTGTTATTGCCTAATTCTTCTGCTATGTAATAGGCCTTCATATACTTGAAAATAGTTGTATATCCCTTGGGGAAAGCTCTGATATTTCTGTGGCAAAATCAACCTTAATGGGGTATCCCTGAGTCCCCTGAGTCAGTGATGGTGGAAACCTTGTTCATTCTTCCCCCATCGCTCTGTCTTTCAAGATCTATAGTGAACTTCTTGAAGGCAGAGGATCTTGCTTTATTCATGATTTTATCTCCAGCATCTTGAACTGACTTCTACAAATGAATAGAAGAATGAATAAATATCAGTCTGGGTTTTCTGTGTTGGATGCCAAGCTTGACTTAGGTAAGACCCCAGATTTAGAGGATTCTAATACTAGCATACTTTGTCATTAGCATTCTCCCTTCTACGTGTCTACTCACACCCCTCCATAATTGTACTCTAGTTTTCGTCTAAAACATTAAACCTTCAGTGAAAATTACCAAGAAAGGTAAAGGTTGTCATATCTGACCTTGGCCCTACTGTCTTTGATGGGGAGAAATGAGAAGACATCTGATCAGCACCATGGGCAGAAGCCAACATCCAGAATAAGACTAGAGTGAAGGGAGTGTGGGGAAGGTTCATGACATGAAGGTTCATGTCATATCAGACAGCAGAGAATAGACTGTTTGCATGTTCTGTGGCAGGAATACTCAGTTTATTTTATTCCTTATGTAATTAAAAAGAGTCGACTTGGGGAATGAGAGCAGATATGTTCTTGGATTCTGGTTGAGGATGACAAAGTTAAAAACCAATTTAAAGTTGTAATATATTTATAGTACCATGGGAAGTATAAATAACTATTTTACATGCGTGTATCATAGTACCTTAGGTTCTTTAAGCAAAAAGACTGAGTTAATTTTTATACTCCCAAGATTTATTTCTTTATGAAACATAATAGATGTTCAATAGAATAGGTGACTTTGATCTCAAAAAGTGTATGGTCTCTTTGAAGAGACCAAATATGATTATATGGAAAGTTAAATAAGAATACATGGTTGTACACAGTTAAGTAAACAGTAAACTGTAGACATTCTCTGTATAAATTCAGAGACAGGCAATATTGTGAAGTGGTTAAGACTGATAGATAATCTTTGGATTAATAGATTAATAGATTAATTCTTCTGTAAAATGGGGATAACAGTATTTTCCCTATTGGGTGATTGAGATTTAAGCAAGAGAGTGAATGTGAAGTGCTTTAGATAGTGCCTGGTACATATAAGGCTGCTACATGTTAGTCAGTCAGTCATGTCCAACTCATTGCAACTGTAGCCCACCAGTCTCCTCTGTCCATGGAATTCTCTAGGTAAGAATACTAGAATGGGTAGCCATTCCTTTTTCCAGGCAATCTTCCTGTCTCAAAGGTTGAACCCTGGTCTCCTGCATTGCAGGCAGATTCTTTACCATCTGAGTCACCAGGGCAGCCCAAGGCTACTATCGATGGTAGAGAAATAAAGTTTTCTTGGGGTAGTTGAGATTGAAGCCAAATCCTAAAGGATAGGTCGAGTTTAGACAATTGGAAAGAATGATATTTATCATAAATTCTAGCTCTGACATTTAATTTACTTTGTGACCTTTGGCAAGTCTCTGAGATTCTCTGTGCCTGGTTTTCTTTTTTTGTAGAAGAATGAGTTGTTACAATTTTAGTGCTCGATGCATAGTTGGTGCTCAACATATAATAGTTGCTCTTATCATAGATGTAGTTATTGTCACTGCTGTCATCATCACTGTCATCTTTGTTGTCATCATCAGCATCATCAGGGTATGAGGCAAGAATTTGGCTATGAGCTGTGGTTTCAGGGAATGGAGGGAACCAAGATTTCTATTTGGGGAAGGGTCTTATTGCAAAATCTTTCTTCAAATGAAAGAACTACTAGAAAAATAGAAAGCTTTGATTATGATAACAGGGGTTTAAACTGGCTGCTGTGGCCAGGATGTGGGACTTGCTGTAGAATAAATTTTATTTCATATCAATTTTCTGAAACATATAATGATACCAGGTATACTTTTGCAATGGCTGTTTTCTTACCTTTTTTGTTTTCTTTCTTTGTTTTCTTACTTTTTGAGTAAAGTTTTTTTTTTGGAAGGATCCAAATTTTGTGTTTTTACTATACTGAAACCTATCATAAGATAAATAGTTAAAAGGACCATACTCTGCAGCTTGGCACTGTGATCACATACCTTTGGAGTGAAATTTGAAAATGTTAAGTTATTGATGCAGAAAATCACAATAAGGTCATAAAATTATTTTTATTAAGCCAGTAGAAATTATATCTATATTCCCAAAATGAAATCTTTGTCCTTTTCATTTTGGTGTTCATGTCAGATTTAGTGATAATTCATGGCATCACTGACTTGATGGCATGAATTTGAGCAAACTCTGGGAAATAGCGAAGGAATGGGGAGTGTGGTGTGCTGCAGTCCACGGGATCACACAGAGTCAGACACAACTCAGCGACTGAACAACAGCAATACATTATTTCAGCTAGTAATTGTGTTAATAAGCCTTTTGCTTAATTGCTTTTCTCTTTAGAACGATACCGCATTCAGAGTGAACAATTTGAGGATCTTTGGCTTATAACAAATGAGCTTATCATCCGCCTTCAAGAATATTTTGAAAAACAGGGAATCAAAGATTTCACATGTTCTTTTTCTGGATCGGTGCCCCTTGAAGAATATTTTGAGTTGATTGATCATCATTTTGAGGTGTGTATGATCATAACCCATATCATCTGTAGTTTTTCAGTGTATGAAAGAGAAGGGGATCCTGTAGAGGTAAGAATTCTAGGATACATGCCATTAGGCAGTGCGCCAAGTTGTTATTCTTATGTGGGTGGTGGGGTTGTGAATCTTTTCCTGCCCTCTTGCCCAATTTGTGATCAATTGCAGACTTTTACAGAGTGGCTGCCTGGAGCTAAGCATGTGGTCTGGCCTCAGAACAGAGCTGGTTTAAGTCTCCCACATGGGGGTTTAACCTTTGACCCCAATAACCCAGTGCTAAAACTATTTGAGCTTATCAGCAGCCATTTGGCTAACTAATTCTAGCAGGCCATAAATGAGGTGTGATTATAAAGTAAAGTGATTTTTCCTTTTCATTTTTAACAAGCACACCAGAACTTCTGCATCTGAATAAGGGTTAATCACATAAAATATTCTCGAGTATCTGGCAGAATGGGTGCTTGGTAAATGCTGAAGGATTAAATGTCTAGATCAGTGAGATTTGCCAGTGACCTTGTTGCCTGGATATGTTTGCACTTCTTCTTTGGAATTATCTTCAGAGCCTGTGTTAGATTTTCTTGAGTATCTTCAGAGTGTCAAATCTTTATCCTTTGAAAACTGATTTGATATTTGGAAATAGTCAAGATTAATGTTTTTGTGAAAACACTTAAACAATGACAGTCATTGTTTTAAGTCCCATGTGTTTAAAAAAAGAATTCACCAAGCTTTACTTACTTATTTGCCTGTAAGTAGATCCTGTAGGGAATTACACTGAGGAATTTCAGAAAGATATTGAAAATTATTTAAGGAAGCATTGGTTTCCTAGAGTGGCTACTTTTTAAGGAATCCATAGGTTTTTGCATCTCTGTAAACGTGTGTGTGTGCAAGCGTGTATGTGTGTATTGTAGAGAGAGAGGAAGAGAGAGAGAATATGTAAATTGTCAGTCACATGAACATTCTACTTAATATTCAGTTCCTTGAACATTCTAAGACAGTTGACTTTAACCTATAAATAAAGACTTCTTTGAATACAGTGTCAACATAAAGGGAAATTTTCAGTGAATACAGTCCAATTGCAGATAATACAACATTATCAAATAAATTAATTTGGGTTTTCTCTGACCTATGCTGATAATATTGTATAGGATAGTATACTTTGACCAAATTGTGGCACCAAAAGTCAATAGTTTGGGAAATAATATTTAGATACTCTAAGTATTGAGAACCTTTTCAATTCTCTAGGATATATCTGAAGAAATTCCTGCCTAACTATGCGAAACTGAGGTTCAGTGACTTACAGAAGAGAGTCCGTAGAAAGACTATACTGATTAAATATTTGTAACATTTAAAATCAAAAACATTAGTTTCTAATTGACTATGTTTGACATATAGTCCACATCCCTCCTGTCTGTATATTTGCTGGCTAGTTAATCCTTGCAGTTTCTACATCACGGACATTTCTGGAGAGGGACTTAGGGAATATGTTCAACTATATACACTTTTACTTGTTAAACAAGTTAAAAAGGGCATGCTTATACTTCCTTTACTCTCTGGCCCCACTCTCTACCTTTTTTTTTTCTTTTTTTAAATACAACTTTCAACTTTAAATAAAGGTGGCTTTTGGACTCCAAGTGTCCTTTAGCATAAGCTCCATGAAAACAGAATTTTTGTCTGTTTTATTCATTGTTGTAATTCCTAGTGCCTAGAACATTACTTGGCACTAAGATACATACATAATTGTTAAGTGTCGAAATTCTGATATGTGAAAACATTTCAATCACTGCTATTTTGTTACACATGCAGACACCTGGCTGATGTCTCAATATTGAAGATATATTTTTTATTTCATGAATTGAGGAAATAAAATATTATAGCAAGAAGTCATACAATTAAAAGTGAAGTATTGATAACTTTGATCTCTGATTCCTCTGCCTTTTCTAAAACCAGCTTGAACATCTGGAAGTTCACGGTTCATGTATTGCTGAAGCCTGGCTTGGAGAATTTTGAGCATTACTTTACTAGCATGTGAGATGAGTGCAATTGTGTGGTAGTTTGAGCATTCTTTGGCATTGCTTTGGCATTGTCTTTCTTTCTGCTGGATCATTGAAAAAGCAAGAGAGTTCCAGGAAAACATCTATTTCTGCTTTATTGACTATGCCAAAGCCTTTTACTGTGTGGATCACAATAAACTGTGGAAAACTCTGAAAGGGACGGGAATACCAGACCACCTGACCTGCCTCTTGAGAGACCTATATGCAGGTCAGGAAGCAACAGTTAGAACTGGACATGGAACAACAGACTGGTTCCAAATAAGAAAAGGAGTACGTCAAGGCTGTATATTGTCACCCTGCTTATTTAACCTCTATGCAGAATATATCATGAGAAATGCTGGGCTGGAAGAAACACAAGCTGGAATCAAGATTGCCGGGAGAAATATCAATAACCTCAGATATGCAGATGACACCACCCTTATGGCAGAAAGGGAAGAGGAACTAAAAAGCCTCTTGATGAAAGTGAAAGTAGAGAGTGAAAAAGTTGGCTTAAAGCTCAACATTCAGAAAAGTAAGATCATGGCATCTTGTCCTATCACTTCATGGGAAATAGATGGGGAAACAGTGGAAACAGTGGCTGACTTTCTTTTTTTTGGCTGCAAAATCACTGCAGATGGTGACTGCAGCCATGAAATTAAAAGACGCTTACTCCTTGGAAGGAAAGTTATGACCAACCTAGATAGCATATTCAAAAGCAGAGACATTACTTTGCCAACAAAAGTCCATCTAGTCAAGGCTATGGTTTTTCCAGTGGTCATGTATGGATGTGAGAGTTGGACTGTGAAGAAAGCTGAGTGCCGAAGAATTGATGCTTTTGAACTGTGGTGTTGGAGAAGACTCTTGAGAGTCCCTTGGACTGCAAGAAGATCCAACTGGTCCATCCTAAAGGAGATCAGTCCAGGGTGTTCATTGGAAGGACTGATTTTGAAGCTGAAACTCCAATACTTTGGCCTCCTCATGCGAAGAGTTGACTCACTGGAAAAGACTCTGATGCTGGGAGGGATTGGGGGCAGGAGGAGAAGGGGAAGACAGAGGATGAGATGGCTGGATGGCATCACTGACTTGATGGACATGAGTTTGGATAAACTCTGGGAGTTGGTGATGGACAGGGAGGTCTGGCATGCTGCAGTTCATGGGGTCGCAAAGAGTCGGACACAACTGAGCGATTGAACTGAACTGAACTGAACTATTGATAACTTTTGCAATATTCTTCTTAAAAAATTAGTTGTTATATCACTTTAAATTTTGGTAATGAATTTTTTTTCCCTTCAAGAGAATATTCTTTGATGTTGCTACTTAAGTGCTTCTTAAGTGCTGAAACTCGGGTTAAAGGAGGGTAATAAAATTCCAAGATTTTCTCTCACTGTTTGCAGATGACATGATCCTCTACATAGAAAACCCTATAGACTCCATCAGAAAATTACTAGAGCTAATCAATGATTATAGTAAAGTTGCAGGATATAAAATTAACACACAGAAATCCCTTGCATTTCTATACACTAACAATGAGAAAACAGAAACAGAAATTAAGGAAACAATTCCATTCACCATTGCAATGAAAAGAATAAAATACTTAAGAATAAATCTACCTAAAGAAACAAAAGACCTATATATATAAAACTATAAAACACTGGTGAAAGAAATCAAAGATGACAAAATAGATGGAGAAATATACCATGTTCATGGATCGGAAGAATCAATATAGTAAAAATGAGTATACTACCCAAAGCAATCTATAGATTCAATGCAATCCCTATCAAGCTACCAACGGTATTTTTCACAGAACTAGAACAAATAATTTCACAACTTGTATGGAAATACAAAAAACCTTGAATAGCCAAAGCAGTCTTGAGAAAGAAGAATGGAACTGGAGGAATCAACCTGCCTGACTTCAGGCTCTACTACAAAGCTGCTGTCATCAAGACAGTATGGTACTGGCACAAAGACAGAAATATAGATCAATGGAACAAAATAGAAGGCCCAGAGATAAATCCACGCACCTGTGGACACCTTATGTTTGACAAAGGAAGCAAGAATATACAGTGGAGAACAGACAATCTTTTTAACAAGTGGTGCTGGGAAAACTGGTCAACCACTCATAAAAGAATGAAACTAGAACACTTTCTAACACCATACACAAAAATAAACTCAAAATGGATTAAAGATCTAAACGTAAGACCAGAAACTGTAAAACTCCTAGAGAAGAACATAGGCAAAACACTCTCTGACATAAATCACAGCAGGATCCTCTATGACCCACCTCCCAGAGTAATGGCAATAAAAGCCAAAATAAACAAATGGGACCTAATTAAACTTAAAAGCTTTTGCACAATGAAGGAAACTATAAGCAAGGTGAAAAGACAGCCTTCAGAATGGGAGAAAATAATAGCAAATGAAGCAACTGACAAAAAACTAATCTCAAAAATATACAAGTAGCTCCTGAAGCTCAACTCCAGAAAAATAAATGACCCAATCAAAAAACGGGCCAAAGAACTAAACAGAAATTTCTCCAAAGAAGACATACAGATGGCTAACAAACACATGAAAAGATGCTCACCATCACTCATTATCAGAGAAATGCAAATCAAAACCACAATGAGGTACCATCTCATGCCAATCAGAATGGCTGCGATCCAAAAGTCTAAAAACAATAAATGCTGGAGAGGATGTGGAGAAAAGGGAACCCCTCTTACATTGTTGGTGAGAATGCAAACTAGTACGGCCACTATGGAGAACAGTGTGGAGATTCCTTAAAAAACTAGAAATAGAACTGCCTTATGACCAAGCAATCCCACTGCTGGGCATACACACTGAGGAAACCAGGAGTGAAAGAGACACGTGTACCCCAATGTTCTTCGCAGCACTGTTTATAATAGCCAGGACATGGAAGCAACCTAGATGTCCATCAGCAGATGAATGGATAAGAAAGCAGTGGTACATATACACAATGGAGTATTACTCAGCCATTAAAAAGAATACATTTGAATCAGTTCTAATGAGCTGGATGAAACTGGAACCTATTATACAGAGTGAAGTAAGTCAGAAAGAAAAACACCAATACGGTATACTGATGCATATATATGGAATTTAGAAAGATGTTAATGATGACCTTATATGCGAGACAGCAAAAGAGACACAGATGTGTAGAACAGTTTTCTGGACTCTGTGGGAGAAGGCGAGGGTGGGATGATTTGAGAGAATAGCATTGAAACATGTATATTATCATATGTGAAACAGATCACCTGTCAAGGTTCAGTGCATGAGACAGGGTGCTCAGGGCTGGTGCACTGGGATGACCCAGAGGGATGGGATGGGGAGGGAGGTGGGAGGGGGGTTCAGGATGGGGAACACATGTACACCCATGGCTGATTTATGTCAATGTATGGCAAAACCCACTACAATATTGTAAAGTAATTAGCCTCCAATTAAAATAAATAAATTTTAAAAAATTCCAAGTTTTTTCCCCAGTTGTGTGTGTTTTCTCCACACATGCATTGAAAAAGAGGGGAGTTTGGTTTGATATCAGAAATGTAAACTATGTTTGATTTCTGAACATACTAAATATGATACTTCAGAAGTATTATGACTGTTGTAAAGTTAAAGTAGCAGTTCACATGTTCTGGTTTCATGGAGTGTTCCCTATGACTTTGATCAGTTTTCTTTATTTTAATAATATTAAATTCAAAAATTATTAAAGAGTTATATGGAAAAGAGTCATTTCTGATTCTCATCCTCCCATTATTCAGTCTCTTTGGATGCAACTTTTGGTGTCCAGTTTCTTGTGATCTTTCTAGAATTGTTCTATGTAGTCACAACTATGTTACTGTACAAATTTTTAGAAAAAAATACATGCATGACATTCTGTATTTTTTTACTTTGCTTCTTTGAATGCATCTTTGGCTAGCATTGCTTATCTGTACCTACCTACCTTTTTCCTCTATTGATAGCAGTTTGATTATTAACATTATCTTACTGTAATTGGAACAGAACAAATTCTGTAATGAATATCTTTGCATGTACATTACTTTTTGCAAGCACACCTCTTGGAAAAATTCCTGGAAGTGTGATTGCTAGGTCAAAGGCTGTTATGTTTGAGAACTATTTGTATTAAATTCTCTGTGATCTTGCCTACTTTTCTAATGGATTGGTGCTCTTTTTCTTACTTATTCGTTTGGGTTGTTGTCACTTTTTTTTTTATCAGTTTATAGATGCTTTCTAGATATTATGGCAATCACATAGGACTTTTTTTTTTAGTTAGTAATTTATCAGGTGTGTGTGTGTGTTTGTATATGTGTGACTTTTGGCTTTTGACTTATAAAGATCTGTCTCATGCCAAAATTATTTTAAAAATACAATTTTCTAGTACTTTTGTTTTATTTAAACTTTTGATTCCTCTGCAGTTGATTTTGCTATAAATGCTAGGGGAGAGATTATAAATTATTATTCTTTTTTTCCCTTGTATATTTAATCAGTTTTCACAAAATGTTTATTAAATAATCTGTCTTTATCCCTTGGTAAGTGGGCCATTTTTACTAAATTTCTATCCAGCCTATTTCACTGTATCATTTATGTATTCATGAATCAAATATCATACTGTTTTAATTCTCTAAACTCCTCCTCTTTACCCTTTTCAAATTTTTATTGGAGTCGCCAGTATCCCTACTTTAGAAACATTTTTGTTGTGCACATTTAGCCTGAATTAAAGAAATTCTTCATTGTAGTTGCGGATAAATGGTGAAAAATTAGAAGAACTCTTGTCTGAAAGAGCTGTACAATTTCGGGCCATTCAACGTCGGCTGTTAACAAGGTTCAAAGATAAAACACCTGCGCCCCTCCAACACCTGGACACCTTGCTGGATGGAACTTACAAGCAGGTAAGTATAATATCAGTGGTAGTTTTCTACTACTAGATATAATTTTTTCCCTCACCCTAGAGTCACATACCAGACTACCAAGGTTAGGTGTTTCTTTCCTGTATATTATGAAACAGTGAACAGCATACAAGCTTTAGAGTCAGAATTTAGTCAAGCTCTGTCACTGTCTACTTATGTGACTTTGAGTAAATTAGAATAGGTCCATCCATATTTTACTTTTCAGAGTTTTTGTGAGGATTTTCTGTCATTTCTTTGAAGCAGCCAGCATAATGCCAGGCATATAGTATATGCTTCATAAATAGTAGCTATTATGGTTAGTATGTTTTTTGGACAATTCTTGGTATATCCCATAATTGTCATAATTCTCAAATTGTCTTACAGAGTAATTGGATCATACATCCAGTTTTTGTCAGCTGATGTTTTAAGATAGAATTCTGTTTTTAAAATTGATGTAGAGTTGATTTACAATGTTGTTCTAGTTTATGGTGTACAATAAAGTGATTCAGATACACACACACACACACACATTCTTTTTCATATTTTTCTCCATTATGGTTTATCACAGGCCACTTCCCTGTGCTGTATAGTAGGACCTTGTTTATCCATTCTATATACAATAGTTTTGGAGAAGGCAATGGCACTCCATTCCAGTACTCTTGCCTGGGAAATCCCATGGACGGAGGAGCCTGGTAGGCTATAGTCCATGGGGCTGCTAAGAGTCAGACATGACTGAGCGACTTCACTTTCACTTTTCACTTTTCACTTTCATGCATTGGAGAAGTAAATGGCAACCCACTCCAGTGTTCTTGCCTGGAGAATCCCAGGGA
This sequence comes from Bison bison bison, assembly GCF_000754665.1. Taxonomy (NCBI): domain Eukaryota; kingdom Metazoa; phylum Chordata; class Mammalia; order Artiodactyla; family Bovidae; genus Bison; species Bison bison. Next base: position 153,374 of record NW_011495076.1, read on the forward strand.
CAGAGGAGCCTGGTGGGCTGCCGTCTGTGGGGTCGCATAGAGTCGGACACGACTGACGCGACTTAGCAGCAGCAGCAGCAGCATGCAGTAGTTTGTGTCTGCTAATCTCAAACTCCCAATCCCTTCCTTCCCCAGTTATCCTCCCCCTTGTCAATCACAAGTCTGTTCTTTATGTCTGTGAGTCTATTTTGTAGTTAAATTCACTTGTGTCATATTTTAGATTCCACATATAAGTGATATCACATGATATTTATCTTTCTCTTTTGTCTTAGTATGATCATCTCCAGGTCCATCCGTGGTGCTGTATAACATTATTTCATTCTTTTTTATGGCTGCGTAATATTCCATTGTGTATGTGTACCATATCTTTATTCATCTGTTTGACCATTTAGATTGTTTTCATGTCTTGGCTATTGTGAATCATACTGTGAATATAGGGGTATGTGTATCTTTTTGATTTATAGTTTTGCCTGGATATATGCCTAGGAATAGGATTTCTGGATCACATGGGAACTCTATTTTTAGCTGTTGAGAAACCTCCTTAACTGTTTTTCATAGTTGCTGCACCAACTTACATTACCACCAACAGTGTAGGAGGGTTCCTTTTTCTTTATACCCTCTATAGCATTTGTCGTTTGTAGACTTCTTTAGTACTGCCATTCTGATGGTGTGAGATGGTGCCTTATTGTAGTTTTGATTTGCATTCTCTATTAATTAGCAATGTTGAGCATCTTTTCACGTGCCACTTGGCCATGAGATGGAATTCTTTAATGGCCCTTTGTTCGAGCTCAAAAAGTCTTTTTTCTTCCTCTTTGAGTCTTTCTTCTACCAATGGTTTATCATTTGCATAACTAGGGTTATCTGAGTCTTACTCTTAAGGTATTACATCTTTAAAAACTATTCAAAATTATCATCTCAGGCTTGAAATAATAATTTTTAAAATTGAAATTTCATGGATAAGGTCTCTTCCAGTTCTACTATAAAGAAGTCAGCTTTGATTAACTACATTATGTCTTCTTACATTATATCTTCTATACAATATCAGTGATCCATTTCAAAATCAGTGTTGATGATATACATAGTCTGTTGATTTTTTTGATTGAATTTTTTGTTGAGATAGTTGTATATTCCCATGCAGTTATAACAAAAAGTACAGCTAGGGACTTCGCTAGTGGATAAGAATCTGCCTGCCAGTGCAGGGGACACAGGTTCGATCCCTGGTCCGGGAAGATCCCACATGCCTCAGAGCAGCTAAGCCCATGAGCCACAACCACTGAGCCTGATTGCTGTGATTACGGAAGCCTGCATGCTCTAGAGTCCATGCTCTGCAGTTAAGAGAAGCCACTGCAATGTGAAGCCTCCGCACCACAACAAAGAGTAACTCCTGCTGGCGGCAATTAGAGGTAACCTGCAAGCAGCACTGAAGACCCAGCACAGTCAATAAATAAATAATTTAAAAAGAAACTATAAAAAAATACAGCTAAATTTCATGTATCATTTACCCACTTTCTTCCAGTGGTATCATTTTGTAAAACTATAGTATAATATTAGAACCAGATTATTGACATTGATAAAATCTATAGATTTTTATTCAAATTTCCACAATTTTACCTGTACTTATTTGTGGATGTGTTAAGTTCTGTACAGTTTTATGTAGGTCTGTGTATCCACCGTCTTGTGTATTCAAGATACCAAGCAGCTCCATCGCACAAGACTTCTTCATGTTGCATTTTATTGACAAAACACCCTCCCCAACACTGCTTCTCTACCACATTCTGCTGTTTTTGGAAGAATGAATCAGATATTGTTTTCATAGTTAGCTTTTCTAAAGGGAAGAACCATGGAGAAGGAAATGGCATTGCACTCCAGTATTCTTGCCTGGGAAATCCCATGGACAGAGGAGCCTGGTGGGCTACAGTCCATAGGGTCACAAAGAGTCAAACATGACTTAGTGACTAAACAATAACAGCAACAGCAACAACAAAAAGAAGAAAAATAGCTTATTATGTGAACATCACTAAATGTATTGATAATATATTTGCCTCTTGAAATTTTCATGGTTATTTGAAAATCAGTAGCAATTGGAGGGACAGTCTGCAGCAATAGTAGATTTTTGGCAAGAACATGGGGCTTCAAGACCAAAGACCCCAGTTCTGTCACTTATAAGCTGTGTGGCTTTTGGCAATTTCCTTACCTTCCCAGAACTTCAGTTTCTTTCCATAAAAAGGAACACATACTCACTGTCTTATTACAAAGATTCTATTCCATAGTGGATGTAGAAATGCTTGGTAAATTGTTCTACAAATACAGATTGCAAGTTTCTTCTGTGCTGAAGCAATTACGTGACTCAGGTCAGTAAGCACTAATGCTGTTTCTGTTCCAGACTTTTTTTGCTGTCTTAGGTATACTTTTTGTTTTGGTTTGTTCTTCATTTTCCTTCTTTTTTCCCCTCCTTCTTCTTCTTCATATATCTTTGATGATCTATCTCATTCTTAGGCTTCCTGCCACATCTGCACTTGGAGCTGAAGAATCTTGTCTTTAATGGTGCTGTATCATTTTGTGGACACAATGGCAGAGGGATCTTTAAAGGGGTTTGATGAAGATCCTTGATTTAATGCTTTCCATATTTTATATATAGCAAGACTTTCTTTGTCTTTTCTACATTCTAAGTTCTGGGATTTATTTTTTTCTGCTTAGGTCTTAAGAGTGCTAGATGTCCAGGAGCTGCTATGAATTCCAATAAATTTTTTAAGACAAACTGAGGGTGAAGCCCAAATCCCTTCATAAATGAATGATTGTATGTTGCTGAGTTGGCTGTAGTGTGAAATAATTGATATGGTATTAATATATTTATTCATGTAATAGTGATGGTATAGTTGTACAGGTTCTGAGGTCAAAGTTTGGCTTACTATCTCTTCATTCAGTAATGGTAGCTATTGTTATTTAGGAACCAAATGTCAGTTTGCCAGGTATAGAGTGGGTAAGGCCAGGGTGGGCAGGCAGTATGACTTCTGTGCCCTTGGTGTTTAGCAGAAGCTCTTGGGTGTGTGCATGCTCAGTCGCTTCAGTCATGCCTGACTCTTTGCAACCCTGTGGGCTGTAGCCTGCCAGGTTCCTCTGTCCGTGGGATTCTCCAGGCAAGAATACTGAAGTGGGTTGCATTTCTTCCTCCGGGGGATCTTCCTGACCAAGGATTCAAACCCACGTCTCTTAGGTCCCCTGCATTGGCAGGCAGGTTCTTTACCATTAGCGCCACTTGGGAAGAAACTCTTGGTATTACTAGCCTACACAGTGAAGACTGAACTGAAGATAGTCTCTAGTCTTCTAATGACTTGGGGTGTAGGATCATGAGGTCAAGCGACTGTCTTCTCCGCATCCCAGGTTGTTTCATCTGGATGTATTCTTAGAAGGAAAATTTCTCAGTCAAAAAATATTTCTCACTCACAAACAAACACATATCACACACACACACACACACACACACACACACGTGCACATACATATTGCTTAGCAAAAATGTACTGAATTATAATTCTGCTGGCAGTTTATAAAATAATGTCTGTTTTCTAGGTATTATTGTTTTTGATAATTACAATTCTTAACCTGATAAGATAATTTTACTGTTATCTTAATCTTTCTTTGCTTATCAGTGAGGTTGAACATTTAAAAAATGTTAACCAGCCATTTACCTTTCTTCTATTGTGATTTACATGTGTAAAACCTTTTGGTCAATAGTTTATCAACTAGTGCAGCTTTTTGTTATTTTGTGTATGTTAAGCTAGCAAGCTTTTAGCATACTTTTGTCATGTGTAAAAAATACTTTGTGTATGTAAGAATTGTAATCTCTCTTCATATGTAAAATTTTACCAATTTGGCATTTGCCTTTTATTTTTTAGACAAGTAAAATTTACAAAATCTTTGCATAGTAAAATCTATTCCTCTTTTTCCTTCAGACATCACTGTCTAGGAAAGCCTTCCTGTGCCAAGAGTACATAAATATCGACTAAGAATTTATTTTAACATTTTTATGCTATCATTTGTTATATATACTTTTTTAATCCATCTGGAATGTATTATGCAATTTAGTGGGAATCTGATCTTCTCATCAAAAATGGTGAACTAGTTGTCTCGGCCCCTGCTTATTGTATAATCCTTTTTTTTTCTTACTGAGCTGAAATACTATTTGTAACATTTAACGATTTTACTGTATAGCGAACTATTCCAAACCTTAGTGGTTTCAAACAACAACAATTCATTATTGCTCATGAGTCTTCAAATCAGCTGAGCAGTTCTGCTGACCTGGGCCATGGTTAGCTGTTCTTGTTTGAATTCACTCATGTGTCTCTGGTTAGCTAGTTGGTCAGCTGGAGACTAGATGTACTTACATATTTGGCATTTGGCTCACAGTTACATGGAGTGATTGTGCCACATGTATCTCCTGTGCGGCAGGCTGGCCTGTGCTTGTTCACCTGGTGGCTACAGGTCCCAATATACAAATACTCTTCAAGTCTCTGCCTGTGCTATGTCTCTAATTCCCATTGGTTTTGACCAACCCAGATCAAAGGGCTGGGAAAATAAACTCTTCTTTATTGAAGGAGTAAAGGATTGTGGGCATTTTCACAATCCACCCCAAATTAGCATATAGTAATGGCGGCTCAGAGGGTAAAGAATCCGCCTGCAATGTGGGAGACCTGGGTTCAGTCCCTGGGTTGGGAAGATCCCCTGGAGGCGGGCATGGCAACCCACTCCAGTATTCTTGCCTAGAGAATCTGCATGGACAGAGGAGCCGATGGGCTGCAGTCCAGGGTGTTGCAAAGAGTCGGACATGACTGAATGACTAAGCACAGCACAAATTAGCAAAATGTTTTAAAAGCTAATTTTTGCAACTTTCCTAGCCTTTGAACTTAGGTTTTTCTATATTTTGTACTTTGAAACCTATATTTTTTTTGGTTACTAAAATTTCATTAATTCATAATCAGTGTGGTCTATGGATTCTAAAGATAATTTCTCCCGCAATTAGTTAGATTTAAGAAAACAGAACATCTGCGCTATTTTCAGGCTAGTGCCCAAATACTTGCCTATGTGCTAAGTTATGGTCAGCTGTTTTGGGGATGGAATCTGTTATTTAGTCTCTTGTCAGTCACCGCCATAGTCCTGTCCAAGGTGGGCTTTATCTGTGCAGTCACAGAACCCTGTGTTTGGTTTGAACACTCTGTGGTAGCCATCTTGAAATTCTTAAGACTTTTTGAACATGAGGCCCCATATTTTGATTTTGCTCTGGGTCCCTCAAATAGTGGAGGTTGTTGTTGCCCTATTGGGATTTCTAACGAGAATAAGACAATTGGGAGTTCAGATGTAGAGTATAATTCAAAGACATACTGTTTTTATTACCACTACCCCAAAATCACTTGTAAGTTTCCTTAAAGATGAACAGGAAGGGATGTAGTGGGCTCCTCTGAATAGCTCAAAGGTTTTTTCTGGGACTGGCCTCTTGGTTAGCTGACAGTGAAGTGACAAGGGTTATCGCATTTAAGGTTATCATCTTGCAATTAGTTGTGTCTAAGCATGTTGTGGGTGGCAGCCTGTGGGTCATTGGCTTCAAGATGCACCACGAATAGTTATGAATTTTGATGTACAAAGAGTTCAGCTAACAACTCTTCTCCCATTTTTAACTGCAAGTTATTTCTTATATCTTGTATCTTTGATTGGATAGGAACCCCCAAACCACATCACCACATTATAATTTTAGTAACATGCCTTTCCTGTATAGTATCTACCTACCATCACATCAGACTTCACTGGGGCATCTACCGACCTCTTTCCTGAGGTCATCCTACTGCTGAGGCAAGGAGAGAGGACTAGCATGTTCACTCTGGAAAAGCATCTTGTGATTCTTACATGGGAAGGATCTGGTTTCCAATGAATGAGGCTTTTCCAGTTGCTCACCACAATTTCTATACCTTATTCTAGAATTTTGGAAGAAAAGTCTTGACTTTGTCAAAGAACTTTCACCTTTATTTCAACTTTCATAATGTTGAAAGAAAGTAACTATGTCAAGAGTTTCTTTTTTTCAACAGTCAGAAACCTGTATTTCCTCATTTGGATAATTATAATACTGCTTTCTCAATCACCTGAATATATTTTTGGAGGACCTAAGAAAGAAAGTATGGGAAAGATGGGAAATTCGTGTTTAATGAGGATCTATTGAGTCTGAGGTACATTTCGTTTATTATTTCATGTAACATAATCATCTTATGTGGGTGGCATTCTTATTTCCATTTTATGGTTGAAGAATTTGAGACTTAAAGCAGGGTTAAACCACTTGCTCAGTGTTACACAGATATTAAATCATCTATTCCAAAGTCCTTGCTTCTATTATTTCCAGGTGAGACATAGACATCATAGGTTTTCTTTAGCAAATCTATAGTCAGGCTGACGAAAAAGGAGATTTGTGCATATTTGTGCATATTTGTACATATTCATGGTGTGTATATGTATATATTCATGATCATTCAATATTCATTTTATATGTACCGATCAGAAAGTCACAAAATCTTCTGGAGAGCTCCCCAAAGTGTGTATTACATCTGACACTTGTGTATCAGAGGAAGAGGTGAGTTTGTTAATGTAACTAATGCTGAAGTTCAGTTTCTTTGCCATCAAATACCAGTACTTATTGCATTTGGCAGAAGAGCTTTGGAAAATAAGTTCTCTTTGATGTTGTAAAATTTTCATGTGTATTTGTTTGTCAAAGCAGGACTGAATGGTTGAATTGAAATAGGGGAAATTTAGACTTACCCTATAGTTTAACTTGTGTTTTAATGCTTTTATCTGTACTAAGAATTTTTTTTCCTCCACTTGAACACTAACCCTCTGTTGTAACAGAGGAAAAGTGTTTACTAATCTAAAAGTTTAATTGTGTCACATGACATATATGTAATGTAATGACTGATAGCCATTAACGTTCTAGAAAGGTACTTGGCTGATTTTTCTGTTCTGCAAAACTGAGGCTGTATTAGGCACAATTTTAAACAGAGATCCTGTGGTTTCTAATTTGCTATTTGTTACTTTTTCTATGCTTAAAACTTCCTTCCATTCTGTTTATTTGTGTGGTATAGATATATAAAAAATCATTTAAAGTCACGCAGAAATCTAAGAGCACTTTGGTCTGTGATTTTAAATGAGCATGATTTTGGCTGATAACACAAAGGAATATGTGATGAAACCATTCAGAGGCCTATTTGCCTCTTTGCATTGGCAAGTAAAAAACAGTACACTGATAGACTGAGAAGAAAGTATCAGGGATTTGATGATGTGGCTGCATTTTTTCCTTATAACTACTTAGAAGCTAAGAAGTTCTTTCTCTTTCCAAGGAGATAGAATAAACAGATGATAAAGGGAGCAGAGAAACATGTAACCATATATTTGGGATGATTGGGAGAGGTAAGTTTGAAAAAAAATTAAAAGGATGAGATGTTAGTAAAAAGAGAGAGCTTGCATATTTTCACTTCATAGTTCTATCCTTGGATGTTTAAGAAAGTAGTTTGCAAAGAAAAAAGACATTCATCAAGTTGCTCATTTATGGTATTAATCATTTTTTTGTAAGAAATGGTAAATCAGCTTTCTGTAGTTGGAAAATGATCAGATAATTGTAGTACTCTCATTTGATGTGTCATGGGCTTCCCGGGTGGCTCAGAGGTTAAAGCGTCTGCCTGCAATGTGGGAGACCTGGGTTTGATCCCTGGGTCGGGAAGATCCCCTGGAGAAGGAAATGGCAACCCACTCCAGTATTCTTGCCTGGAGAATCCCATGGATGGAGGAGCCTGGTGGGCTACCTACCGTCCACGGGGTTGCAAAGAGTCGGACACGACTGAGCGACTTCACTTTCACTTTCTTTTTCATATCATTATTTTGTCTCATTATTTTAAGAACTGCAATAATGTGAAACATTTTAAAAAATTGAAAAAAGCAGACTAGTTTATGCTGCTGCTGCTCAGTTGTGTCTGACTCTTTATGACCCCATGGACTATATATATAGCCCACCAGGCTTCTCTGCCCATGAGATTCTCCAGGCAAGAATACTGGAGTGGATTGCCATTTCTTTCTCCAGGGGCTCTTCCTGACCCAGGGATTGAATCTGTGTCTCCTGTATCTCTTGAATTGGCAGGTGGATTGTTTTTTTACTGCTGAGCCACCTGGGAAGATTGATATGTAATAACTTACAAATAGATGTAGCTATGATAGATGAGTATTGAAAGATTTGGAAGGAGGATAAAAAATTGAAAATGATATACATTTGTTATATATGACTTTAAATTCTTAAATAACATTTAAGATATTTAAAATATTATTATAATCATAATTTGACAAGCACAATTGTTTTTCACCATATATGAATGTACTTAATACTACTGAACTGTACACTTAAAATACTTAAGATGGTAAATTTTATGTTCTGTTTTACCACAATTCATAAAATAATAACTTTTTGAAAAATTAGATGTGAGAAACTCCTGGTCTTCACTGGTTTTCTGAGGAAAGTATTTTCTCTCTCCTGTATATACCTTATAAGTTTATTTCTCTAGTCTCCTCATGTGTAGAACTTTTGAGTTATCTTGACATATATGAGTTAGTTTATTCCTATTCACTTAAAAGAAAACAATTAGATACTTGGATGGTATACTTGAGTGAATATATGAGTAAGGATGGGCATTATCTTGCTCTGACTGTAACCTCACCAGTTCCTCAGCTAAACTGGAGAACCTTACAGAGCTCTTTCAAAAATGATGCCAATTTTTCCTCATTCAGGTCAGAGTGCAATCTGGAATGTACTCTCCAAAGTGTGTTTCTTTTAAGTACATCACTGATGTATTCAATATATGTGCGTGGCTATATTCATTGGAAGGACTGATGCTGAAGCTGAAGCTCCAAAACTTTAAGTTACCTGATTGGAAAAGACCTTGATGCTGGGAAAGATTGAGGGCAGGAGAAGAAAGGGGCGACAGAGGATGAGATGGTTGGATGGCATCACTGACTCAATGGACATGAGTTTGAGCAATCTCCGGGAGATAGTGAAGGACAAGGAAGCCTGGTGTGTTGCAGTCTATGGGGTCACAAAGAGTCAGACATGACTGAGTGACTAAACAACAACAGCAGTAGCTACATTAAAAAAGCAAAATGAAACAAGTAAACTTAATTTTGATAATGTGTTTTATTTAACCCTGCATACCTAAAGTATGGATGTGAAAGTTGGACTGTGAAGAAGGCTGAGCGCCGAAGAATTGATGCTTTTGAACTGTGGTGTTGGAGAAGACTCTTGAGAGTCCCTTGGACTGCAAGGAGATCCAACCAGTTCATTTCTGAACACCAGCCCTGGGTGTTCATTGGAAGGACTGATGCTGAAGCTGAAACTCCAATACTTTGGCCTCCTCATGCGAAGAGTTGACCCTGATGCTGGGAGGGATTGGGGGCAGGAGGAGAAGGGGACGGCAGAGGATGAGATGGCTGGATGGCATCACTGACTCGATGGACGTGAGTCTGAGTGAACTCCGGGAGTTGGTGATGGACAGGGAGGCCTGGCGTGCTGCGATTCATGGGCTCGCAAAGAGTCGGACACGACTGAGCGACTGAACTGAACTGAACCTAAAGTATGAGTTTGAGCAAGTTCTTGGAGATGGTAAAGGGCAGGGAAGCCTGGTGTGCTGCAGTCCATAGGGTCAGAAAGAGTTGGACATGACTGAGTGACTGAACAGCAAACAGCAACAATCTAAAATATTATAATTTCATCATAAGCAAATAAAAATTATTAATGATATTTAATATTTTTTCACAGTAAGTCTTTAAAACATGGTTATTTTACCCTTGCAGCACATTTCAAGTGCTGAATATCCGCATGTGGCTAATGACTACCTTAGTGAAAATTGCAGTTCTAGCTACAGATAATTGTCAACTCAGTTTTATATTGTTTCTTATAATGTCTCTTTTCTTGATTTTTTTCTTCCTTTAGTCCCTCTAAATTCTTGTTCTTGATAAGACTATTGTTGACCATTGATTTTCACTCACACGATGTGAATATTAGGTAGTGGGAAACACTAAGACTACCAGGAACTGCCAGGACACTTTGTTTACATAAACCATGACTTCAGGTATTGTTTTTAAAAAAAAAAGTGTCAAATTTTGTGTCAATAGATTTGGGTCCCAGTTCCAGCTCTCTCTGACTCTTTGACTTTGGGTGTGTCACAACCTCTCTAAGCCTTCTCTTCTTCACTTTCATCTTTGGACTTCCTTAGGACCTTTTTGAGCAGCATCCAGCATGGGGCTTATCTTCTAGTAAAATTCTCAATAAATATTTATTGTGCTGTATAATGATTAGGACAAGGGACTTCGAATCTTTACGTTTCTATCAGTACAGACTTTCAGAAGCAAACGGGACCTTTTTGGGTCATCTAGTGCCAACCCTTAGACTGGGATGTGGTTGTTAGCCAGTCGTTTGGTGGATGCTAATGCTAGTGATTTAAGCTGCAGGGCTTTGTGAGACTGAATTAGTTTTCAAAAAAATACGTAAGTGCAAACTATTATTATAAATTAGAGCTACGCTTCCCTGGATTTAGGTATATAATGCTAATTGACATTAATGGGGATTGTACATAAACCAAGGGGAGAACAGACCTATTAGCGTATAAAAAACATTCTGCTTCTAGTATCAGTCTGGTATGCTTTACTTCCCTGGGGCATATGCATTTTTTAAAAATAAATTGAATGCATACTTCTTTATCTTCATGTTATTCAATCAGTATTGGAGTTTTCTGCCTGCTAGTGTTGGTTTAAACATCTCCCTAGATTATAAATTCAGTATTAGGGTTTTATTTTGGCAAACTTACCAGATTCAGAAATGTGATATTCATCTGCATTTCAAACTAAAAGTTATCAGGGGTACTCTCTCGTGCTGAAATTTCATTCTATTTGTTGTTTGATCTTTTGAAAAAAAAATTAGTCCTTTGACATACACTTAGAAACAAGATGTTTCTAATATTACAATAAAACAATTAATGGCTCCATTATAAGGAAATGAAAATCTTATCTTTTTGTGTCAGTGATGAGAGAAAAATATATAAGTGCCCTCCAATTATCTGTAATTGTATGAGGTTTTCTTTCATTTATGTTCTCTCTCTTCCTGTTTAATCCCATTTAGCACAATTATTCCTTTTGTATTAGTTTTCTCTAAATGGAGTTCTGAATGGTTTGAATTGTGAATTGACAATGATCACAATCTTTACAACCCCTCCTCCTCTCCACCTTCTTCTCTTCCTTGCCTTTCTCTTTAAATAAAGGAAAACAAATACAGTTTCCTGGAGAGATTATTTTATGCACTTAGCAAAAGGAAGATCATGTATGGCCTTTGTAAGAATGTCTATGAACAACTGAATAATTAAATCATTCTGAATAATTAAATCATTTTTAATTAAATAAATTTCTGATATATTAATCAGAATGATATCAGAATGATATATTTCTCTGTATATTAATAATTAGAGGTCTAATAATGCTCTGAAAATCTGAAATGTAACCAAGGATAAATTGAGGTGTTATATTTTTAAAAAGCTAAGAGACTGGGCTTCCCTAATGGTTCAGTGGTAAAGTATCTGCCTGCTAATGCAGGAGACTTAGGTTCCATTCCTGATTTGGGAAGCTCACACATGCCATGGAGCAACTAAGCCTGTGTGCCACAGCTATTGAGCCTGTGCTCTAGAGCCCACGTGCCACAGCTACTGAAACCTGTGTGCCCTAGAGCCTGTGCTCTGCAACAAGAGAAGCCTGCTCACCACAGCTAGAGAGTAGCCCCTGCTTGCCGCAACTAGAGGAAAGCCTGCAGAGCAACCAAGACCCAGCACAGCCAAAATATAAAAGATAGAGACATAACTGTATGTCTAGGAGCAAGGTAATAATAGGTAAAAGCTGCTGCTGCTAAGTCACTTCAGTCATGTCCGACTCTGTGCGACCCCATAGACGGCAGCCCACCAGGAATAGGTAAAAGCAGTTTCATCTAATTAAAAGGGATGAATTTTGAACATTGGACTTTAAATGGATTTAAATTTATTATCACTTTACCTGGGAATCATTAATAAAATATTGTACAGTAAAATCGGCCGGCTTTTATCATCATTATTTTACCTGATGGATCAACTCATATTGTTGTTTTTAAATTTCCTTTTATATGATTTCCAAATCTCTTATAGCAGGATAATAGATTTCAGGAGAATCAAACCACTTTTCCCACCCAAGTATTAGTTCTCTGCCTCCCTTTATCCCCATCTAAGACTGGCTTCTTGACAGTAGTTAATATTCTTGTTCAATTCGTTTTCCAGTTGGAAAGACAGGCTCAGAAGGCATATTCTTGGAGATGTTTTTCCCATGGAAGTGACAGATTTTCACAGGGCCATCTTCCTCCGTCTTTTATCTTACTGTCATGATTCAAGGTAGAGATGTGTAAGAGAATTGGCTCTTGCTAAGTTGAGGCCATGGACTCAAGGACACTCAAGGAAACCACAAGGTCCTGGTACTTATAGTCTAATATGTTGATTACCTGTCTGACACATTAGACAAGATTGATCTTCTAAATGTAATTATCTATAGTTTTTCTTTTTTTGTTTTTGTCCTATCTCATTCTAAGACCTTTAGGGCATCACTGTTGTCTATCCAATCAAGTTGAGACTTCTTACTCTGACACTCAAAGGTCTCTGAAGAGTGGAACTCAAGGCCTTCCTGTCTTAACTCCTACTTCTGCAAAACCTACATGCCAGTCAAGCTAGCATAACCTTTTAAACAAAAGCTCTATTGATGTATAGTTTGCATAATATAAAATTCACCGGTTGTATATATACCATTTGATAATTTTTAGTAAATGTATACAGTTGTGCAGCTCTCCCTTACCACAACCCAATTTTAGAACATTATCCCTATAACTAAAAGCTCCCTTGTGCCCATTAACACTTAATCCCCTTTCCCAACCTTAATGCCAGGAAATTACTGTCTCTTTAAGTTGACCTTTTCTGGATATTTCACATAAACAGAATAACATAGTCTTTTGGATATATATATATATATGTATATAAAATTTTGTTTTGTTTTGTTTTAACAACATCTGCTTTTGAGGTTCATCCATATAGTAGTATGTTGTTGGAGCTTGTTCCTTTTTACTGCTGAATAGTATTCCATTATTTGGATATAGCACAATTTGTTTTTTATCAGTTGATAGATATTTGGATTGTTTTCAGTTTGACCAACAATGTAAATAATGCTACTGTGAACATTCATGTATATGTCTTTATGTGAACACATGTTTTCTTTTGGTAGATTATTAGGAGTAGAATTGCAGGGTCATATGGTAAATTTATGTTTCTTTCGATGAGATTCACAAACCGTTTTCCTCAGGATTGTGTTGTATCATTTTATATTCCTACCAGCAGTGTATGAGGGTTCAACTTTTTCCACATGGTCACCAACACTTTTTATTCTTTTTTTAAACTATAGGCATCCAGTGGGTATCTCATTATGATTTTAATTTGCATTCTTCCTAATGACTTGTGATTTGGGCATTTTTTCATTTGCTTATTAGGCTATTCTCTTTTGATCAGACTTACCCTATGCATTTCTTCCATTTTGCCTGTGCTTATCCTATTCTCACTACCTGAACCTTACCTTTTTTTGATCCATTTTCTTTCTTGGAAGCTTCCTACAAAGTATATCTTCTTTTTTAAAGCATTCCTTTATTTCTTCCTGCCACTTCCAGTTATCTGTGGTCTCTCCTTCCTTTAAACTTCAGGAACACTACGATTAATCCTCTGATGTAACATCTACTTACATTTTTCTGCCTGACACCATAATTGCTTGAGTTTTTGCTTCTTTTCTCCTGATGATCTATGAGCTCTTGGATGACTGGTATAGTTTTTTTACTTACCTACCAGTGCACAAAACAGTGACCTACTGGGACGAGTACTGCATGAATGTTTGCCAGATAGACTTGTAGATGTTAAAGAAGAGAGGCTTCTTTAGTTAGTTATAAAGGCAGATAGTCTAAGTGGGCTCTATTTCAGTCTGCATTAGCTACAGCCAGAATGCTTCCTCTCACTTTGCAAGGATTAATCTTCAATTTATTTTCATGTTCCTTGGGCTCTTTAGGACATGAATTCCAGTACTGATCATCTCAACTGATTTATCTCCTATGCCTACAAGTCCCTGGTTACAGTCATTCCTTTTCTTTGGGAAACCAACATCAGAACATTGTCTCTGTTCATGCTGTCACTTGAGATTCATGGCTCAAAGCTTATTTGCATAAAATCCTGTCTCACCCTGGTCAGTCACCTCTCTCATTTCTCTTAGCAATCTCCTTGAGCTGACTACTTGTGGTCTATATGATTTCTCTTATGGAACTTTCTGATGTTTACTTATGTATAAAACTATATGTTAGAACTGTGAGGAAAGGACTGATAAAAATTAACCGGAGGTAGTTTCTACTTGTTGATGTATTGATTGCACACACCACTTGTTTGTTGTTTGAGCCCTGAGGATAGAGCAGAAAACAGATCTGAGGACCGAGCCTGGTGGTCCTCCAACACTTAAGTTCTATTAAGTACTGTTTGTTCCTCCAGTGAACAGTCTAGACAAAAGTGCTGTTTAAAATTCTTTTGTCTACTTTTAAAATACATATAATTTGACTTGCTTTCTATCAGGTTTTCAGTTTTCTTTGTTTTCCTGATTGTAATAGCCCTGTTGACTCCTAATTTACTGACTCTAGAGGTTTCAGTTCAGTTCAGTTAAGTCGCTCAGTCGTGTCCGACTCTTTGTGACCCCGTGAATTGCAGCACGCCAGGCCTCCCGGTCCATCACAACTCCTGGAGTTCACCCAAACTCATGTCCATCGAGTTGGTGATGCCATCCAGCCATCTCATCCTCTGTCGTCCCCTTCTCCTTCTGCCCCAACCCCTCCCAGCATCAGGGTCTTTTCCAATGAGTCAACTCTTAGCATGAGGTGGCCAAAGTATTGGAGTTTCAGCTGTAGCATCATTCCTTCCAAAGAACACCCAGGGCTGATCTCCTTTAGGATGGACTGGTTGGATCTCCTTGCAGTCCAAAGGACTCTCAAGAGTCTTCTCCAACACCACAGTTCAAAAGCATCAATTCTTCGGCACTCAGCTTTCTTCACAGTCCAACTCTCACATCCATACGTGACCACTGGAAAAACCATAGCCTTGACTAGATGAACCTTTGTTGGCAAAGTAATGTCTCTGCTTTTGAATACTCTATCTAGGTTGGTCATAACTCTCCTTCCAAGGAGTAAGCGTCTTTTAATTTCATGGCTGCAATCACCATCTGCAGTGATTTTGTAGCCCCCCAAAATAAAGGCTGCCACTGTTTCCCCATCTCTTTGCCATGAAGTGATGGAACCAGATGCCATGATCTTCGTTTTCTGAATGCTGAGCTTTAAGCCAACTTTTTCACTCTCCTCTTTCACTTTCATCAAGAGGCTTTTTAGTTCCTCTTCACTTTCTGCCATAAGGGTGGTGTCATCTGCATATCTGAGGTTATTGATATTTCTCCCGGCAATCTTAATTCCAGCCTGTGCTTCTTCCAGCCCAGCATTTCTCATGATGTACTCTGCATAGAGGTTAAATAAGCAGGGTGACAATATACAGCCTTGACGTACTCCTTTTCCTATTTGGAACCAGTCTGTTGTTCCATGTCCAGTTCTTTTTTTTTTCAAGTCACAAAATTTAATATTTAAAAGTTATCTTTGTCAAAATAAGAATTTAAGACTCAGAAAACATTAATTGCTTTATCTGACAGTCTTGATCTTTGTTTCATGATTAAGCTTACACTTGTAGAAAAATTTCCTTTGGTTTTGTGCTGATGTTGGTCAAATTGTTAATTATGAGTCTAAAAGCATGTTCAAGTTGAGCATTAGCATTTATGTCGTTTCACAGAAACTCATTTTTCTCATAATGATGAAAATATTTTGTCTGTCTTAATTTTGGATTTGCAAACTGAAATTGAGTTGTTTTTTTAAGTTCAGATTTTTTTTTTCTCAGAACATTTTTTTTTTCTCTTTTCATTTCTTGGGTTAATGCCTTTACGAAAAACTGGTCCATTGTTCGAGAAGGCAATGGCAACCCACTCCAGTACTCTTGCCTGGCAAATCCCATGGATGGAGGAGCCTGGTAGGCTGCGGTCCATGGGGTCTCGAAGAGTCAGACACGACTGAGCGACTTCCCTTTCACTTTTCACTTTCGTGCATTGGAGAAGGAAATGGCAACCCACTCAAGCGTTCTTGCCTGGAGTTGCTTCCTGACCTGAATATAGGTTTCTCAAGAGGCAGGTCTGGTATTCCCATCTCTTTCAGAATTTTCCACAGTTTATTGTGATCCACACAGTCAAAGGCTTTGGCATAGTCAGTAAAGCAGAAATAGATGTTTTTCTGGAACTCTCTTGCTTTTTTGATGATCCAGTGGATGTTGGCAATTTGATCTCTGGTTCCTCTGCCTTTTCTACAACCAGCTTAAACATCTGGAAATTCATGGTTCACATATTGCAGAAGCCTGGCTTGGAGAATTTTGAGCATTACTTTACTAGCGTGTGAGATGAGTGCAATTGTGCAGTAGTTTGAGCATTCTTTGGCATTTTCTTTTTTGGGATTGGAATTTGGCAAACAGATCACCAAGTTTGTTTGTCTGACAATAGTTAAGACTAGTGAGTACTAATCAGAGAAGGCAATGGCAACCCACTCCAGTACTCTTGCCTGTAAAATCCCATGGATGGAGGAGCCTGGTAGGCTGCAGTCCATGGGGTTGCTAAGAGTTGGACACGACTGAGCAACTTTACTTTCATTTTTCACTTTCCTGCATTGGAAAAGGAAATGGCAACTCACTCCAGTGTTCTTGCCTGGAGAATCCCAGGGATGGGGGAGCCTGGTGGGCTGCCATCTATGGGGTCACACAGAGTCAGACACGACTGAAGTGACGTAGTAGTAGTAGTAGTAGTAGTGAGTACTAAACAGGGCCTAAAGTTCTTGTCCATGGTTTATGTGAATTTGTTTTAGGGCATGAGCTTTATTTATGAATCCATTTTAAGAGTTCAGGTGTGTTCTCCCCATACTTTCTCCACCTGCTTATAATTCTTACTGCTTTGGATGGATGACATTACTGGAAAATTGACATCTAGGTAGCTTATATTGTACTGAATGTACATGCCTTCCCGTGTTTCTATATGCATACATACATTCTTTTAGTTTGTTACAAAGATTTTCCCGCTTCAAAAATAAAATGAAAGCAATTTCTAAAGTTAGACACCATGTGATGCACCTCTATTTCCAGAATGATGTTGTGTTTCTGGATAAATACATATCAATTGCTCTAAATAGTCCTAGCCATATAAAAAGATGCCATGTTGAGTAACATATCGTTAATATAAAACTTGACATTTATTTATTTGATACAAGATAGATTAAGTTAAAACATCCTAGAGTGATTGATATATATGCCGTGCTAACCAAGTTTCTCACTTTTGGGAATTTCTTCTTCCACTTATGAAGAGCTTCTACTGATTTGAAATTAATTAAATCTTTTCTTTTTGAAGCCACCCATGCTTAGAATATTTCCCTTGAAGTTAATGGATCCATGTAGATAAATAATCTGGCTTAGAATATCTGAATTGGTTTTAAACTCCAGGCAAGCTAAAGGCAATATTTGGTGATGAAACTGTTTTTTGTTTGGTGATGAAACTGTTTTTTGTTTGTAACTTTTGGGTAGAGTGAAGTGATTTAGAGATTGCCTCTGACAGTATCATTTAGGTAGTTTGAAACATCACATATTTTAAAAAAGACTTGTGTTGGCATGTTTTTAATTTAGGAAAGAAGATAAAATTATATAAGAAGTTAAATTTAGATTGTGCACATGTATCAGCAGACCACAGAAGAATTTAAATTTTTCCTTTTTTTAAAAAAATCTGCTTTATATACCTCTAGTATAATGAAGGCCCTATGTATACATAAGGGAATAATTAAATACAGAAATGCAGCCTACTTGTTAGCCAGAAAGGATGCCTGGAACATGTGGATAAGCTTGGATATTTGTCTAATGTTAATTGGAATATTGGTTTTTGGTTGAAGATGCCAAATCTTCAGAGAAGTAATTGGATTTAGCTTCCTATTTAACAAACTGCTTTAAATCCCTGAAGTATCCCACATCCAAAACTAATTTTTCTTGATTGTATCAAGTTTAGTCATCAAGTTTAGTCATGAACAGAACAGGGTTGACATAGTTTTTTAATATTTAAAATATTTCTTGACAAGGTTTCAACACTGCTGCTTGTCCACAAATCTTATTGTTCGGTTCACTAATGACATGAAATCTTGTGTTCCATGGAAACTGGTTTTTCAACTTAGTGAAACTGTCTTCTTGAAATAAAACAATTTATTCTTTTTCACTATACATTTAAAATTAAACTTAGATTTTGATCAGATGTCAAGAAATAACACAAAGTGGTGTGTTTCTTACTGCTTTTCATGTGTGCTCTTAGATGTGTGCTCAAGTTAGCTCCTTTAGATTCAGCCTAGGAAATGTGTTTTCTGGTGATTCTTGATTCTCAGAAGCATTATTCGATATATAAATGTTTACTGTGTTGTGTCAAAGTATTTATAAGTAGTTAAAAATTTCTTAGAAAGTGTAGCCTATTTGACCATTAAAATTCAGAGATTAAGAGATTCAGTTTAAGGGATTATTGTGTCAATAGTTATTGAACAACTACTATTTACAGGTTTGTTTGTGATTGAAAGAGTTGTGTAAAGGTGTTTATGATATGGTTTATTATCATGAGGGCTTCCTTGGTGGCTCAACAGGTAAGGAATCTGCCTACAATGCAGGAGACACAGGAGACAGGAGTTTGATCCTTGGGTCGGGAAGATCCCCTGGAGGAGGGCATAGCAACCCACTCTAGTAATCTTGCCTGGAGAATCCCACAGACAGAGGAGCCTGGCAGGCTACAGTCCATAGGGTTGCAAAGAGTCAGTCACAACTGAGCATGCTTCTGTCTCTGTGTGTGTATTTCTGCTCAGTTTTGGGCTTTCCCAGTGACTTAGCTGGTAAAGAATCCACCTGCAATTCAGGTGACCTGGGTTCAATCCCTGAGTTGGGAAGATCCCCTGGAGAAGGAAATGGCAACCCACTTCAGTATTCTTGCCTGAGAAATCCCATGGACAGAGGAGTTTGGCAGGCTAAAGTCCATGGAGTTGCAAGAGTGGGCACGACTGAGTGCCTAATCACATCAACATCATATAACCATGAGGGGCCTGATATATTTATATTGATGATAATTATAGAGATAGACTAATATTGCCTCTTGGTCTAGTCTTTTGCCATTGAAGATGATTAATTCACTTTAATATTTGAAAAGTTAAATGGTGCCTCAAGTAAAATATGAGCAGATGCATTATACATAGCTTTTAATTAAAGTATATTATGAAAATGATGAAATTATCTTAATAGATATTAAGATTAATAGGAGCTATACAGCTCAACAATATTCTATTCTAACATTATTCTAATGTGTTTTTTGTTCTGTGACCCATCTTATTTAGAATAAATTTAAAGCCATGCTTCCCTGTAGTTTTTATTCTAGCAGATGATTACTGTACCTTTCAGCTGAAGGAAATTTTCTGTCTGTTTTTAGTTTGTCTTCAGAGTAGAATGAATGGCCAGACCGAACATTGTTCAATACTATGCCCCATTACCTAACACAGACCCTAGGATGGCATGTAGTAGGTACTCAGTACATATTTGGTGAATTTAGTGGTCCTGCCTCCAGGGCAGTTTGCCTTTCTTCACAGAGCTTCTGAAGACATGCCTCTGTCTCTGCCAATAATTTTTCTGGGTCCAGAATATTATTTAGCTAAAAAGATATGCACTTAGGGTTTCCCTGGTGGCTCCGTTAGTACAGAATCTGCCTGCAATGTGGGAGACCTGCGATTGATCCTGGGGTTGAGCAGATCCCCTGGAGAAGGGCATGGCAACACACTCTAGTGTTCTTGCCTGGAGAATCCCCATAGGCAGAGGAGTCTGGTAGGTTACAGTCCATGGACTCACAAAAAGACTCAGACACGCCTGAGTGACTGAGCACACATATGCACTTTATAACTTGTATATTTTAGACCTACGTTTATCATTCCCACTCCTGGAGTTGAACAGCATTGCAGGTACTACAGGCAATGCTATTAATCCTCCTTTGCTATGATTGTGTTAACCATTGAGTTGTTTCGGGACTCTCTGTTTTGTCACTATGGCATTTTTATGATCCCTTTGTGCTTAAGAAGCAATTACCATCTTGAAATAAGAACAGGTTCCATCATCTTTCTAGTGTTAACTTGCAAGTGTCTGAAAGATTTATGCTGTATATCATTTGAGGTAAATTATATTTATATCCCAGTTAGGTTTACAGTTCTCTTTTAAACATATTTTTTCATGAGCCTGCATCATAGGTTCAGATGAGGTACTTTATCTGTCCAAAATTTGGTTTCTTGTTTGATAATACTCTCCTTGAATTTTGTTTTTCTTTTTTTTTAAAAAATTTTTCTTCCATAAAATTCTGAAAGCTGGTGACTGAAATCTTTGATATTATTTAATGTGGAATGTGTGGATCACAATAAACTGTGGAAAATTCTTCGAGAGATGGGAATACCAGACCACCTGACCTGCCTCTTGAGAACCCTATATGCAGGTCAGGGAGCAACAGTTAGAACTGGACATGGAACAACAGACTGGTTCCAAATAGGAAAAGGAGTATGTCAAGGCTGTATATCGTCACCCTGCTTATTTAACTTCTGTGCAATATCATGAGAAACGCTGGGCTGGAAGAAGCACAAGCTGGAATCAAGATTGCTGGGAGAAATATCAATAACCTCAGATATGCAGATGACACCACCCTGATGGCAGAAAGTGAAGAGGAACTAAAAAGCCTCTTGATGAAAGTGAAAGAGGAGAGTGAAAAAGTTGGCTTAAAGCTCAACATTCAGAAAACGAAGATCATGGTAT
>NW_011495076.1:174550-200085 GCF_000754665.1 Bison bison bison
AACAGTGGAAACAGTGTCAGACTTTATTTTGGGGGGCTCCAAAATCACTGCAGATGGTGACTGCAGCCATGAAATTAAAAGATGCTTACTCCTTGGAAGGGAAGTTATGACCAACCTAGATAGCATATTGAAAAGCAGAGACATTACTTTGCCAACAAAGGTCCATCTAGTCAAGGCTATGGTTTTTCCAGTGAGCATGTATGGATGTGAGAGTTGGATTGGGAAGAAAGCTGAGCGCCGAAGAATTGATGCTTTTGAACTGTGGTGTTGGAGAAGACTTGAGAGTCCCTTGGACTGTAAGGAGATCCAGTCCATCCTAAAGGAGGTCAGCCCTGGTTGTTCTTTGGAAGGAATGATGCTAAAGCTGAAACTCCAATACTTTGGCCACCTCATGCGAAGAGTTGACTCGTTGGAAAAAACTGTGATTCTGGGAGGGATTGGGGGCAGGAGGAAAAGGGGATGATAGAGGATGAGATGGCTGGATGGCATCACCTACTTGATGGACGTGAGTCTGAGTGAACTCCGGGAGATGGTGATGGACAGGGAGGCCTGGCGTGTGCGATTCATGGGGTCTCAAAGAGTTGGACATGACTGCTCGACTGAACTGAACTGAACTACGCTGAATGTGGAATGTTAGGTAATTATTGGGACCTAGAAAAAGAATCAATTCATTTTTTGCTGAGTTAGTTTTTCTGACTCCTTACAATCAACATTAGGTTATGAGTTAAATGGTCCAATCAAGTACTGGTCCAGCTAAAATATGTTTCAATAGTAAGTGTGTGAAAAACCAGGTATTCTTACAATTCTTGAATCCCTGAGAAACCTTATAGGCTCGCTTCTGTTCTCAGCCATTATAACTTTCAGGTTTGTCAAAGTGGAAACTGTATGGAACCATGAATGATGATTTACTTAACCATGATCTTATTAAGACTTTGGTTGAGTTTAATATTTTGTATTGAACATCACTTTGTTTCTTAATAAAAGTTTCTTTTCTTAAGATAGATGTCCACAATAGTAATTACCAGGTCAAGAATAGGAACTTTTAAGGACTTTTAGTGAAATGACCAGATCATTGTTAATTTTTTGAGTTGACAGTGCCACCAGAAGCAGAGAAAGTACAAGCTGCTAAGTCGCTTCAGTCGTGTCCGACTCTGTGCGACCCCATAGACGGCAGCCCACCAGGCTCCCCTGTCCCTGGGATTCTCCAGGCAAGAACACTGGCATGGGTTGCCATTTCCTTCTCCAGTGCATGAAAGTGAAAAGTGAAAGTGAAGTCGCTCAGTTGTGTCCGACTCTTCGAGACCCCATGGACTGCAGCCTACCAGGCTCCTCCGTCCGTGGGATTCTCCAGGCAAGAGTACTGGAGTGGGGTGCCATTGCCTGCTCTGAGAAAGTACAGGGGTGATTTTTAAATCATTCCCTGACAACACCTTCACTGGACTGTATATTAACATCATTGTTTGCAGAGTGCCTTACAGGGAATTGCCAAAAGAATGTGTCCACGTTGTCCTGTCTTAGAAGACCACCCAGCCCAGCTGTATATGGAAAGAGTTGTATATGGAAGCAACTGTGGAATACTTCAGCATGAATAGCTAAAGGTAGGGGTCAGCCATTGACCCCTTGCTTATGATGAATTAAAAAACCAAACCAAACAAAAACTCAGCTTCCAAAAAAGAGTAGACTGAGAAGGAGGCAGCATGTGAGTGCCTCTGCAGTCTTATTTTATTTGGGGATTTAGATAAATTAGTAGCAATTTCTTTGACTGCTTCAGACCTACAAATATACAGGAGAAAAAAGGGGAAATGACTATAAAGGATGGTAAACAATGATTGACTTCTGAGTGGATTATATAGTGAAATGAGTTCAAATTATATGGAAAAAGAAAATTTTTACAAAAGATTCTTTCAGAACAATCAAATACTTTCATTTTGTGTACTTAAAATTTTTTTTTAAAAATACATTTATCAATATAGAAAATTCATAAAATTCAAGCAAATGCAACATACAAAAATGAAAATGAAAAATGCTCGTAATTCTCTGTGTTCTTCTTTCTCTTTGTATGTATACGTGTGTGTATAATTTAAAAAATTGGGGTCATTATATAAAAGATATGTTTGTAGTCCTATTTTTTTCACCTCAATTTCATCTTTGGATTATTTTTCATGTCATTTGTTGTTGTTGTTCAGTCTCTTAGTCGTGTACGAATCTTTGCAACTCCTTGGACTGCAGCACACCAGGCTTCCCTGTCTGTCCTTCACCATCTACCAAAACTTGCTCAAACCCATGTCTATTGAGTCAGTGATGCCGTCCAATCATCTCGTCCTCTGTCATCCCCTTCTTCACCTGCTTTCAGTCTTTCCCAGCATCAGGGTCTTTTCTAATGAGTCGGCTTTTGGCATCAGGTGGCCATTTATTTTTCTTGTCATTATAAATATTATTATAACATCTTATTCGATGCTACATAATGTGGATATGTCAGAATTTCATTTAACCAGTTTCCTAGTGTTGGATTATTTGGTTGCTTTGATGACCTTTTTTCTATAAATAATGCTGCAGTGAATACCTTTGAGGGTAAAATTTGATGTATTCATGGTCATTTCCTGAGGATAAATTTCTGCCTGTGGAATTGCTGGGCCAAGGTTCATGTGTATTTGTAAAAGCTTCTAATATACACTTTCCTTCAGAAATGCTGTTATCAGTTTACTCTCTGTTCAGCAGCACATAAGAAAATTTACTTCTCGGCATCTCTGTCAACATTGGGAAATAACATGAAAAAAAAACAAAAAGAATTTTTGCCAATTTTATAGATGAAAATGGTGTCTTTTAATTTTAGTTTGAGTTTGTGGTATTGTGAGGGCTTGGTCCTGATCTCTGTTAACATTTAGAATGTGCTGATTCTTCTTTCATGTCTGATGTTGGATGTGGAGATTAAAGTACAGAACTCCCAGCCAATTCTCAGTTTCTCAGTGGTTTCATCTAGCTTGTGTCTGGGCCTCATGGTGATATCTTCTATTACATGTGCTTTCTGAACTCAGAGAATATGGGAGTAACTATGGTTCTCAGTTTGTATTACGACTAGATTTCCTCCTGCTCTTGGCGCTTACCCATAGCACTTTTTAATGGAACATTTTACAGAACATATTTTTACTTCAAATTCTAACTCTAAGTCTTTCCCGGTCCCAGATTTAGCCTTAAACTTTGTCTCCCTTCCTCTTACCCCAAGAAGCCCACCACCACAGTCACTTGTTTTCCGAAATGGTTTCCGTGGGACCCTAACATCTCAGTGGGCAATCAAGATAAAGGGTGAGAGGTCAGCCTTCATTCCAGATTACCTCAGTTTTATCTTTTATTTTCTAGGTATTGGGCTTCACTTAGGGTTTCAATTTTTTGAAAGGTTGAAAGCATTGCCCTAGTTATTCAGGTTTTTCCAAGTTAGAGGGGGCATTTGGAGCTGCCTGTTTAGCCTCCTGCTCATTGCATCCCTGATTTACAGCCTTTGTAGTTTTGCTTGAAAACTCCCAAGGAAGCAGAGTGCTCGCTCTCACTTTCCTCTCTCTCTGTTGCGTTTCGGAAGGAACAACTTAGGAATAAATCATACTTGTCTCCTTGATCAGACATTAAAATTGGCTCACATAGTGTTTTTCATTGACACATTTATTAGTTGCCAAAATTAAAAGCCATGAAACTTTACATATAAAAAATTGACTTTTGATTTCTCTTGAAAAATCAGAAGTCCTAGCCACACTGGCTTGCGCTTGCCCGTGATGCCCGTCTGGCTGTTCTCTTCATGCTTGGTAACCTTCGCCAGTGGTGTTACAGTTTCCTGACACTGAAACAGAGGGTCTGTTACCATTTATCATCAAGTTTGTGCTGACTTTTTTTTTCATGTTATAAACTTGAAAAGGAATTTTTTTTTTTTTTGCCTACATTTGTAAAAATTGGAAAAATGGATGGTAGACTGAGAAATTATATATACTTTAGGGTTGAAAACACTATACAGATTAGTACAGATCCCAGGTGCCTGTTAAAAGATATTGCCTGAACATTATAGTCATTCCTTTACTCAGCGAATGTCACTTGAATGCCTGATGTGTACAAAGTCACCTTTCTAGTCATCAAGACCTCAGGAGTTCACAAGATAGTCATGTTTTCCACTGTCATGGAGCTTACAGTCTGGTGGGGTTTTCTGTGTACCCAAACTCATACCTTATTAGCATTTAATAGGTGTAAATGGCCATTTCAAATCAGTCAGAGACAGTGGAGGAGGTGGCCAATTATATCCTTTTAGTGAGAAAAAAAAAACAAAAAATACTCCCCAAACAAAAAAACCACACCGACACCCCATTATCCCTTTTCCTTTTATCTGAATAGAAAAGAGCAGGGGCGTTTGCTTCCTTGGTGCTTCTAGGTTTCCTTTGAAGCAAATCTGTCATTTGTCTAGTTGCTTAATATTTATTAGGGACACTGGGCAGGGGAGTTGGGGAGGGACTCAAAAAATGTTAGAAATGGTTGCTGTCCTTGAGTTTCTAGTCTAGTGTGGGAGGTGAGACATGCGCCCCAACAGCTGTAACAGACACCACGTTTTGACAGTTTCTGTAGTTGTTAGATCCTGGGTCCAGTCCACAAAACTTTTAAACTTTATTGAGAATAGTATACTAACCTCCCCCTCCCCTCCCTGCCACCCATAGGTCTGTTATTTTGTACTCATTTTTAATTTCAAGTGTATACTGGTTCAGTTCCATTTTGGCACATGATGGGCTGGAAGAATCTTTTGAGGACTGGTTTGTGAAATAAACACAATTTATAGTATTATCTCACTGGGAAAATTCCTTCTGTGGGTTTAAATTCCCTACTAATAAACACATTTTAGGAATGTTGTAATTAATTTTAGTTGGATACATCCCAGTTTTAGAATTTCATATTCTTAGATTCATGGCATTGCAACAGACCTTAGTCATCTAGTCCACCTTTCCATTGGGTGTTGAAATTCTTTTAATCTAAGATTGCACTAGCAAATAATTTTCATCTCCTATGCCAATTCCATGGTGATAGCTGCCTAAAATGCTGAATTGATAAGGATTCTGAGGTTTTATTTGGGCTCTAAGGCAAAAGTTTCCATAACTGTTTAGCAGAGTTTGTTAGAGACATGAAGTTAAGAATGTTTTAATATATGCCTGAATATATGAAGGAGATTTTTTTGGCTTATCAGAGTGATATTTGACTTTCAGCCTTTAGATAATGAAATCTTGGTATCTTGGTACCATTTTCTCTTTCCAGTGGCCGGCCAGTCTTTCATTCAGCCAGGTTTTTAGAAACTTCACCAAAGCATTTCAGCACAAAAAAAGAGAGCATATAATGAGAGATGGAAAAGGTTTTTCTACTGACCTGTCTTGTTCAAATTCTGAGTTTGGGCACTTTGCTATTTACCAAAGCTGAAGCCTGATTTGAGACTATCTGTGGCAGTGTGTGCAGCTACTAGGTTTTAGGTCCTGTGGGCATAGGACAGGGACTACAGATATGGACAGGGACCATATCTATCTTGTTCACTATCAAGTATATTGCCTGGCATATGATAGGTGCCTCAGAGTATATAGAGTGAATTAATGAATATAGCCCCTGACATCTTTGGAGGAAATTTATGATTAGCTCTTAGTCTTCTTGAGAGTTACATGCTATTGGCTCTCTGTATGCTTAAGCAGGTTTTGATTACAAATGTGACCAGCAGAAGGACGATGAATATATTTTCAGCCCTAATAATGAGGAGTAAGAACTGATCATGTCATTGACCCTCTCCCTGGAGAGATAGACTGTGTGGTCAGTGTGGCATGATGATTTCTTGCAGTGTAATTCTTAAACTTGGGTGTGTATTCATTTCTCTGTTGTCAAGCTCTGGGGCTAGGTCATGGGGGTCTCTTCACAGTATAAACCATTTTTGGTCAGTTAATTGGATGAAAACAAAAGCTGGCCCTGTGCCCTGTAGTTTTTGCTTTACAAGCAAGAGGCTCAGATTGAACTGCAAGCTCCCTTGGTCCGGACTGGAATGTTGTGGTGGCTCTGCCCCTGTGGAGAGAGCTGGGTTTAGAGCATCTTGTAGCCACCTTCCTGGTTGACTTAATAGGAGAGAAGGTAACCTTGCAAAGAAGCCTGTCCCAGCCTAGGGAAGTGTGGTTAACAGATTCTGAGAAATTGCTAACAAAATTCCTTAAAGGGTTTTGATCGTTCTCCTGCCTTTGAAAAGAAACGACACACAAAACATGCCAGTCAGATGGCAGTATCCAGTCTTTCATGTCACAATGTGTCCATTTACTACAGCATTTAGTAGGCCAATGATGGCTTTAGCTTAAAGTGGTTAACAAGCATACCTTGCAGTGTTACTTTTATTTTCTGCTCCCTGAGCACTTAACAAAATCCCATTATGCAATTGGGTATTATTACATGTTAAAAAGTTAATTTGTTCTGCATTCCATTAAAATTGCACTTTTTTTTTTTCATGTGCATTGGTCCTTACATCTTGTTTAAAGCCTATAATTTAAGCTCACACCATAGTAAAGTCTTAGGTAACCTTTTGCCCTTGCTACCTTAATTATTCTTCATCACACACATTTCAGGAGGATTGTGGCAATGGGTTAACTATTTTGTTAGTTAATGAAAATATCTATCATTTAAAAAGCAAAATGTGGACTTGGAGTTTTAATTAAAGTTGCACATCAGTAAGGAAATAAAATGTACATTTTATTGAGGAAGATAGACTTTAAAAAGCATTACTTGCGTTCTTTTTGAGATAACTATGCTTGGGTAAGGCCAATTGATTAAACAATTGATGGAAATGGAGAACCTATTTCCATTTAAAATATTAAAGCATTTACTTTTAAAATGTAATAACTTTCCATTTTAATTCATTGTCCCCTTGTATAAATATGCTTAGAGGTTATAATGCAGCAAAAAAGTGAAACCAGATCCTAATGGTGGTAGGGCAAAAATAAACTTAATTATTTGACTCAAAGGTGTTAGGTAATTTTCTTTCTAACTTATAGTGAATAAGTGAAAAATAATTTTAAGGATTGAAATTTCCTGAAACCATGCTAAATATTTTAATAGCTCTTGATGCTTTATTTGGCCTACTTTTATTTGATAGCCAGTATACATCGGCTTGGTCTTCCCTGGTGGCTCCGATGGTAAAGAATCCACCTGCAATGCAGGAGACCTGGATTCAATCCCTAGGTCCAGAAGATCCCCTGGAGAAGGGAATGGCAACCCACTCCAGTATTCTTGCATGGAGAATTCCACAGACAGAGGAGCCTCGCCAGTTACAGTCCATGGATTTACAAAGAGTTGGACATGACTGAGCAGCTGAGCACACACATTCACCGTTAAACACAACCAGATTCAGAGAGAACGTTAGTGACAATTGCCAACTGTACTCAGCAGTAGAGAGTGTCTGACTTATGAAGCTCTTAAGACTACCTTGGATTTTTTTAGCCGTGCGAATTTATATCTTTATGTCACATCAGAAAACAAAAAGAAAAAAAAAAAAGGTGAGGTGTGGTGGTGGACTAGCAGAGAAAGATATGAGCTAGTCTGAAGAATAATGGATTTTTGGAGTATCATAGAATTTTAGAAATTGGGTTCAGTTACCTCATTTCACAAAAGAATAAAAAGAAGCCCCAAAGATTCATTGACTTGCCCAGAATCCTCCAACTAAGATGGGGAAAGAACTGAGGTCTCTGAGATAGTTCACTGGACTTAAAATAGATTTTGGGGTCAGAGACAGATATAGGTTTCAACCCTGACTTCATTGTTAACCTCCTGTGTGACTACAGGCAGATTGTTGAAGCTTGCTCTCTGAGCCTCGGTTTCCTCTTCTGTAAAATGGGGGCATTTCAGGAACATTGAGTGAATTTCCTGAGGTAATGGATTGGAAGGGCTGATTTAGGGCCTGGCTCTTCTAAGTACCTAGTCAATGTGGGCTCCTTTCCCTTGGCCAGGCTGGTGGTGTTTGCTGTGCAATACAGTTGTTACACAGCAGGTCATTTTGCAAAATGAGACTGGCTGTTTTGGCCTTGAGGTCTGAGCCTACTACTGCACACACGGGGACACTAGTACACGCTCGGCTTCTGAGGATACTGTTGGGAGGTTAAGCAGGGGTCCAAGCTGAGGCACTCCACACTTTGTTCTGTGGCCATGGACTCCTGAATTTCCTCACTCTAATTTGGTAGTGCAGTAGAGGAGTCCACAGAGAGGAAGGTGACCCTGTGGAGGCCACTGCTTTTTTTTTTTCCAGAAGAAATGTTCCATACAAACTTTCTCTGTGAACTCTCTTCAAGAGATTTATACAGATTATGAAGTCAAAAGATGGGGTTATTCCAGACTTTTCTTTCCAGGCAAAGAGGCCAAAACATAATTTTAGCAGGTATTAGTAAAAATTGAGAAGTATTTTGTGTATGCTGGGATTCTTGCCAACATCTGTGTTTGCAACTCCCAAGATAGGGCTAAGGTGAAAGTTTTTCCTCCCTGCCCTTGGAAGATTGTTGAAACAAGCCGGCCACAATTCTTTTCCACTGCATCTGTGTTACCGAGGGCCTCTCTAGACACTCTTTTGTGGAGTCTTGGGCCAACACAAATTGATTTACTCTTCACTGAAAGAGCTTCATGTTGACTGAAAGAGTCTATATGTTGACTGCAGGTGTGCTTTGGGGGAAGGGGTAAAAGAGTAAAGACTGAGGGGTTGGTACTTAAAGCAGGTGTAAGTCATTTGACTATTTTCCAACAATCTGCAAAACTGCTTAATTTGGTCTTTTTTTTTTTTTAATGTAATGATTCTATAAAATGTGAGTCCTGTTAGGTACATCCAGGGAATTTAAAAGATTGAAGATAGATCTCTGAATTTGCTTAGAAGAGGTAAGAACAGATCTGTCTCTCAGGGGGGTACAAAATAAACATTTAAAAATATTACCTCTAACATCCATAATAACTATGTATAGTCATTTATTAATATGTGAACATGGTGATCCATGGTGTGTATGTTTGTAAACTATATCCCTCCCTTTTATTAGTTAAAGAATATGCTCATTTATCCATAAAAATGTGTAAATCTTCCTGAGAACATTTTAACCAGATGTGGCAAAGACTGAAGCATTCTTTATTGATCACTTTGTGCAGAACATCAGAGAATGTTCCAGCAGAGTGCAGCAAAAGCCAGTTGTTGCAAAATATACTCTTGTCTTTCCTTAGTCAGTCTGGAATGTGGAGAC
Organism: Bison bison bison; assembly: GCF_000754665.1. Lineage (NCBI taxonomy): Eukaryota > Metazoa > Chordata > Mammalia > Artiodactyla > Bovidae > Bison > Bison bison. The sequence continues at coordinate 183,802 of NW_011495076.1, forward strand.
ATAGAGGAATTTAAAATTCAAAAAATGATGAAAAGAAATTGTAGAGATCCTAGAATAGTGTTCCTGTCCCCCATCCTTTGGAGTAGGCCTCAAGCAAGTAAAATTTTCTTTAATTTACTCAGCAGTGCTGATCTTTCTTGAGGAAGGGACATGGTGATAGCCCAGGATAACACAAAAGTTAGTGTGGTCTATTTTTTACTTTCTTGTCTTTTAAATATAACTTTTAAAAAAGCCACAAGTACTACATACGAGAGTTCTTTGTCAGAAAATATAGATAACTAAAAAGAAGGAAATAAAAATAAAAATTACCCTAATCCCATTGCCCAGAAAGAAAAAATATTTTAAATTTAATTTAGTACATATCCTTCCAGATTTGTGAATGCTTTCTATTGTGAATAAACATAAAGAAAAAGATAGAAATATTTTAAGATGGGATCATAAGGTACATACTGTTTGGAAAGTGCTTTTTTCCATGTAAAAATAAATCATTCATATGTTCCATGTCAATGTATGTAATTATAGCTATTACAGCATTTTAACAAGTTACTCTAGCAGCTAGTTTCAATAACAGTTGTATGGTATGTTTTCACCTTTTGAAAAAATGTGGCACACTGTTTCACAGCAACATGTAAGTCATTCATTTCACTTTGTGAATAAATATTATTCTGCTGCAAACCACTGTATATTTGATGTGTGCCACAAGGAATAAATATTTACCATCGCAGATTAGCTGATTTTTCTTTCTGTTGGTGATTTACTTTAAGAAACTTCTCTATTTAACTTCTAACCCACTTTTAGACAGAGTGATATTTTTTACCAGAATGTGATTACTTAGTGATAATACTTTAAATTTGATAATTTAAAAAATATTGCTTACGTAGGAAAATAGAAGGTCAACTTTTCTTGCTTTCTGTCTACCAAAAATTCTGTTAATTTTGATTGTCCTACTTAATAACAACAATAATAATACCTTGTGTTCACAACACGATAATAAAAAAAGAAGAATAAAAAATTATACTTGGCTTTCCACAAAGAAAAAGAGGTACCAAGTTTTTTTTTAATGTAAATGATAAATACTATTTAGTTGGCATATGAACACACCCATTGGAATTGTGTCTGGCATATAAATGTTCCTGAAGGAATGCTGACTCAGAGGACTTGAAGTGATTCAGGTCAAGGACCCTCCCATCTGAAATGAGTACCACTTCCTCAACAGGCTGGGGCAGTGGTCGTCATGAGTGCCTGGGATCTGGACACTTGTTGATTCAGAAGCAAGAAGATCAACAAAGTAGGCAACTATAGCCAGACCACTTGCTGAGAGGCCAAGGACTTAGCGGAGAACACCTGTCTCTGCTGCTGGGGGCAGGAGCAGTCCCGGGCCTGTAGGGACCCATTGCAGGAGGCATGAAGAGTCAGGGCCCTTGGTTGGGCACACCTTGCCTCCGGAAGTTAATAGGAGCTAAGATTGAGGGGGTCTTTTTTATGGTATGTAAAGGATATACAATCATAGATAATAAAACATAAAAATATCTTGTATTGTTTTAGCATCAAAGTTCAAAGTAAACTTCAAAAATTGTAGATGTCCCAGGAGATAAATTAAAGGGATAGAGATATTTATAAGAATAAGTATATCAGGACATTTAGAAACTAACTTTAGTTTCTATTTTACTTTAATGGTGAAACTTGAAGTTGTCTTTTAAGATGTAAGCCTCGCTAAATGTAAGCCACTATGGAGAACAGTATGAAAAGCCCTTAAAAAACTAAAAATAGAGCTACCATGTGATCCAGCAATTCTACTCCTGGGCATATATCTGCAGATAACCATAATTTGAAGATACATCACCTCTGTATTCATTGCAGCATTACTTACAGTAGCCAGCACATGGAAGCAGTCTAAATGTCCATCAACAGAGGAATGGATAAAGAAGGTGTGGTATATTTATACAATGAAATATTACTCAGCCCCTAAAAAAGAATGAAATCATGCCATTTGCAGCAACATGGATGGACCTAGAGATTCTCATACTGAGTAAAGTAAGTCAGAGAGAGAAGGACAAATACCGTGATGTCACTTATATGTGGAATCTAAACAAAGGTACAAAATGAACTTATCTACAAAACAGAGGTAGAGTTACAGATTAGAAAACAAACATGTTATCAGGGAGTAAGGGAGGAGGAAGGCATAGAGTGGAAGCTTGGGAATAACATATACACACTCATACACACACTACTATATATAAAATAGATAACTAATAAAGACCTATTGTATAGCACAGGGAACAAAGTTTAATTCTCTGGAATGGCCTATATGGGAAAAGAGTCTGGAGAAAGAGTTTATATATGTATATGTATGCCAGATTCACTTTTGCTGTACAGCAGAAGCTAACACGACATTGTAAATGTGCATGCTCGGTCGCTTCAGCTGTGTCCTACTCTTTACAACGCTATGGAGTGTAGCCCACCAGCCTCCTCTGTCCGTGCGATTCTACAGGCAAGAATACCGGAGTGGGTTACTCTACCATCCTCTAGGGAATCTTCCCAACCCAGGAATCGAACTCATATCTCCTGTGTCTCCTGCATTACAGATGGATTCTATACTCCAGTAAAAATTAAAAACAATAACAACAAACCTCTGTAAGCCTCCCTAAAAATCTGTGATGGGGGTAAGCGGCCACCAGAGGGCAGTCACAGCTTGGTTTAAACTACATGTCTGAACAATAACGTGTTTTCTCTGTTGGAAAACTTCAAAGGACTGCTTCTCTGGTGGCTCAGACGGTAAAGCGTCTACCTACAATGTGGGAGACCCAGGTTCAAACCCTGGGTCGGGAAGATCTCCTAGAGAAGGAAAAGGCAACCCAGTCCAGTATTCTTGCCTGGAAAATTCCATGGATGGAGGAGCCTGGTAGGCTACAGTCCATGGAGTCTCAAAGAGTCGGACACGACTGAGCAACTTCACTTTCTTTCATTTTCTTTATTCCTTTTTGAATGAGAGCAAATAAAATAGAAAGTTAAGTAAAATTTACAAAACTTAGAATACGTTCTTTGACTTTTCAGTTACCAAGTAGCATTTTTTGCTTACAACTGCACAGTCTTTCTCTGACTTGACTTTGTGTTAAGTCGCTTCTTTCGTGTCTGACTCTTTGCAATCCCAGGGACTGTAGACCACCAGGCTCCTCTGTCCATAGGGCTTCTTCAGCCAAGAATACTGGAGTGGGTTGCCATTTCCTCCTCCAGGGCATCTTTCTGACCCAGGGATGGAACTGCATCTCTTTTGTCTCCTGCATTGGCAGGTGGGTTCTTTATCACCAGCACCACCTGGGAAGTGCTTGACTTTACCTGATGATATTGTCTTATCACCTTGTAGTTAAAGAAATACACATATGAACATACACCATGTTTATATATTATTTTTAAAATTCTATCTTTTGACTCCGTGCTTGAAGAACAAGTGGTTATATAGCAAGGTGATTTACGGAGGAGCAGAAGAAAACTTCTTGGCTTATCATTTCAAAAGAATAGGGAAAAGTCTGCTCTCTATTCTTATAAAAGAGAGAACCCACCCCTTTTCCAAAGCAGTTTTCTGCTGCCAGCCAGATGTTGCTTGAAATGTACAACCTCTATCCTTTAGTAGTTATAAAATTTGCCTTAGGTTGAATCTAAAGGGGAACATTTAATAGTACAGATTCCCCACCCTAGATTCACTGAATTTCACGGGAGAAGGATTTTTTTTTTTTTTTTTTAAGGTTCCCTGGTGATTCTGATGCAAAGTCCAGGAAAATGCCTGGCAACTTTTCTCCCTTGTAACTTGTGAGAACTACACTAGTAAGAGAATTCTTCAGAATTAACCTTTTTAAAAGTTTGAATTGTTGGAAACAGGTATTTAAAATATCTACAAATAGTACATGTAGTAAGATTTAAGCAGAGATTTTAATACAACTTTGTAAGAAATTTTAATATGTAGACTACCATTTTCATGAAGTTTGTTACTTGGGAGTTTCTTCTTCACACTATCGAAGTACAAGATTTGTTTTTTGAATTTTGGAAATGGAAATGTACTTTCCTGCTTAGCAGCTATTCAAGAAAGATTATGAAGCCAGAGTAATTGGAGTTCCTTTTAATGACTTGACTTGGAGATTTGCTCACTCCGAGAGTAACAGATGTACAAGTGGATATTCATCAGAATGTTAGGATAAAATTTTTAAAAATTGCTTATAATTTATTTGGTATACAATTAATAAGTATGTGTTCATTACTGTCTAAGCTGTGAAAATTATGTGTAGTTTACAGACGAGAGCTTGAGCAACAAGGAGAAAGAGCACCTATGTAAGGACATTCTAACATACTGTGAATGCAGAGGAGAGCCCTGGATTATTTTGATTTGCATGTCATTTTGTTATCTACCATTTTGGTATAATTGGAGAAGTTCTCCTCCCTTCCTTACCCCATGTCTAAACTTAGAGACTGGTTTTAGATCCAGCTGTTAAGTCTTCCTAGACCTTTATCTAGTGGTTTATCATTAATTAATCCAAAGCATGATGACAATTCAAACATGCACATTTTTGAAAGATGGTTTGGTCAGGTGATGGGTGTCTTGGGGAAATGGTCTTCTCTCCTCAAAAGGCTCAGAAAAAAAAGGAGATTCTGTCATGAGAGGAACTATTGATAGAAGAAGCAGGGAGTTAAAAAACCTCCTTTGGGACCTAGTCAAGCTAACTTTGACATCGCCTTTGCTTTGAAAAACCAAGCAGGCCTCTCCGTGTTCTATTTTGGTGCTGAGCTTCATAAACTAAAGCAGTGTCTTTTGCCACTTGTTCATAAGATCCAGCTTGCCCTTTTGGTGGAAGCCCTGTTAAGAGAGAAAAAAACTAAAGAAAGTACAAACACAGAAACTTTGAATCAGTTCTCAACAAACGAGGATCTATTTTTTTTTTTAACCTTAAAAGAAAGCAAAAAGGAAGACTGGCTTTGAGTAACATTTATCAAATTTAGACTTAAATAAACCTAGAGGATTATAAGGTCCAGTTTGTGGAGTAAAATATTGGCATGAGGAGAATGGAAACATTGCATGTAGGAAAGTGTACGGTAGAATTAGAAGGGAAAAATCGCTAGTCATGACCCGATGTTACTACAGCCACACCAGCTTACTTATAATAGGAATTCAGTGTGTTATAACAAAGAGGGTTCTGTAAATGTACCATGATAGAAATGGCCAATACTTCTAATAGCTGCTATTTTTTGAGCACTTACTGTGTGCCAGCTAGTGTTAAGTACTTTGCCTACATTGTCCCAATTATTTTTAAGGATTCTTTTGCACAGAGGGCCTCTGCAACTTTTTTTGCTTTCAATCATTTAATTCTTTTGAAAGGCATTTCTTTATGTAAACACTTCCCTGTGGATTTGGGATTTTCGGAAATAAAAGGGAAAATATTAGCTAACCTTGTATAAGAGAGAATGATGATATTGGGCACGTGGTATAAACTCTCCCCAGATTTCCCAAACTGTGATCCAAAGAATATTCCTTTGGGAGATATTAATAGGTGTTTTGTGAAAAATGGGTTTTAAAACACTGCATTCTGTATCCTCCTGTTGGGAGTTCACTAAGCCACACTGGGTTATTAAAGGCTCTGAGAAGTTCTGCTCTAAAGAAACTTTAAAAAAAAAGTGTTGAATATTTTCCTAATTTAGGTAAGCACAGAACAGTGTGTGTGGGAGAAGGGGGACGCATTCCACGAGGGCCTGCTTGGTGTCGGAGACAGTTCTGTATGCTGCATTGTACTTGTGCACGTCTTATGGTGCACTGGGGCATTGGCTGTCTTTGCTCTGCACTGCCTTTTTAAGAATATATTTTTAAATCTTTACAGGGAATAGTCTTGGAAGATAGAGATAATATCTCCATCTAGAGTGAAGCACAGGTGTGTGTGCTTGTGTGTGTTTTGTCTAGTGTAGTAAAGATCGTCATCTCTTCCAGGCAAAATTGCTGCCCATTATAAAATATTTGGTTTCCCTAAGCGCTTGGTTCTTTTTCTGTAACCCAACCCACAACTTATGTAGATGTTACCTTCGTTCTTTTTGCATGATGGAAATTAGGGCTCCGGGAACTAGGACAAATGCTGAATTCTGGCTCTTGTGATTGCTATAAGTAATAAAATTCTTTGCTTTTTGAATCTTCTGCAAGCATCCATAAAACTATGACTGATTAACTTGTTAGCTTGCAAGTAGGGTAAAATCTTAGACCCTTCACAATTCTTGACAGTTAGGAAATGCTGACATATGTCCTTGGAGGCAAATGAGTCTACTTCTGGCTGAGTACACTAGGGTGGGATGGGATGGAATGCTGGGGGAAAGCTATAAAGAATGGAAAAAAAAGGAAAGATTCAGCAACATATGTCTCCAAAGTGCAAGGACCTTCCAAACATTCTGGAATATTGAATCTCCTTGCAATTTTGCTCCTCTGAGACAATCTCAGTTCCTATTGTTTTCATTTTAGGTTGTATTTTCTAGACATAAATTATATTTTGCTACTGTTCTTTTTTGTGCTCTATTTTTCCAGGTGTAGAATCTCTATTTATAAAATAAAATACAAAGTGGTGGTGGATCACTAGTAATGCAGCTTTTAGATTTGAGAAAATCTTTTAGATCTAAGAAATACACATTTATTGACTAGGTATTGTATACTTGGCACTCTGCTAGGCACTTTCCATGTGTTTATTTTTAATGCAATAGTCCATGTTACTAAGAATTTTGCTATTATTATATTCAAGAAAAAACTTAGGGCTCTGAGGTGGTTGTTGTAATATTCATAGCTAGCATTTATAGAAACCTTCTTAAACTCTAGCTACTATGCTAATAGTATATTATACTATATAATAGCATATAGTATAGGATATTTTCTTACTTAATTCTCAGAATGACCCTGAAATAGTTACTATTATTATCATATTTTATTCTAAGGAATGAAGGACCAGAGAGGAAAATATCCTAGGTCATGTAATTAGCAGAGCAGTGATCTGAATGCAGATATGCATTTATGACTTCAATATCAGGTCATCCCCTCAATCCTTGATTAAAGGTTTTATGAAAACAACTGCACTGTATGACTTGAGCTTAAGGTGAATAGTTAAAATCCAAACTAGACATTTTGGAGAGGAAAGAGGGGCAATATTAATAATTGCACCAGGACAATAGGAATAAGCTCATACTGTCATGGAAAAGCAGGTGTGCAGTCACTCAGTCATGTGCAAATAAAACACTCAAGCTAAGTTCCAGGATAGACGGTCATATTTGAACTACTGATTTTTGACAGTTGTGATTCTATGGCATTAACTCCCATTGAGTCAATATGTTGAATTCAAATAGTTTTAAGTATTTTAGTGTGCTTTTAAAAGAGTTTTATTGCCAAGGTAGACCCACCCTTATTGACAGTTCCAGTATAGATAAAATGGATTACTGCACATCCTTTTCTCACACCTCAGTGTTTTATGGGTCTCCAGAAATTAGTAGGAGGAATATTTATGACATTTTTAAAACAAAACAGGAGAGAAGTATGTTCCTCTTTTTTCCTCCACCCCCACAAACTGAGGAACGTGATTGACTTGGCTTTATAGGGTCCACATTCCTCATCTAAATGAAACCCAGCTGAGCATGGAAAATTGCAACACTATCTTGTCCTCCCAGTGTCAACTCACAAAGGATGAAACACTTCAACTTTGCTTTTCTTGACATCATTTTCAGTGGGAGTTAAAACAAAGGGAGAATAGTATTTATACAGATCTATAATAATTGCGGTAATTTTCTTATGGTGGCTTATACACAATTGTTTAATTACCCTCTACAGGGTATTACAGTGGTTTTCAATTGACTTTTCTCTATGGCACTACTCGTTCGATTTTTTTATATGAGTGTTAGATTAGCTTTGTAAATATTTACATTTTGTGTGTCTATACTGGAGTATTTTTTGAAAGAGTATTGTGTGGAATGATCCCACTATCAAATCTTTTGGAGATTAACCGTATATACTTTAGCATGTTAAAGACTAAGAGAAATACTAGAAATAACTTGATCACGTTGTTTAGCCTCGCATTTCCTACATTTAGATGCCAAATGCCTTTTCATTTTTGGTGGAGCATCTATTAACTTTCTTTAGAACATTAGAAGTATATTTTGGAATCCATAGAAAGAGAAAGTGAAAGGGTCAATCAGTTGTGTCTGACTCTATGTGACCCCGTGGACTATAGCCCGCCAGGCTCCATCTGTCCATGGGATTTCCTAGGCAAGAATGCTGGAGTGGGTAGCCATTCCCTTCTCCAGGGGAATCTTCCTGATCCAGGTACTGAACCTGGGTTTCCTGCATTAAGGGTGGATCTTCCATCTGAGCCACCAGGGAATCTTTTGGACTCCATTGGTGTGTGTGTATTCCTCCTCTTTTTTCCTAAAATGCTACCCTTATTTGTCATTATATCTCTTTTTTTTTCTCTCTTAATTTTGTGTTGTCATCACCTCTCCACTTTTTTTTGAGTAGTTTTGCCTTGGGATTTTAAAAAATTCAACCAGAACAGTTTCTATTATTTATTTATCGAACTTATTCTAATTTCATTGTGCTTTGAATATCTTAATCCCCCTTTTCCTGCCTACTCTGTTCCTTTTCAAACTTCTTTGTTCCTTTTTCAAACTTCTTACTTGAAAGCTTGCATTGTTTATTTTAATTTGTTTAGAAAACTGAAAGCATTTAAGGCTATGAATTTGTTGTTGAGTACAGCTTTGCCAACACACACGTTTCAGTGTAGTGCTGATGCCATGTGGCTTGGTGAAAATATCAAAGACTTAGGAGGCAGCTAGACCTTTATTAGGACCCTGCCGCTTATTTAATAATCTTGAGACTCATGTTATGCTACTGTAAAATGAGACTATTAATACTTACTTTCAGGTTTACTAAAAAGAGTAGAGTAGTTAAGTTTTATCTAGAGTTCATAGCATAGTACCTGGATGGTAGACTATTGACCAATGGGTGCTTGCCATTATTATTTTTATATTTTTACAAATACTCTATAATTTAAATTTTTTTTTTTTGACACAGTTGTCCAGTAGCTGTCTCAGAGAGAAATTTTACTTGCCAAATAACAACATTTAACAGCATACAGTTTTCCTAATATTTAGTTGTTATTTATAAGCTGGTCAGACCATGGTGGTCTTTAGAGTTTTGCATAGCTAAACCCACATAGGCAAGAGAGAGATCTGAATTTTGGTGGAAATAGTTTTTGAAGATCCAACTCTCTCTGCCTAACCTGGTTTTCCTGTTCAGAGCCAATCACGTGGTTAGTAGAAATTACTCCTGCTGCTGGTCGATTGTTGACAGATATTTTTGCTTTGCACTGGTATGTAACTGGGCATTTTTGTGTGCTCTCAAGAGAATTAATGTGGAAATAGAGAAAAGAGCAAGCAAGTACTGTGTGCTGGTTAGTGTGTCAATCAGGAAGCTCCTTATATTTGTTCTTGTAAAGATAACCAAAGAAAAATATTTTATAATATTCCCAAGAAACTCATTCCAGTTTGTCCAACAGTTGTGTCAGGATTTTTTTCTTATTCTAAAAATCCTTTATTTTGCTGTGTAATTCCATTATGATTGTGTTTTTATAAATCTTAGTTTCTTTTATGATAAACCTAGAAGCTTCCATGAAAAAATAGCTGATATCCTCAGATTCAAGGCGTTCTTTTTGGCCATTATGCTAAAGTATTAAACTAAGTTAGCTTTGTTTTATTTCTGTCTTGTTTTAGCCGAAAAGTGCTCTTGGAAAATAAAATTTGTTTATTATTCAGAATAGAGGATGACTTGAAGTAAAAATGATATAATTCAAAAATTAGGTCTGTAGGAGAGTTAATATCTAAGCAAATTTTTATGATAAACCTAAAAATCATTTTTTTCCAAGAGATTTCCCCCCATTTGTATGACATGTGGAATATTATGCTCTACAAGTTTCCCTATAGGATTTTAGAGTTAAGGAGCCATTTAGCTGCTAGTATCCTCTTTCCTTCACTCTCTTAAGGCACTGACCCATACTATAATTCAGCTGAAGAGGAACTGACATGCATGTGAATAAGAGAGGGTTTATGGATTCCTTGAAGCTTGTTTCATCAATCACCTAGCCACTTAAGCAAGGAGACTGAAAACTGGGAATCATTTCTTGCAGTGCTACATGTTAGAAGATCCTTGTCTTAGGAATGTGGATAATGTGTGCTACAGTTAACACTTTTCTGTTTTATTCCTGTTCTTTAAAAAAAAAAACAACACATAGCATATAATATTACACTAATTACAGAGATAGACAATTAAAATTTTGCATTTCCTAGCATCAAGACAAGTTTTTTATTGATGGGTAGTAATAGTTACATGAAAACACATGTATGTTAATCAATAATTTACCTTCAGTGACAGTTATCTGTGTAATGTCTTTCTTCTGATACATCATTGGTAGAACACAATTTGGCAGTGAGATAGCAACAGTTGTTATCGATTTTGCATTCCTTTGGCAGAGTCACATCAATTCTCTTATAACCTAATCCAGCAGAGATATTAGATGGATTGTTATACAGTACTTGCATTTGAAATTTCTTCTGTTTTTACTGAGTATTTATTTTCCATCATCTTGTAACACTGTAGCATTGATTGGTACAAGTAATGTATTATTCATGCCATCTGGTTTCATTCCATTAGTGCTATCAGCATTAGTATTCAGTCTAAAGAGATACAATTATGTCAAGAGCTCTCTGGATCAGCTTGTCCAATTTTGCATTTGCTTCATATTCATAGAAGAGACTTCTTTTATATAGTAGACCATTTTATTTTGTTGGTGCCAATTAGAGTGATATAAGAAGCTAAGATGAGGCTGTTGTAAATGTGCCTTCTAAAATAATTTTTTAGCTTACAAGTAATTATTGTACCAAATGTGGAAGATTTGGGAACATTAAGAAGGAAAATAGTCGTCTATAATTTGATCACCCTAGTCACCTTAAGGTGACTAGGCACCTTGATCAAGTGCCTTGCCTTCTACTTTTCTTTTTTTTTTTTAAGTTCATATTGGACTTCTTTGGTGGTCCTGTGGCTAAGACTCTGCACTTCCATTGTAGGGGCATGGGTTCGATTCCTGGTCGGAGAACTAAGATCTCACATGCTACATGGTACAGCCAAAAGGAGACAAACAAAAAATCAAAAGCAGAAAACACACAAATAAAAGTTAGGTTTATGTTGTATATAAAGTTTTGAATACTGACTTTTCCTTTAGTATTATATGTAATAAATATTCAGGAATACTTAATTTTTGATGCATTTATAATCATATTATTTTCAAATATTATTAATTTTTAAGCATTCATAGTTTTCCACATTTTTTTTTATAAGTAGTACTGCACATCATTGCTCATAAATCTTTGGTCATATCTCTGATTATTTCCTTAGAATAGATTTCTAGATGTGAAATTATTGGGTCAAAGAATATAAACATTTAAAGAGCTCTTGTTACATATTGCCAAACAACTTCCCCAAACACTGAACCATTATCTTCTGATCAAAAAATATAATCTTTCTATTTTAATTTATATTGCTAAAATCATTTTTGGTGTAATATTTTATAGCTTTGTCTTTTCAGTAACATATTCACTTTAGTAGACACCTTAGGACATTATTATTATATCAGTATATTGCTAAAATAATCAAAACAACTCAACGGATAGCTTCCTAATGCTATAAGCTGCCTGGTGGACTGCCTTTCCTTAGCATGTAATTTTTGATGACTTAAGTTGTTAGATTCTGTAGTTAAATGTATGAACAGAATTAAGGCATGGGTCTGAGCATTCAGATAGGTAACAATAGTTCTGCTGTGGAAAAGTGAGAGCTACTTTCTGTTGCTTCATGAATAATAACTGAATTTTTATTGTGTTTTACCCATGCTTTTACCTAGTTCCTAGAACCATTTAGTGATCTAGTCTTTCATTTATAAATATGTCTAAATTGGTAGAAAGTCTAGGTAATCTATCAAAACAGGTTACATTTGAAGTAATGTATCTGCTCATTAATTTATTCAGTCTTAAGTAATGGAAATTTAGAATGTACAGTGATGGTCATGACATAATTCTGTATGAATTTAAAATTAAAAGTGGCTTTGACCATATAAAGTATCTAGAAAACGCTAAGTTCAAAGGAAATATTTTAATGAGAATGTTGTAACTCTGTTACTACTTTCAGACTTCTAGCACAGGACATTTTGAAGAATATTAGGAAATCTCACATCCTCTGTAAAGACTATGTGAAATGAATAATGATTTGCATTCCTCTGCCCAAGCTAGTGGGAACACTGTTTCTGATAAAAAGTAATTGCAATGCATGGGCATAATTCAAATACTGCATTTTGGGAAGGTCATTTTTACTTCTCTTTCTGCTTGAATATCTCTCTTTAGGTCCTATATTAGTAGACTTCTTACGGATGGTGAAGGGAAGAAAGCACTGGAATTATCAAGATACTTGGAATAACTTAAATTTTTTTTCTGTAACATTTACTAGCTGTATGATGCTTGTCAAGTTCTAGATACTTTCTAAGCCCCAGTTTTTCTCATCTATTAATGAGGGATGGCATTACCTCAAATATTTAAGGGAATAATGAGTGAAATGCCCCATTTATAGGAGATCTTTAATAGAAGTTTTTGCTTTTCATGTCCTTTTATGTAACATATGTGGACGGTTAAGTCTAGATTAAGGACTCTGTTGAAAGGTATTAAACCATGGATAGACCTAGAGATTGTCATACTGAACAAATAAGTCAGACAGAGAAAGACAAATACTGTACAGTGTCACTTACATGTGGAATCCAAAAAAAGGCTACAAATGAACTTACCTACAAAACAGAAATAGAATTACGTATGTAGAAAACAAACTTATGGTTACCAGGAAGTAAGGGAGGGGGAAGGGTAAAATTGGAAGATTGGCATTAACACATACACACCTACTATATATAAAATAGATAACCAATAAGGACCTACTGTATAGCACAGAAACTTCAATACTCTGCAGTGGCCTATATGGGAAAAGAATCTAAAAAAGAGTGGATATATATATATGTTTAATAGACTCACTTTGCTCTAACACAACATTGTAAGTCAACTATACCCTGATAAAATTAAAAGAAAAAAAAAAGACACTAAGCCATTAAGCATTCAGCAAGTAACACTCAGAAGAATAATACTTTCAAAAATCTTTTTTTCCCTTTTTATTCAATAGTGATTCATCAATAGATATTGAATTAAATGCCAAACTTAGTGTGTGGGTTGACAACTTTCTGTGTTTGCCACTCTGTTGGTACTAATATGTCTAGTTTGTGGGAATCGTAATTATGAATATGTTATTCACAAAATAGCAGTGCATATCATCATGGAGATATATTTTCCATGAAAATCATTAAATTGGTTCCAAGAGGATTTAGTGTGTTCTCTTGTGATGCTGAGTGTTTGGTCCCTTGTGTTCTGATATATAGAAACCTAAGTGTTCAATTATTAGTATGATTCGGCCGCTCATCACATGGAAGCGAGGGTTCTGTGCCAAGTTATCAGGGCATTTTTGGGGGCCAGAGGTGGAGGCCAATGCGTTCACTTGACAGGTGGTGTAGCCCTCCCATGACCTCCAGTAGCCTTCTCCAATTCTTTGTTATGGAGAAATAAAACATTTACAGTTTTTTATGGAAAGTGCCATGCAAATTGAGTTTCAAGACTAGTCAGCCCCCTAAGTTCCAAGCAGTTGCTACACAGAGGCTAGAGCAACTACAATTTGGGACTGTTTGATTTAAGCAAGAATCATTGGTTTGCCATCATCTAGTGTCTTTTTGCTATTTAACTCTTTCCTGAGTCTTAGAGATGTGGGAACCCTATAATAAAAATGTGTGGCCACTGCTATGACTGGATGTGCACTTAGATCATATTTTTGCATTTATGAAATAAGGATGTTATAGTGTATTTGAAGGAATATGCTCACTGGTTAAATTTTTTTCTTTGTTATTATTACTGATTGTTCAGATGATCATTACTCAGAAAGTTATTTTCTTAAAGCTTGTATAATCGACACTTGTAATCACATAATTTATAATCTCACACTTCCAATACTGGAAATAAAGAGTAAAAATACTGTTTTTTTTTAAGCCCAAACCAAAGGGCTTATTTAAGGTCTATTCATTTAATATTCCAATCCACTGTTAACTACTATTGGCCATTATAGCTTTTTAGATCTACCTTGACTATAGCATTTGTGACATTGTATTGCAATCACTTGATAACATATCTATTTTGTTAACAGTATTGTGATATTTGAGGGGAGGGGGCCCTTTTCTTCAGTGGTATCCTTAAGTGTCCCCATTAAAATTGTCCCCATTGTAAATAAGTGCTCGATAAATATTTTCCAAATGATAATGTAAAATATCAATTTTCCATGGATAATGGAAATCATCCATTATTGTGTCTGACTCTGTGATCCCATGGACTGCAGCATGCCAGGCTTTCCTGTCCATCACCAACTCCTGGATCTTGCTCAAATTCATGTCCATCAAGTCAGTGATGCCAACCAACCATCTCATTCTCTGTCATCCCTTTCTCCTCCTGCCTTCTATCTTTTACAGCATCAGGGTCTTTTCCAATGAGTCAGTTCTTCACATCGGGTGGCCAGGGTACTGGAGCTTCAGCTTTAGTAGCAGTCCTTCCAATGACTATTCAGGACTGATTTCCTTTAGGATGGACTTGTTGGATTTCCTTGCAGTCCAAGGGACTCTTAAGAGTCTTCTCCCACACCACAGTTGAAAAGCATCGGCTTTCTTTATGGTCCAACTCTCACATCCATACATGACTACTGAAAAAATGTCCTAGAGGTCAAATGATCTTGAAATGACTTAAACATGAAATATTACATAAAACGCTCAAGTTATAAAGCATTAGCAGTCCAAGATTATTTTTGTGTTACTTGACTTAGAACTGTGATGTGATTTATTAAACATGAATTTCAATGGTGATATTTGTACATGAATGAGGAAATTTTGATAGATGATTCAAAATGCCAGGAATTATTATTTAAAAATTTGAAGTATAATTGGTTCATAATATTAGTTTTAGATATACAACATAGTGCTACAATATTTTTATAGATTACATATCATTCAAAGTTATATAAAACTATTGATTATATTCCCTGTGCTGGGTACATCCCTATGACTTATTTACTTTATGAAACTGATAGTTGTACCTGTTAATCCCCTTCACCTATTTTGCCCCTTCCCTTATCCTCCTCAGTTCTGGCAACCACTAGTTTGTTCTCTGTATCTGTGAACTTATTTCTTTTTGCTATATTTGTTCATTTGTTTTGTTTTCTAGAGTCCAAATAAGAGTGAAAGCATACAGTCTTTGTAAACAGCACCAACACCAATAACAACAAAATATCAGAAATTAAATAAATGAAACATCCCATTGCTTTAAAATGCCAGTTGGATCAGCCTTCTGCAATCCATCTCTCTTTCTATCACAGTTTTGTCAGCTTCAGGCCCATCTCAGATATTTAATTCTTCTAGAAGAATAATTAGAAACCACCCAATTCACTGTCCTCTCTGTTATAAATTGAGTTAGGGTAAATTGAAACTTGCCTTGGCAATGCGTTCTTTAAAGTCAGAGCAAGGATTGCCCTGTTGGGAAAGGCCATGCAGTTGACCTCTCAGCTCCTATACTACTCTTCTTCCAAACAGAGGTTTTAAAGTATTCATTGAACAAAGCCAAGAACTGGATCAGGGCTCCAGGGCATTTTTAATGGATATTCATGAATGTTTGTCAAACTATAGTTTTCATCACTGAATTTCAGAAAAACATTAGAGTGATATCAGTATGACTTACTTCAGTTTCTTTAGGAAAATTCTTTTAAATTTCACATTAATTCCTTAGTTAGAAACATTGAATTATATTGAGGACTATCACTAAGCACAAGAAGTAAGAGCTTCTTAGATAATGGTGTTCATGTATTTTTAGTATATCTTTGGAAACAGCTTTTGCACTTTAACAAATAATATATTCTTCATTTTTGTTAGGAATGATATTAAGTTCTAAAATACAGAAATGAAAAAGACATGGGCTCTCTCCTTTAGCAATTTGAATCCACTGGCAAAAAACCAAAATTACGAAAAGTACTTTGTAATACCTTGTGATAAGGGCCACAGTAAAAGTTTTATGTGGTTTGGTCTTTAAAATACCATATATATATATATTATATAATATATA
>NW_011495076.1:200185-203197 GCF_000754665.1 Bison bison bison
TATATATATAAATAATATAATTGGATCCTCACCTCATACTCATACCAATAACAAAAATAAATTCTAAGTGAATTAAATACCTAAATGTGAAAGATATGTCTTTTACAAGAGAATAGAGAAGCATATCTTTATAACCTCAGGACAGGTAAGAATTTCCTAAAGAAGCTATAAAAAGCACAACTATCCCAGAAGATGGATAAATTTGACAATGTTAAAATAGAAAACTTTTGTACAACAAAAGAAACGATAAATGAAACTGAGACAAAATGTTTTAGTTCATTCTACCAACAAAGACTATGTAATCGCTCAGTCATGTCAGACTCTTGTGACCCCATGGACCATAGTTTGCCAGGCTCCTCTGTCCATGGGATTCTCCAGGCAAGAATACTGGAGTGGGTTGCCATTTCTTTCTCCAGAAGACTACATATAAATAAGAAAAAGAAGCCCTCTGGAAAATGGGCAGTGGATATGTGAGGAACATTCCCAAAGAGGAAATGTAAACAGCCAAAAAGTATCTAAAAGGATTGCTTGGCCTTGGTAGTAATCAAAGAAATGTAAACTAAAACCACAGTGCAATTCCATTTCACACATTTCAAACTGAAAACAAAATTAAAATGTCTGTTCGGATGAAGTATTGGCAAGTACATGGAGCCATGAGAACTTACCATATGCTACTGGTAGTAGGAGTACAAATTGGTACAACATTTGGAGAGCACTTAAAATGAATTAACTGCATATGTCAGCATTTAAAACAATTTCAAAAGTACAATGGTGAGAGAAATTAACATAGAGGAATGCCTGTGGTGTGATGTCAGAGTTTAAAAACATTCAGAATATATTGTTTAGGTATACATATATATAGTAGAAGACATGAGTTTGGGTAAACTCTGAGAGTTGGTGATGGACAAGGAGGCCTGTTGTGCTGCGTTCCATGGGGTCGCAAAGAGTCGGACACAGCTGAGTGACTGAACTGAACTGAACTGATATAGTAGAAGTATACAAACATTGTATTCAGGGTACTGGTTACTTCTAATGGAAGAGAGAGGGTAATATGATGGGAACAAGGCCTAGAAGGATTTTGTGTCTAAAATGTTTAATTTCTTAAAATCAATGGCAGTATAGGGTCATATAAGACTTTTAAATGCTGAGTGTTTACTATATTATTTCCTATACCACTGTGTGTATTTTAGCTGTTTCATACTAAAAGGAAAGGGAGAAAGAGAACAGTAGAGAATTAATTTTCTGAGGGAAGATCAAGGAGGGGCTGTTTGGAATAGGTGCCCTTTAAGCTGGACTTCCCTGGTGGCTCAGATGGTAAAGCATCTGCCTACAATGTGGGAGACCTGGGTTCAGTCCCTTGGTCGGGAAGATCTCCTGGGGAAGGAAATGGCAACCCACTCCAGTACTCTTGCCTGGAAAATCCCATGGATGGAGGAGCCTGGTAGGCTACAGTCCATGGGTCACAAAGAGTCGGACATGACTGAGTGACTTCACTTTCGCTTTTCAAGCTGGTTTTGGAAAAGTGGTCTAGTATAGGAAAGGTGTGGGGTTATGAAATAGCATTTTTGTAGTTAGAGACCTATATACAATTTGTTATTTCTGCGGGTCTAAGACAGAGGTGTGGATGGAATGAGAAAACAGGAAGGTTATTATAGATGAACCTAGAGAATGAGTTAGGAATCAGATATTATTACAGGATATTCATTCCCAAAGGAAGTAAATTTTCTAATTGACTACTATTCTCTACTTTAGTTGGGTAATTCAGTTCATTGAATTATGATGATTAAAGCTTGTGAATAAGACCCTTTTGACCTTAATTTGTAAATGTGGTGGGTGCTTATAGAGTTTGGAGTGCTCTGCTGGTGCTTTGGTAGATAGGCTACCAAGAATGAATACAGAGCTTTCAAGCTTTGAGCTGATTTACAAATAGCCAAAATCCCTACATTGTTGAGCAAACTTCATGGGTCATCCCTGGTGGCTCAGACAGTAAAGAATATGCCTGCAATGCAGGAGACCCGGGTTTGATCCCTGGATTGCGAAGATCCCTTGAAGAAGAGAATGGCTAGCCACTGCAGTATTCTTGCCTGGAGAATTCCATGGCCAGAGGAACCTGGTTGGCTACAGCCCATGGGACTTAAAAGTCAGAATGACTGAGCAACTAACACTTTCATTTTCACAAAGCCTGGGGCCAGCCAGGTTTGAGAGACATGCTAGGCATGGTCCTAGTTGTCTTCCCTGGGCTAGCTGTAAAGATCGGTTTCACCTTTTCTTACCACCACTATATTGCTCTGCCATACATGTTTTTGTTTCATTAAAAATACATTCATTTCTTGTAAAAACATTGTCTTGGAGTGCTCTGGAGTGGAGTGTTTTGGTTTTTGAGTGACTGTGTGAGCTCTTACTGTTTTGCTTATATCAAACTTATCTGAGTTTCAAAGAATGCCCTTTACAATATTATTGGGGAAAAATACTATTATTTTTCCTGTGCTGACCATGATTTCATTGATTTCTAATTCTCCTTCCCAGCCTTCATTATTCCAGACTGAAACATTTCTGTCTCTGTGAGGCAGTACCCACACCATTTTCCTTCCTTCTTATTGATTCTTAAGGGAACACCTCCCTCTCTAGTCATCTCTGATATCTAAAATAGGACACAGGGAACTGGCTGCAAGGTGGGCAAAACAGATTAGGTCAACCTTAGCAGTCAGAGTTTTGCAGGAGATGCTTGTCTAGTACACCACATGGTTTACCAGGGAAATTTAATATGAAATCAGAAAATGTTTTTGGTAGTATGATGCAAAAGAATTAGAATTTTAAAATGGCAGTTTTCTAGCCACATAAACTTAGAAATGACAGAAAGCAAAGAAGAACTAAAGAGCCTCTTGATGAAAGTGAAAAAGGAGAGTGAAAAAGTTGGCTTAAAGCTCAACATTCAGAAAACTAAGATCGTGGCATCTGGTCCCATCACTTCATGGCAAATAGATGGGGAAACAATGGAAACAGTGAGAGACT
>NW_011495076.1:203332-208625 GCF_000754665.1 Bison bison bison
AGAGATTTTGCCTAAAAAGGTCCATCTAGTCAAAGCTATGGTTTTTCCAGTAGTCATGTATGGATGTGAGAGCTGGACTATAAAGAAAGCTGAGCGCTGAAGAATTGATGCTTTTGAACTGTGGTGTGGGAGAAGACTCTTGAGAGTCTTTTGGACTGCAAGGAGATCCAACGAGTCCATCCTAAAGGAAATCAGTCCTGAATAGTCACTGAAAGGACTGATGATGAAGCTGAAACTCCAATACTTTGGCCACCTGATGTGAAGAGCTGACTCATTGGAAAAGACCCTGATGCTGGGAAAGATTGAAGGCGGGAGGAGAAGGGGACAAGAGAGGATGAGATGGTTAGATGGCATCACCAACTCGATGGACATGAGTTTGAGTAGGCTCCGGGAGTTGGTGATGGATGAAGGAAGCCTGGCGTGCTGCAGTCCATGGGGTTACAAAGAGTAGGACATGACTGAGCAGCTGAACTGACTGAACCAAATCTTGGAAAAGACTCTTAGAATCTCTAAGCCACAATTTCTATCATTGAGGGATACAAATAATTAAACTTACATAGCTTTGTAGTCTGATTGATTTTAAACTGTATTGCAAATTGTATAGTACCTTACAAATAGAAGATATTAATGCCATCAATGTTCTTCTTAATGATGCTTAACAGTCTTTTGGCCTTTTTTGGGGCTGTGTTAATAATGTCAGTGTGCTCATACCTTAGCATACTAACTTTCATCCCTATTTTTAGTGGCTTTTGTTTCATAAAGAAAGGATAGATTATCCATAGATAGTTTGCAGGTGGGGGCATCCCTTTTAACACATAAAAATCACTCAAATGTAGGATGGTTTTGGTGGAGAGGCTACTGTGTAGCACATACAGGGTTGTGGGCCACACTTCGTAGTTGTGGGGGGCTGTCCTCCAGTCTTTGGATGCCATGCTCAAGGATTTGAGATCAATAAAGAGAAGCTGCCAGAACTTAAGTATTTCCTTCCCAAAGAAGTATTTAAGAACCTAAAAACCTTCTGAATTACAAAGCATTATGTTAAGAGATATAAAAGAGTCATTGGAGAGTTTTTTTAAATTTATTTTTAATTGAAGGATAATTGTTTTACAATATTGTGTTGGTTTATGCCATACATCAACATGAAATTCTTGAATATGGCAAAATTCCACACCCATCATTTCACCTTTAGATAAGGTAAACCAACCTTATGTGAAGCCAAGATGTTTCAAAGAGAAGTACAATAAAGTAAAAGAAAGTAAAACCATCCAAATCTGAGGGTCTTGTCTACCTACGTGAGAAAGAAGGAAGACAACTTTGGGTACAGCAATATCTTTGGGATTTACTAGTACTCAATACTATGCTGGAGATTGAGAAAAGTGAGCAACATATGAATTTTCAAAGAATAAACAAGGTGATTGAATTTTGAACTTAAGTTGGCCCTTTCTTTGTATATATACTGCCTGAGTTAGTGGGATGAGAAAAAGGTTCTAATGGTGGTGCCACCAGTTAATCTGTAGGATGATTTTGAGCAAGTCAATTACTATTGTAATCTTCTCCTTATCTATAAATTGAGAATTCCACTGACCCCTGCCTACTTTGAAAGACTGTTGAAGATTGACTGAGACAGTATTACTTGCCATGGAAATATAGGGATTAAGATTTGAGGACTTAATTTTTATGTAGTTTAGAATGGTTCTCAAAGACCAGGCTCTCTGTGCTACCTAATTAAGAAGTGTGACCTTCTGTGTTAGTTTCTCTTTTATTCAAATAAGCAGTGTGATAGACCAGGAGATCAATAGGCAGTCTTGACTCTAAAGGATGAAAATTTGGGAGCCAGAGACATACATGAAATTTGAACAGTAAAAATATATATGCAGCATCAAAGGAACTATGAAATGCCATATACCAGTATGACAGTGACATAACTTATAATTCAGTAAATGGATGTGATCCATAGGAACAGAAATCAGAATGGTTGGCTTTATGGAGGGAACGGGATTAACTGGAAAAGGGGATGAGGGAACTTTTTAGTTCTAGGGTGATGGAAATGTTCTATATCTTGAGTAGTGTGTTGGTTATACAGATGTAAACGTTTGTTAAAACTCATTGAACTCAACACTTAAAATTTGTGTATTTTTTAATATAATTATGCTGTAACAATAATAAAAACAAAAGTGTTTAAATGGAAAAATTACAAGATATGAAAGCAATAATCAAGTGGATACAGATTAAAATCAGATGTTGTACCTATAATCATAGTATAGGTATATAAAACATCTAATTTTAATAGAAAACAAAATTAAAGAACCATCAAGGAGTGTTGGGGTTGAAGTTAATCCAGGAATGCCCCTAATTGGTGGATTCTTGAGCTTTGTTTTGAGGAAAGGATGAGCTGTAGATGGCCAGAAAGAAGGGAAAGGCTTTTCAGTTCCTGGAAACTCATATGCACAAGGACTCAGATGGAGCAGGGTACAAACTGAGGCAGGATAGCAGATTGATTTTCAAGGAATTTAGGATGGAGTAACAATGCTTTAATGTTTCTTTTCATAAAATGACAATCCCAGTAACAGCTTGTGGAAATAATCAGTCAGTCCTTCAGTTGCTGAGTCATGTCCAACTCTTTGTGACCTCATGGACTGCAGCATGCCAGGTCCCTAACATCACCAACTCCCAGAGCTTACTCAGACTCGTGTCCATTGAGTCAGTAATGCCATTCAGCAGTCTCATCCTCGGTCATCCCCTTCTCCTCTGCCTTCAATCTTTCCCAGCATCAGGGTCTCTTCCAGTGAGTCAGTTCTTTGCATCAAGTGGCCAAAGTACTGGAGTTTCAGCTTCAGCATCAGTCCTTCCAATGACTATTCAGGACTGATTTCCTTTAGGATGGACTGGTTGGATCTTCTTGCAGTTCAAGGGACTCTCAAGAGTCTTCTCCAACACCATAGTTCAAAAGCATCAGTTCTTTGGCACTCACCTTTCTTTATAGTCCAGCTCTCACATCCATATGTAACTACTGGAAAAACCATAGCTTTGACTAGATGGACCTTTGTTGGCAAAGTAATGCCTCTGCTTTTTAATACGTTGTCTAGGTTGGTCATAGCTTTTCTTCCAAGGAGTAAGCGTCTTTTAATTTCATGGCTGCAGTCACCATCTGCAGTGATTTTGGAGTCCCCCAAAATAAAGTCTCTCACTGTTTCCATTGTTTCCCCATCTACTTGTCATGAAGTGATGGGACCAGATGCCATGATCTTACTTTTCTGAATGCTGAGTTTTAAGCCATCTTTTAAATTCTCCTCTTTCACTTTCATCAAGAGCCTCTTTAGTTTTTCTTCGCTTTCTGCCATAAGTGTGGCGTCATCTGCATATCTGAGGTTATTGATATTTCTTCTGGAATCTTGATTCCAGCTTGTGTTACATCTAGCCCGGCATTTTACATGATTATACTCTGCATGTAAGTTAAATAAGCAGGGTGACAATACACAGCCTTGATGTACTCCTTTCCCGATTTGGAACCAGTCTGTTGTTCCATGCCCAGTTCAAACTATTGCTTCTTGACCTGCATACAGATTTCTCAGGAGGCAGGTAAAGTGGTCTGCTATTCCCATCTCTTTCAGAATTTTCCAGTTTGTTGTGATCCACACAGTCAAAGTCTTTGGCATAGTGAAGGCAATGGCACCCCACTCCAGTACTCTTGCCTGGAAAATCCTATGAATGGAGGAGCCTGGTAGGCTGCAGTCCATGGGGTCACTAAGAGTCGGATACGACTTCACTTTCACTTTTCACTTTCATGCATTGGAGAAGGAAATGGCAACCCACTCCAGTGTTCTTGCTTGTAGAATCCCAGGGACGGAAGAGCCTGGTGAGCTGCTGTCTATGGAGTCACACAGAGTTGGACACGACTGAAGTGACTCAGCAGCAGCAGCAGCAGCTGTGGAAACAATAATTATTCATTTAATGATATTTTGAATTATTACTACATAAAATATTATATATATTTCTTTCAATTTTTTTGGAATCTTGAGTATTCTTGTTAGTAAAGCCTGATGCTCAAACATCCACATTTTTTTTTGCATTTATATATATATCTAAGATCACTATTATCCCAGGAGGTTAGTATTCACATGGTTATTCTCCCTTTGAATTGGAACTAATGTATGACCTAAATCAAATCCCTTATGACTATACAGTGGAAGTGAGAAATAGATTTAAGGGACTAGATCTGATAGACAGAGTGCCTGATGAACTATAGATGGAGGTACATGACATTGTACAGGATTCAGGAATCAAGACCATCCCCAAGAAAAAGAAATGCAAAAAAGCAAAATGGCTGTCTGAGGAGGCCTTATGAATAGCTGTGAAAAGAAGGGAAGAGAAAAGCAACGGAGAAAAGGAAGGGTATACTCATTTGAATACAGAGTTCCAAAGAATAGCAAGGAGAGATAAGAAAGTCTTCCTCAGTGACCAATGCAAAGAAATAGAGGAAAACAATAGAAAGGGAAAGACTAGAGATCTCTTCAAGAAAATTATATATACCAAGGGAACATTTTATGCAAAGATGGGCTCAATAAAGGACAGAAATGGTAGAGATCTAACAGAAGCAGATGGAGAAGGCAATGGCAACCCACTCCAATACTCTTGACTGGAAAATCCCATGGGCAGAGGAGCCTGGTAGGCTGCAGTCCATGGGGTCGCGAAGAGTCGAACATGACTAAAGTGACTTAGCAGCAGCAGCAGCAACAGAAGCAGAAGATACTAAGAAGAGTCGGCAAGAATATACAGAAAAACTGTACAAAAAAGATCTTTACGACCCAGATAATCATGATGGTGTGATCACTCACCTACAGCCAGACATCCTGGAATGTGAAGTCAAGTGGGCCTTAGAAAGCATCACTATGAACAAAGCTAGTGGAGGTGATGGAATTCCTGTTGACTATTTCAAATCCTAAAAGATGATGCTGTCAAAGTGTTGCACTCAATCATGCCAGCAAATTTGGAAAACTCAGCAGTGGCCACAAGACTGCAAAAGGTCAGTTTTCATTCCAATCCCAAAGAAAGGCAATGCCAAAGAATGCTCAAACTACACACAATTGCACTTATCTCACACGCTAGTAAAGTAATGCTCAAAATTCTCCAAGCCAGGCTTCAGCAATACATGAACCATGAACTTCCAGATGTTCAAGCTGGTTTTAGAAAAGGCAGAGGAACCAGAGATCAAATTGCCAACATCTGCTGGATCATGGAAAAAGCAAGAGAGTTCCAGAAAAACATCTATTTCTGCTTTATTGACTATGCCAAA
>NW_011495076.1:208924-214083 GCF_000754665.1 Bison bison bison
GAAGAAGAACTAAAAAACCTCTTGATGAAAGTGAAAGAGGAGAGTGAAAATGTTGGCTTAAAGCTCAACATTCAGAAAACGAAGATCATAGCATCTGGTCCCATCACTTCATGACACATAGATGGGGAAACAGTGGAACAATGGCAGACTTTAATTTTGTGCTCCCAAATCACTGCAGATGGTGATTTCAGCCATGAAATTAAAAGATGCTTACTCCTTGGAAGGAAAGTTATGACTAACCTAGACAGCATATTAAAAGCAGAGACATTACATTGCCAACAAAGGTCCATCTAGTCAAGACTATGGTTTTTCCGTTGGTCCTGTATGGATGTGAGAGTTAGACTCTAAAGAAAGCTGAGCTCCAAAGAATTGATGCTTTTGAACTGTGGTGTTGGATAAGACTCTTGAGAGTCCCTTGGACTGCAAGAAGATCCAACCAGTCCATCCTAAAGGAGATCAGTCCTGGGTATTCATTTGAAGGACTGATGTTGAAGCTGAAACTCCAATACTTTGGCCACCTGATGCAAAGAGCTGACTTATTTGATAGGACCCTGATGCTGGGAGGGATTGAGGGCAGGAGGAGAAGGGGATGACAGAGGATGAGATGATTGGATGACATCACTGACTCGATGGACATGGGTTTGGGTAGACTCTGGGAGTTAGTGATAGACAGGAGGCCTGGTGTGCTGCAGTTCATGGGGTCATAAAAAGTTGGACACGACTGAGCGACTGAACTGAACTGAACTGAATTGAATGTGCGCTTTAGTGAATTTTGTTTTATTTCATTACATTTTGTTTTGTTTCCTAAGAATCCATTATGAGGACTTCAACTCATTTTTTGCAGAGCTTAGAAAGTTTAAGATCTGTTAAAGGCATTCCTTTAATTGTTATCTCACCTTAACCCTTTAAAATTGCCCATTAATTATAGGAATGTTTTCAACCATCCCTGGCATATGCCTCTAAGAATATTTCACTTTCAGTCAGTTTGACAATTGAATCCATGAACTGTTGTTCTAAAAGCCCTTGATACTAATTATTGTATTACATTTGTCAAAGAACAAGAAAGAGATCAAGATGACAGCAGTTTGCGTAATTCAAGCTGTAATATAAAACTTGGAAAAAGAACAGTATGGTTTGTGTTGTGTAAGCTGTATGTATATAGAATACAAATACAAATTTTTAAAAACTGAAATGCATATTTAAGAAAGTATCAGTGGCATGTATTTGATGTAATTTGAAAACATTTTGCCAAATTAGTAAATTTGTGGTGGAATTAGAAGGGGTGAAAGTTAATAATTTTAGAAAACTTTTTTAAAATTACAAGCTAAAGTATTACAGTTGATTCAAAGCAAAATGAGTCCACTTTTATCTCAACAATTACTGCTTTCTCTTGGGTGGGAAGGAAAAGGTAATCAGCACTGCACAAATCAGCAGCAATGATGGGAAGCTCCAGTGTATATACACCAAATTTGAGGGTTATTGTCCCTCAAAGAAGGTAGGCATTAAAGATGGCGTGATCACTTCTATTTGTCTGGTTACCTTGATGTTTATCAGATTTCTATAGTTAACCTAGGTCTGGTTAGAGTTATAAATTCCTTTCACCTGAATTGGTCCTTGTCCAGTTTTCACACTATGTAAATATAGGCAGAAATAAAAAGAAAATTTTCCTAAGAAATAGCTTTGAAAACTAAGGAAGTCTGTTGGAAACATAAAGTGTTTTTGGCATCTTATATGTCATGTATGAAAAATTAATGGAATTGGTTTTCATGACTGGCTTATGAAATGGGTCTCGTTATTATATTGTCACACCTTGTATATGGGTAAATGGGTAGATCGTATACTTATTTCTGTGAAACATTATGACCACTTTGTGGAAGAACTGGCAGTATTATCAAGAATTTATGAATTGGAGTATGATTTTGGTAAAACTGGACTTTGTCTTCAGCCAAATGCCTTAATAACCAAACCTTTCAGTCTCTAACTATTCACCAGAATTATTTGATTTTGGTTTCATAAAAAGTTGGAGATGGGAAATGAGAGTTGCTTGCCATTTTATCTGCTGGTTCATAAAAAGAAAAGTGGAAAATTTCATCTCTGCATATTTTGAGTCTCAGCTAGTGGAGGACTAGTTTTGTCACTGATTTCTCTTAAATCCAGACATCCTGTCTTCCATGCCCCTCACGTCCATTCTGGGATCCCATGGATTATCCTGGAAAAGGAAATGGCAACCCATTCCAGTATTATTGCCTGGAAAATTCCATGGGGAGAGGAGCCTGGCTGGCTTCAGTGCATGGGTTGCAGAGAGTTGGACATGACTGAGTACGTGTGCATACATACATATTATCCTTACCTTTGGGCTCCATGCTTTACATAATATCTCTTAAGAATATTAAGTCATTTTTATATATTTTTATTAATACTACATAGAATGACATATAAACATTTTTTGGTCAGTATGAAATAATCTTTATTGCTACAAAGAGATAATATTTTACTCAACTTTGGAAGCCCATATTATACATAAATGTGCATGTTATATCATTTTAAAAATGTTGAAAATAGCTGTTGATTCTTCATTTTGACCTTTAAGGAGTTCACTTTGGAGGCATTTTCTTATAGTCCTGTTAGCAAGCACTGACCTCTTAATCAAGCCAAAATGGGGTACAGAAAACATCAGACTTCTTCTATAGGAACATGCATTTTAACTTTTTAAAAGTGATTTCACTAGAGGCTAGGTTAGGGCAACAAAGTAAATGCCTGAGAAAAGAAGTCATCAGCAGAGGTTTATGAGTTACCAAAACAAAGAGTTCAAACTGTGCTCACCAAAAGTAGAAGCAGTTAAAAAATTAGAGAAGGTGTTTAAATTGATGAGCTGTTTGTGTTGGTCTTCTGACCTCTGAAGTGACCTTTTGCATTACCTCCTCCGGTTTGAAAGATAATTAACTCTCCTCTTCTTTCCCCCTAAGGCAACCCTGGCCAGAATTTCAGCTGGTCCTTTTGAAGGGTAATATCATGGTGCAATGCCTTGGATCAGGATGTAACCTTGCGTATCTGCATTTCACTGGGACCACTGAAATAGAGATGGCCACTGCTGTTGCTGCCTTTGGATGGGGGCTTGGGGAGGTGCCTCCCCAAATCCAAACCAGTCTGCCCCTCGATAGCTTCTGATCATTCTTTTCTGCCCCTAATTTTTTTTTCATTGTCAGTTTTAGACTAAATGACTCTATTATTCAAGGGGATAAAAGTGAAATAAATTGTTTGAAAGTGGTTTGATTAATATATGATAGTTATTTTATATGATGAAGATTTTTAAAAGTTTATCAAATTTTTCAACATGTTTAGCTGCTGTCTTATCTTCATAGCACTTCTGGAGTTGCAGTAATAAACAGCTTAATCAGGTCTCATAAATTTGTTGTATACTGCTAAGGACTTTAATTGGAAATATAATAAATCCTTTAGGTAAGGACTAGTCATTATAGAAAGCTGATTTGTGACAGCTAAGTGTTCGCATTATACTAAAGTGAAATATAAACACTCCTTTGTAACTTGCATGTCATTATAACACACAGATGTCTTGGCTCCAAGAACACGTGTATTAAATGAGTGCTGGCTTGGATTTATGCCAGGGTCGCGGCTTAGTGATCTTAAGTAAGAGCCCAGAACATCCCATGATGGGAGGTCAAGCTAACTGCCTTTTTTAAAAAAGAATTCTACTCTGTGCGTGGAGTCTGTAACTTGTGAAGAGTAGATGCCCAGATCAATCTATTCTCCTACAACATTCAACTAAAGACTACACATATTTTAAAATCTCCTAACAACTAAAGAGAAAGCCTTTTCCGTACATGAAGACTTTTAAGATATAAGTTGAAAATCTTGTAGAAGACTCTTGCTTTAGGGAAGATAGTGGCTGGCTTAGTTGCTTTAAGAACTGCTGCATTTCCCACAGTTTTTAGTTATGTGGGGAAGCTGAGAGTATAGAGTGCATCTTTTCCTGTGTTTAAATAAATTGTGTATGCGTTGGGGGTAAGTGAGTGGAAAGAAGGAAGGGAAGAAGAGGAGCAAGGCTGTATGCTAGGGCAGGTCCCCTAGGTCATTTTGAATTTTGGTGACTCTGCTCTCTATTGGAAATGAATCATGTAAAGATCTACATTCTGTAGGAGGAAGCATGAGCCTGGGTTTTAAGGCTGTAAAGCATTGACTGACCAATTGCTGAATGCAAATACCAGTAGAGATTGAATATGCTATTACTATTAACACTATTATTATTTTAGATAGTATTCTGATTATAGAACTTGTATAACTGTTGAGTGGTCTGCCCATAATTGTCCACCTCCTCCCACCCACCCCCCAATCCCCCACCCACCATCAGTTCAGTTTAGTCACTCAGTCGTGTCTGACTCTTTGCGACCTCATGGAGTGCAGCATGCCAGACCTCCCTGTCCATCACCAACTCACGAGTTTACTCAAACTCATGTCCATTGAGTTGGTGATGCCATCCAACCATCTCATCCTCTCTTGTCCCCTTAACTCCCACCTTCAGTCTTTCCCAGCATCAGGGTCTTTTCAACTGAGTCAGCTCTTCGCATTAGGTGGCCAAATTATTGGAGTTTCAGCTTCAACATCAGTCCTTCCAAAGCTTATTCAGGACTGATATTCTTTAGGATGGACTGGTTGGATCTCCTTGCAGTCCAAGGGACTCTCAAGAGTCTTCTCCAACACCATAGTTCAAAACCATCAATGCTTTGGTGCTCAGCTTTCCTTATATACCAACTCTCACATCCATGCATGACTACTGGAAAAACCATAGCCTTGATGAGATGGACCATAGTTGGCAAAGTGATGTCTCTGCTTTATAATATGCTGTCCAGCTTGGTCATAACTTTCCTTCCAAGGAGTAAGCATCTTTTAATTTCATGGCTGCAGTCACCATCTACAGTGATTTTCAGTTCAGTTCAGTTCAGTTCAGTCACTCAGTCATGTCCAACTCTTTGCGACCCCATGAATCGCAGCACGCCAGGCCTCCCTGTCCATCACCAACTCCCAGAGTTCACTCAGACTCATGTCCATCGAGTCAGTGATGCCATCCAGCCATCTCATCCTCTGTCGTCCCCTTCTCCTCCTGCCCCCAATCCCTCCCAGCATCACAGTCTTTTCCAATG
>NW_011495076.1:214195-220135 GCF_000754665.1 Bison bison bison
CATAAGGGTGGTGTCATCTGCATATCTGAGGTTATTGATATTTCTCCCAGCAATCTTGATTCCAGCTTGTGCTTCTTCCAGCCCAGCGTTTCTCATGATGAACTCTGCATATAAGTCAAATAAGCAGGGTGACAATATACAGCCTTGACATACTGATTTTCCTATTTGGAACCAGTCTGTTGTTCCACGTCCAGTTCTAACTGTTGCTTCCTGACCTGCATATAAGTTTCTCAAGAGGCAGGTCAGGTGGTCTGGTTTTCCCATCTCTTGAAGAATTTTCCACAGTTTATTGTGATCTACACAGTCAAAAGCTTTGGCATAGTCAATAAAGCAGAAATAGATGTTTTTCTGTGAACTCTCTTGCTTTTTCCATGATCCAGCAGATGTTGGCAATTTGATCTCTGGTTCCTCTGCCTTTTCTAAAACCAGCTTGAACATCTGGAAGTTCATGGTTCATGTATTGCTGAAGCCTGGCTTGGAGAATTTTGAGCATTACTTTACTAGCGTGTGAGATGAGTGCAGTTGTGCAGTAGTTTGAGCATTTCCTGACCTGCATACAGATTTCTCAAGAGGCAGATCAGGTGGTCTGGTATACCAATCTTTTTCAGAATTTTCCACAGTTTGTGGTAATTGACACAGTCAAAGGCTTTGGCATAGTCAATAAAGCAGAAATAGATGTTTTTCTGTCACTCTTTTGAGTGGTGTGCCCATAATCCTCCACTTCTGCCCACCCACCTCCCCCTGCCCACCACAGTCTTGTTATTTTCAGTAAGCAGTTTTGCGGGGTGGGAAGTTTTGCAGAAACACAAATATTGCATTTACATCAGAAATGCTTATGGACCAATGTAAGTGTTTAATTAGTAAACTACTTACATGTTGATATATAGTTAAATTTTGTAATAAGGCCTCTGTGACCAGGTTGGGGAGGCCTTACAAATAGCTGTGAAAAGAAGCGAAGCAAAAAACAAAGGAGAAAAGGAAAGATATACTTATTTGAATGCAGAGTTCCAAAGAATAGCAGGGAGAGATAAGAAAGCCTTCCTCAGTGATCAATGCGAAGATATAGAGGAAAACAATAGAATGGAAAGACTAGAGATCTCTTCAAGAAAATTAAAGATACCAAGGGAACATTTCATTGAAGATGGGCTCAATAAAGGACAGAAATGGTATGGACCTAACAGAAGCAGAAGATATTAAGAAGAGGTGGCAAGAATACACAGAACTATGCAAAAATGATTTTCATGACCTAAAGAATCACGATAGTGTGATCACTCACCTAGAGCCAAACATCCGGGAATGAGAAGTCAAGTGCGCCTTAGGAAGCATCACTACGAACAAAGCTAGTGGAGGTGACGGAATTCCAGTTGAGCTATTTCAGATCCCAAGAGATGATGCTGTGAAAGTGCTACACTCAATATGCCAACAAATTTGGAAAACTCAGCAGTGGCCACAGGACTGAAAATGATCCATTTTCATTCCAATCTCAAAGAAAGGCAATACCAGAGAATGCTCAAACTACCGCACAATTGCACTCATCTCACACGCTAGTAAAGAAATGCTTAAAATTCTCCAAGCCAGGCTTCAGCAATACATGAACCGTGAACTTCCAGATGTTCAAGCTGGTTTTAGAAAAGGCAGAGGACAAGAGATCAAATTGCCAACATCTGCTGGATCCTCAAAAAAGCAAGAGAGTTAAAAAAAAAACATCTATTTCTGCTTTATTGACTATGCCAAAGCCTTTGACTGTGTGGATCACAATAAACTGTGGAAAATTCTGAAAAAGATGGGAATATCAGACCACCTGACGTGCCTCCTGAGAAACCTGTATGCAGGTCAGGAAGCAACAGTTAGAATTGGTAATGGAACAGCAGAGTGGTTCCTAATCGGGAAAGGAGTACGTCAAGGCTGTGTATTGTCACCCTGCTTTATTTAACTTATATGTAGAATGCATCATGAGAAATGCTGGGCTGGATGAAGCACAAGCTGGAATCAAGATTTGCGGGAGAAATGTCAATAACCTCAGATATGCAGATGACACCACCCTTATGGCAGAAAGTGAATAAGAACTGAAGAGCCTCTTAATGAAAGTATAAGAGGAGAGTGAGAAAGTTGGCTTAAAGCTCAACATTCAGAAAACTAAGGTCATGGCATCTGGTCCCATCACTTCATGGCAAATAGATGGGGAAAGAGTGGAATTAGTGTCAGACTTTATTTTCTGGGGCTCCAAAATCACTGCAGTTGGTGACTGCAGCCATGAAATTAAAAGATGCTTACTCCTTGGAAGAAAAGTTATGACCAAGCTAGAGAGCATATTACTAGCAGTGACATTACTTTGCCAACAAAGGTCTGTCTAGTTAAGGCTATGGTTTTTCCAGTGGTCATGTATGGATGTAAGAGTTGAACTATAAAGAAAGCTGAGCACCGAAGAATTGATGCTTTTGAACTGTGGTTTTGGAGAAGACTGCTGAGAGTCCCTTGGACTGCAAGGAGATCCAATAAGTCCATCTTAAAGGAAATCAATCCTGAATATTCATTGGAAGGACTGATGTTGAAGCTGAAGCTCCAATACTTTGGCCACCTAATGTGAAGAGCTGACTCATCTGAAATGACCCTGATGCTGGGAAAGATTGAAGACAGGAGGAGAAGGGGACGACAGAGGATGAGATGGTTGGATGGCATCACCAACCGACTCAATGTACAGGAGTTTGAGTAAACTCTGGGAGTTGGTGATGGACAAGGAAGTGTGGCATTCTGCATCCATGGGGTCACAAAGAGTCAGACACGATTGAGCAACTGAACTGAACTGAACTGACCAGGTTGAGAAGCTAAGGCATCAAAAACATAAGTTGTTATCATATAATGAATGCTCCCTGTTTACCAAATTGCTCATCATTTGGTGAATCTATTTTTACCCATATAAGGGGTGTTAATATATTTTGAATCAGATAATGTTTAACTGTATCATTATTCTTTCAAACAATACCTAGGACCTACCACCTCAAAGTTAAATGTATTCAGTGTGAGAGTGGGTCTTTTTGGATAGTTTGTCATTACTGTTGTTTAGTTGCTAAGTCAAGTCTGACTATTTTGCAACCCCATGAACTGTAGCCTGCCAGGCTCCTCTGTCCATGGGGTTTTCTGGGCAAAAAAACAGAATTGGGTTGCCATTTCCTTCTCCAAGGGATCTTCTTGACCCAGGGATCAAACTTGCACCTCCTGCATTGATTGGCAGGCGGATTCTTTACCACTGAGCCACCTGGAAAGTCCCTGGGATGTAGTTGCTTGACAGCAGCAACAACAATAACAGCAATTCATCATATAATAGAGACGAATCACAGTACTTTATAGGGGAATACTGGAGGCCCTAAAAATTGAATCCTTGTGAACAAGAAAAAAAATTTATGTGAACCAAAAGTTCCTGTCTTCCTATGTCTGCCATTAGGGTACAATTCTGAATCCACAGTATTGCCAGTTGGTTAATATCTTGATATTGAATATTATATTAACATGTGCCACCTGATGCAAAGAACTGACTCATTAGAAAAGACCGTGATGCTGGGGAAGATTGAAGGCAGCAGGAGAAGGGCATGACAGAGGATGAGATGGTTGGATGGCATCACTGACTCGGTGGACATGAATTTGAGCAAGCTCCAGGAGTTGGTGATGGACGGGGAAGCCTGGCATGCTGTAGTCCATGGGGTCACAAGTAGTGAGACATGACTGAATGACTGAACTAAACTATTAATATTTCATTAACTTGTTTTAATAATCAATAATGAAATTAAGTATTAAAGCTATCTTCTTGAAAGGGCTCAAAATTCTCTTACAGTGTTGGGTGTCGTAACTATGATTATATCAGATCACATGCTTGTTCTCAGTTGCTTCAGTTGTGTCCAGCTCTTTGCAACTCTATGGACTGTAGCCCACCAGACTCCTCTGTCTGTGGAATGTTCCCGCAAGAATACTGGAGTAGGTTGCCATGCCCTCCTCCAGGGGATCTTCACAACCTGAGGGCCAAACTTGTTTCTCCTACGTCTCCTGCATTCCAGGTGGATTGTTTACTGCTGGGGGAAGATATCAGATCTAAAACCAGGCAAATGTCACGTACCAAGTACCTGTTCAGTAGCACCATCTTTGATAAACACCCTATCTAAAGGAATATTAAGGTCTTCATTTATTTGATGTAGAAATGAGGTGTGTGGCCAAGAAAAGGCAGAAAATGTTTAAATGAGAAAGTGGCTTAACCCCTGCCCTCTCCTTTTTTGTATTTCTCTTATCCCATCAAAGAGATGATCCCACATTTTCCAGGATCAGCCATTTCCTCCCTGCTATTGGAGTGAGTGGTGAGGAATACCAGTGAGACGACTTGGACTGCTTGCCTTTCCATTCCCCTGGTGTGAAGCCCAGCGATCCCCAGATAGGATCTGGTGTTGAGCACAGCAGAAGTCTTCCAGCTGGCATCCAGACAAGGCCCGAACATGTGGAGAACAGATTTAGTCTGAGTAGACTTTGAGACTCATTTCACCCTACATTAGGCCAAAGGTGGCAAACCCTGCTCTCAGGGGAAGATTGCTTACTAGTTTGGGAAAAAGAAAGAAAGAAAGCCAAGCATAAGCAGTGAAGAATCCAATGAATTTATAAGATAAGTAAAGAAGCATGGCAGATTATCAAAGACCAGGATCACACCTTAGAAGCATCCATCCCCAAACCATGCAAGTATTTTTAGGATTGTGTTTCTTACACATTATCATGGAGAAAGAAAAGGCAAAACAAAGATTGCTAAAGATGTGCAAGAAGAGACAAACCAGGACATTCCACTTTACTCCTAGTTGGCGCTTTTCTCCCTTCACTTCTAGGCCAGATGGTCACAGGCTGATATGATGAGAGAGGCCTGAGATCCACAATTAGTTACTAAAGCTGCAGGGAAGCAGTCATAGTGGACCTTCACAAAGGGAAGGTAGTCAAGTCAGGCATGGTGTTTCAACCTCATTACAGTTAGCATATTCAATGCTTAGTAAATAATAATTATAAATAAACTAAATTTCTAGTAGTCACGGTTTGAGTTGTCTTTGAGTATTATCCTGCATTTTCTAAATTTTGCCTCTAGAAAATTTAGATCTGATTTGAGTGCTCACTAGGTTAGTCATCTAATTGTTTCCCAAAAGACTTCCCTATAAGTATTTTCCTGAACTTGCTACCAGATGTATTTAGGGTTTGGGGCCTTCTTGGTGGCTCTGTAGTAGAGAAACTGACTACCAATGCAGGAGACACAGGTTCAATACCTGGGCTGAAAAGATCCCCTGGAGAAGGAAATGGCAACCCAATCTTGTATTCTTGCCTGGGAAATCCTATAGACAGGATCCTGGTGGGCTATAATCCAGGGGCAGGGAGGAGGGTCACAAAAGAGTTGGACATGACCTAGCAACTAAACAGCAACAAATATTTAGTGCTGTTTTACATAATTGTACCCTTGATCTGACAATATTTTTGTTGATGCTGATGGAATGTTTAGCAGCCAGTATGAAATGGTTACTGTGAGTCATGTGTCTCTTAGAGAATTTCTGTGAGTTTTAAACCACTGCTGACTTTGGATAACTTTTGTCCTCAGTTCAGTTCAGTTTCTGAGTTGTGTCTGACTCTTTGCCACCCCATGGACTGCAGCACACTAGGCTTCCCAGTCCATCACCAACTCCCAGAGCTTGCTCAAACTCATGTCCATTGAGTCGGTGATGCCATCCAACCATCTCATTCCTTCTTATCTCCTTTTCCTCCTGCCTTCAATCTTGCCCAGCATCAAGGTCTTTTCTAATGAGTCAGTTCTTTGCATCAGGTGGCCAAAGGATTGGAGTTTCAGCTTCAGCATCAGTCCTTCTAATGAATATTCAGGACTGATTTCCTTTAGGATGGACTGGTTGGATCTCCTTGCAGTTCAAGGAACTC
>NW_011495076.1:220235-226128 GCF_000754665.1 Bison bison bison
TTGCCCAGCATCAAGGTCTTTTCTTTTTTTTTTTTTGTAAATTTTATTTTATTTAACTTTACAATATTGTATTGGTTTTGCCATTTATCAAAATGAATCTGCCACAGGTATACATGTGTTCCCCATCCTGAACCCTCCTCCCTCCTCCCTCCCCATATCCTCCCTCTGGGTCATCCCAGTGCACCACCCCCAAGCATCCAGTATCGTGCATTGAACCTGGACTGGCAACTCGTTTCATATATGATATTATATGTATTTCAATGCCATTCTCCCAAATCATCCCACCCTCTACCTCTCCCACAGAGTCCAAAGGACTGTTCTATACATCAGTGTCTCTTTTGCTGTCTCGTATTTAATGAGTCAGTTCTTTGCATCAGGTGGCCAAAGGATTGGAGTTTCAGCTTCAGCATCAGTCCTTCTAATGAATATTCAGGACTGATTTCCTTTAGGATGGACTGGTTGGATCTCCTTGCAGTTCAAGGAACTCAAGAGTCTTCTCCCACACCACAGTTCAAAGGCATGAATTCTTTGGCATTCAGCTTTCTTTGTAGTCCAACCCTCACATCCATACATGAATACTGGTAAAACTATAGCTTTGACTAGACGGAGCTTTGTTGGCAAAGTAATGTCTCTGCTTGTTAATATTCTGTCTAGGTTGGTCATAGCTTTTCTTTCAAGGAGCAAGTGTCTTTTTAATTTTATGGCTGCAGTCAGTATCTGCAGTGGTTTTGGAGCCCAGGAAAAAAAGGTCTCTCACTGTTTTCATTGTTTCCCCATCTATTTGCCATGAAGTGATAGGACCAGATGCCATGATCTTTGTTTTTCGAATGTTGAGTTTTAAGCAAGCTTTTTCACTCTCCTCTTTCACTTTAGTCAAAAGGCTCTTTAGTTTCTCTTTGCTTTCGGCCATAAGGATGGTGTCATCTGCCTATCTAAGGTTACTGATATTTCTCTAGATACAGTACCTTTTGCCCTAGATACGGTAGATACATTCTTTTTGGAAATTTCAAAAAAATGAGAAAATCATAGCTGATTTTAATGAAGAAGGAAAGATGGGTATATGTTATTCAGGGACCTTAGGTTGTCTGCATGGTGTCTAGCACCCTTTTCTTACTAGTGGAACTCGTAAGTTCTTTATGTGGGGGTTGAGGAAAGAAGTGGGTAGGCAAAGTTTTATTGGTACCTAGTTAAAAAACTCTCCAGTTTCTAGGCTCTCTTTCAGTTCAGAGTGACATGTTCCACAGATCTGACCAGTGAGATGGAAGTGGAAGGCCTCCTGCTTTCTTTGATGTTCCATCATGCGGATTTCTGGCTGCCAGATTTCTGCCCTGTTGGCCATGATAGCTGCAACGTTGCCTGCCATATGGGAAAGCAAGGCCTTGCTCTGATTGGTGTGTGTGCCAGTGCCAGACTGTTTCTTTGGCCCCCAAATGTCCTGACTTCAGCTCTGCTCAGACCTGCAGATTCTTCCCCAGCTCAGGCCTCTCTCTCTTCTTTGTTTCCTAGATTTTCTGGTTCTGATACACGTTTTCTTGGACAGGGGTTGACTTTTCATAGTGAGATGCAGTCTGACTGCCTTCTTTTCGTCTTGGCAGTTTTCCACTTTAAGGGCTCTGGTATACAGTCTCTGCTTTGCTCTTATGAGGGCAACAAAGGGTCAGGGCTCAGAACCATGGCTCTAGAGTCAGACTGACCTGGTTTTGAATTTGGGGAGCTAATCTTCTTGTTCCTTGATTTTTGAGCTGCAAAGTGAGAATGATAGTTTCTATCTCGTGATATTGTTGTAGGGATTAAATGAGGTAAACTTGTAAGGTAATTGGCCTCATCGTGATCATGATCAGTCCATCAGTCACTCAGTCGTGTCCAACTCTTTGCACCCCCATGGACTGTAGCCTGCCCGACACGGGGATTGAACCCCTGCCTCTTGTGTCTCCTGCATTAGCAGGCAGGGTCTTTACCACTAGTGCCGCCTGGCATATGGCAAGCACTCAGTATAGTTGAAATGATTTTATATGATGGTGCTGATTGTTATGCTAAGCCAAAACAGATATTGCACAGAGTTATTTTCTTCCTTCTAAAATGTAGGAATTGAAGTTTGATCATGTAGTATAAGAACTGGTGCCAAATGAGCAAGTCCAAAAGCCCTGTGGGGTGGAACACATACCAGTCTCACTCAGTGCTCTCTCTCTAGTATCTGGTAGCATAGGGCCTGCTCCAGAAGAAGAAAAGTAGTGTACATTCAGAACGTTTAGTTTGTATCAGTCTATTTGAAGTGTTTTACATGTATTAACTCCTTTTCTTTCAAAGAATAATGGGTTAGGCTTTATTATTATCCCCATTTATAGATTAACTAACATCCAAAGAATTTAACTGTCCAACTCAAGGTTACACATTTCAACTGGCCAAGCAGAATTCTAGTAGTCTGGTACCAGATTTCTACTGCTTTTCAATAACTATTCATTGGGTGCCTGAGAGAAGGAAGGGAAGGAGAAAAGGAAGGAATCCTGTATCTTAACTCTTTGTATTTGAAGTTGGTTGAGTATGCTGTACAACTGGGTTCTGCCACTACTTTAGCAAAGGGTATCAGTCCTGAATGACTGATTGAGGAGAACCATAATATTGCCTGGAGTTTCTGGAAGGTAGCAGTAATGGAGGGGGTACGTGAATCCCCACCCACAGCAAATAGATCACTAACAGAATAGTGCTGGTTTTAGACCGTTTAAAGCTTATGGGCAGATTGGTTTTCCAGAATGTGTAATTTTACTTTTTGAAACTCAGCACGCTTCATCAGTAAATAGCTAAGTTACACAGTAGACTGGCCGTAACAGTTATAGGGTCTAGAGCCTGGAGAGGCACTGGGGGCTGGGTGGAGAAAGGCCTCAATGACAGGAAGCCAATAGTGAGGAGTTAGAATGGCCGCAAGTTTTACTGTTTTTAAGAAGTTTACTATTTTTGAAAAATCCCTATGGTTTAATTAGAAAGATTTCATATCACTGGAGGACATAGCAAGTGTCTGTGTTAGAGTGCAGACATTTTTCAGGACGTATTTCTCTGTGTATGGTCTGAGATAAAATATATTTAAGATGAATTAAGCAAACCCATTCAACTGTATTTGTTATGCCTGCTCCTTTTTATCATAGGAATTAAGCAAAGAAATTATGTTGTATTTGGCCAGCACCTCTTTCTCGTTGTTTAGTCACTCAGTCGTGCCCAACTCTTTGCGACCCCGTAGACTGTAGCCCACCAGGTTCCTCAGACCATGGGATTCTCCGTTTAAGAATACTGGCGTGGGTTATTAGAATTGAGTTTATTTCCCAGTTTTCTCCTTCTACAATAACAGTCTGTCTTTCTGAAATTTAGCTTCATTTTCCCTCACCAAGAAGCATAGTCCTTTGAATAATCAAAATAATGTTCACAAAGTCCCGTCCTTTACTTATAGCAAAGCCCTGTTCATCCTCATTTCAAACTTTGCCCTTCATCAATGTCTAACCTTAGAAAATTTATCCAGCTCACTGGTGCCTCAGTGTTCTGATTTCTCTAGTAGGGGTAGTATCTTCCTTATAAGGTTGATTGTGTATTCAATGAGATAAAGGGCACAAACGCTGAATATAATTCATGGAACATACTAAGCACTCAATAGATGATATTTATGCTAAATATTATTTAAAACAATACAGGTTTACTGTTTCATGTAGACAGAGGAAATTATGCAGGTGAGAGGGTTATTGTAGGAAGATACTCCAGCAGCTTGGGAAGTAACAACTGATTGTGTGGTTTGAAGAAAGAAGACAGACACTATAAAATTAGATATGAGAGAAACAATTGTGCAGTAGTTATAGTCATGTAGTATAGGATCAAAAGAGCTTTCCACCTCTCCATAATTTGTTCCAGCTGAATAAATGTACAGCTGAATATAGCAGTTGATATTCATAATAGGGATTTCTTTGAGTCATCAGGAAAAGATTAAATTATATGAAGTGCATTCCATTTAAGAAGGCAGTGGGGTTGGAACACAATTTAGAAACGTTTTTCTTCAAAATAATGTCTTTCTTCTTCTTCTTCTTTTTTTTTTTTTTTACTGATGGCTCTGCAGCCCTTAGTCTATGTAAAAATCCCTGATGTTCCATATGAACATGGAAAGTACTGGAAATCCAGCTAGATCTCAGTATTTCTGGAGTAAGAATGGAGGTGCCATTAGCAGGACATGCTTTTCAGATGGTGTAGTATTCTGGAGGATTTATACCCTTGACACCACTCACAGAACAGCTAAGCCAGAAGGAAGAAGGGGTGAAGTGACCCTTGCTAGGCTGACAGTGCCAGCCTGGACCTAAAAGCACGTTACTCTGGACTTAAGCAGGACTTCAGAGCCTTTTGGCTCTTCACTGACAGTCAGGGTTGCCTGTGACCCCTTCGTCCTTGTTCTGCCTTGGAGGCAGTATTGTATAGTGGTTAAGAGCATGAGCTTTGAGATCTACCAGTTAGGGGTTTAGGTACGCTTTTGGCTGTAATTGAAACCCAGCTCAGACTGGCTTAGCCAACAGGGCAATGTATGGGCCTATATAACTGAAAGTCCAGAGGATTCAGGGTTGTCTGTCCAGTGGCGTCCATTCTGTTGCTCGGTGTGACTCAGTGGTTTTGCCTTCCTCTGTGTTTCAGTCTCATCTCCAGGCTGGTAATGGTGAGATGTCCACAGCAGTGCTGGACACGTGGCATCTGGAGGCTTGAGTTACTCAGGAAGCATCCAGCAGACTTTTCCTTATGTCTCTCTGGCCCACATGGGAGCATCTACTCATTTGGAAGCAATCTCTGATGCTGGAGGAATGTTAAATATTGAATGGCTTAGTCCAGGTGCCTGAATCCGTCATTGCCAAGAGGGATGGAATTATCATGATTGGTTTAGACAAATCATTTACCTCTAGAACTGGAGTTGGACCACCGAAATCACAACAGTTGCTACACTGTTGAGTAAGAGGTATTGAGGATAACACAGTGTTCTTTCTAGATTCACACAGGACTTGTTCCCAAGTTTCAGCTCTATCAGTTACTAGCTGTAGGCCCCAGGCTAACATTTGTAGGGCCTGAGGGAAGAATACAAATGAAGGCTCACATATCCTATGTCAAAACTTTTCACAAGTTACGAATCAAGCCAGTTTCTTCTACCTTGACAAATTTCCTTTTATAATGACCTGGGAAGTCATGCTTGAATTTGAATTCTTGGATACTTCAGAGTTCTGCCCTAGAACATGGTTACATAAGGAGAGTAGGCCCTAGGCGTGCTGTGTCCATAGCCTCCCTGCTTCTCTCCTGCACTGAAGAGTGTTGACATGCCAGCCCACAGTCCATGCTGTGTCTTTCCCATGCCGAGGGCCACCCCTTGTCTTTTTGGGCCTAGGTGTGTGGGCATGTGTCCCCTGCTATAGAGTCAGTCCTGGGGAAGGATTTGGGAAAGAAGCCTTAGAGGTGAGCTTAGGGAAGTGTGCACAGAGAATTCTGAGCTAATCAGAAAATGTCCAGAAGAAGAAACACATGACTCTTGATTGATACATACCCTTGGTCTTGTTGTACCTTTGGAGAGAAGTATGGGAAGGAAGGGCTTCCCAGGTGGCACTAGTGGTAAAGAACCCACCTGCCAATGCAGGAGACGTAAGAGTTGAGGGTTTGATCCCTGGGTCAGGAAGATCCTCTGGAGGAGGGCATGGCAACCCGCTCCAGTATTGTTGCCTAGAGAATCCCATGGACAGAGGAACGGGGAGGGCTCCAGTTCACAGACTCGCAAAGAGTCGGACGTGACTGAAGCAACTTAGCACGCAGGCACACACATAGAAAAGAAAGCCCCGTCCTGACCTTTCAAAACTCAGGACCCAGGGTAAAGGCTCATCTTCCTGGTCTAAGG
>NW_011495076.1:226228-241218 GCF_000754665.1 Bison bison bison
GGTATAATGGGAAGGTATAAGGATGTGGCGCCTTTGGGTATAACGCTGTTGATGGGTATAATGGGAAGGTCTAAGGATGTGGTGCCTTTGGGTAGAACGCTGTTGATGGGTATAATGGGAAGGTCTAAGGATGTGGTGCCTTTGGGTAGAACGCTGTTGATGGGTATAATGGGAAGGTCTAAGGATGTGGTGCCTTTGGGTAGAACGCTGTTGATGGGTATAATGGGAAGGTCTAAGGATGTGGTGCCTTTGGGTAGAACGCTGTTGATGGGTATAATGGGAAGGTCTAAGGATGTGGTGCCTTTGGGTAGAACGCTGTTGATGGGTATAATGGGAAGGTCTAAGGATGTGGTGCCTTTGGGTAGAACGCTGTTGATGGGTATAATGGGAAGGTCTAAGGATGTGGTGCCTTTGGGTAGAACGCTGTTGATGGGTATAATGGGAAGGTATAAGGATGTGGCGCCTTTGGGTATAACGCTGTTGATGGGTATAATGGGAAGGAACATAAAATACACAGCAGCACAGCCTCGACCGCCAGGAAACTTCTGTTCCTGATGAAATAAGGTAGAGGTTCAAGACTGCTACTGCCCTCCGTAATTTTTCAGGTAAAATTTTCCAGGTAAAATCTACTGCTGACCCGATGATTTGTTCAAACTCAAAGAAAGTCAATTTACTGAAGCAGAAAGAAATTTTTGATAAATTAGCCCCCTTCTTTTTTTCTACTTCAAAGTATTTCCTTCTTGTCCCACTTCTACCCAAGGCAGTCTGATAAAGTTACTCTTGATTTTCCCAGACTTTATTTCAGCAGATTCATCCCTGTAATGATAATTAATAGATTCCCATGACGTTCAAATTAAAAAACGATAGAAAACTTTCAGTGGTGAAAAAACACCTCCGTGTGGTGTAGTAACTGGATGTTGACATTTTCAAAAAAAGGCAGTATCTGAATGGGGCTCCGGCTAACATCAGGCGAGATTCACAGGGGACTGTAAGAAAAATCTTTTATTCTGTTTTAGCAGAGCCATTAGTGATAAGCAGTTGCTTAATTTGGTGTATGCCCAGTAATGGGATTGCTAGGTTGTATGGTAGTTTTATTCCTAGTTTTTAAAGGAATTTCCATACTGTTCTTGGTGGCTCAGATGGTGAAGAA
Organism: Bison bison bison; assembly: GCF_000754665.1. NCBI lineage: Eukaryota > Metazoa > Chordata > Mammalia > Artiodactyla > Bovidae > Bison > Bison bison. Next base: position 227,379 of record NW_011495076.1, read on the forward strand.
TCTGCCTGCAATGCAGGAGACCTGGATTCAATCCCTGGGTTTGGAAGATCCCCTGGAGAAGGAAATGGCTACCCACTCTAGTATTCTTGCTTGGGAAATTCCCCGGACAGAGGAGCCTGAAAGGCTTCAGTCCATGGGGTTGCAGAGTCAGACACAACTAAGTGACTATCACTTTCACTTTCATACTGTTCTCCTTAGTGATTGTATCAATTTGCATTCCCACCAACAGTGTAACAGGGTATCCTTTTCTCCACACCCTCTCCAGCATTTATTGTTGGCTTTTTGATGATGGCCATTCTGACTGGTGTGAGATAATACCTCATTCTAGTTTTGATTTGCATTTCTCTAATAGTGAGTAATGTTGAGAGTCTTTTCATGTGTTTATTAGCCATCTGTATGTCTTCTTTGGAGAAATGTCTGTTTAGGTCTTCTGCCCACCTTTTGATTGGGTTTGTTTTTATGACATTGAGCTGTACAAACAAGTCACACTGTTAATTAGCAGGGAGACATAAGTAGGACTGAGACTTGGTTTCCATGGTGCATGGTGGGAGAATGTGTGCGTGTTAGCTCCTAAGAGGGAGCCCTATGTACACTCCAGAACTATTTTAAAGCTAGTCTTTTGGGAGACTAGGATTTATCCTTTTCTTCTCTTCTCTGGCTTCTGTGGGCCTCTTCAGAAGTTGTTTACACAGAGGGTCATCTTTCTGGAAAACCCATGGAACACACTGATTAATGAGTCACAAAAGCAATTAGCTTTGTAATTCTGAGAGTCATTGGCAAGAGGTCACATATTTTCCTAAGGTACAAGAAGAAAGTCAGAAATGAAATAAATTAGCCATGCTTGCTCAGAGGAGTTTTTATCTCCATAAAACTAGTCTTATTGATGCACTTTGAGAAATGGGTGGAAAGGCAGATTTCAGGGCTTTTTTCTGGCTTGCCCTGAGGATAAGATTTTAAGGCTTTCTCTTGACCAAAGACTAAGAATTCATGAATCTTGGCTAATGTTACTATTTTAATAAGCCCTTCTACTATAGTTAATCAATGAAAGATGCTGTGATACTCATTTCCATATATTATGAGATCGGATGTTTTCTGAAACTTAGTTCTTGATGGAATAAGATGTAATTTTATACTTAAAATGTTTCATGGAATATACAGAAAATATGTGTCTTAGGAAAATCTTTTACATTTTCTTTTTTAGCAAGCTGATAATTTCAAGCTCAAAATCAGTTTGTCTGGAAATGTGGAAGATTTATCTGTGGAAAAACCCAGGTGAAAATACCTCTGAAAAGAGTATTATTTGAAGACCCTAATATCTCGATTTAGAGTTTAAAAATACAGTTTGTAATACAGTTTGTTTTGTTTGACAACTTTTAGCCAATGCTCTTAAAGTATCCCTTCCATAAATTACCCAATCATTTTGCCAAATAGTTGCCATTTATAGATCAATAAAAGTCCAAAGAGGTTAAGTAAGTTGTCAAAAATAACATACAAGTCACAGAATCAGAAAATTCAAAGCTTTTAATTTCTTGTCTTTTGCTCTAAGACAGTTAGCTAGTTCTCCCCTGAGCTCAGCGCAAAATAATTTAAATGGGCTTCCAGGTGCACTCTGTAAAAGGGGCAGTTGTCTGGCCTGGATGGATCTGTGCTTTTTATTTTTCTGAATCGTATTTGTTATAGAAAATTTCCGGTTTTGGCTAAACTGTTTATGTCACTCTTTATCTAAGAAGGAATGTAAAACTCAGCTGAAGAATGGGTGAACGGGACACATCTGTAAAGTTGATTTTCTGAATGAGAGAAAAAATGAAAGATAAATTTCTTTTGCCTTTTGAAAACTTAGCTTTCAGAACATTATGTCAGTGCACCTGTTTATTCATTTGATTCATAGGTTTCTTCCTTGGGAACACTTCACATCAGTGTATACTTAGATTTGCCCTTAATGTTCTAGTTCAACTTAAGAATTTCTAGAATTAGCTTACCATTTTGGAGAAAGTATTCAAATTAACTATGCTGCACCCATTTATCTTTGTGAAAAATCCTTCTGTTCTTGTAGGCTAGACTAAGTAACAAGAAGCTGAGGCTTGTAGCTAATTGTCTAGAACACAGGATTAGAAATCCAATTCTGACAGAAGCCAAATGAGTTACACTGAATTTGGCACAGGGTGTAAAAGAAACTGGCCTCTGTTAATGACATGTTCTTGTTCATAAACAGGTGTTTGCCCAAGGGGAGTATACTTGTACTTCTTTGCAAATGTTATGGAAGAGTGGTTCACTGGAATAGGTGAACATTTCTCAATTTCACACCCTGAATATATTATGGGAATTCTTTTAGTGCTGTGAGTTCGGTGTACTTTCGCTGGCAGCCGAAGAGATGGGATTCCAGAAACTGTAGCACCCTCCTTATTTGGTGTTTCTGCGTTGCACTGAAAGGCTGTTGTCCCTGTTCTTAATTAAAATGCTCTTCAACCCAGTGTCTTTGAAAGACAGCTTTTGTGAAGTGTGTCAAGCATTTGGGGCTTTTTTTCTTTTTTACCATGAGCTTTTTAGCAGCAGTGGAAATGAAGTTAGGGGATAAGGATAATAGTCGTTAAAAAGGCCTTATTGCTGATTGCTGAGGGGGAAAGAAGAGGAGAAATGTTAAAGAAGAAAAAACAAACTCTTTTCCTTGCAAGATCCCTCTTCCTCTTACTATATTGGCTCTTAAAAACTAGCCAGAATCTCACAGCATTATTTGATCAGTTTGTTTAACCATCAAGTGTTGTTTAGTTCATCATTTTGAAAGTTTCTCTACAGCATGGTTCTCAGTGAAGGGAGGGAATTTTGATTCTTTTCCCATCCTCACCCCCAAGACATTGGGCACATTTTTTATTGTCACATGGGGAGAAAGGGATGGTGCTGTCGTCATCTGGTGCATAGAGGCCAGGGATGCTGCTAAGCTTCCTTCAGTGTGCAGGACCATCCACCATAGAAGCACGGACCAACGATGTCAATAGAGCTGACGATGAGAAGCCCTGCTCTAGATGAAAGAACTGGCCTATCTCTGTAAATTCATAGCCAGTTTTTGCAAGCAAATACTCAAAAAATCTCAGTCCAGGTAGTGAAGGCATTGAGCTGTTTTTTTTTTTCCCAGCACTGCATTCCTTCCTGACACTGCAAGATGTTCTAAGCTCATCTTGTATATTTCCTACCCTAACCTAGAATCAGTTTTCCCTCCAAGGAGCCCATGTTCTTTTGTTGGAGAGTATTAATAGTAGTATTAGAAAATCAAGTCTAAGTGTTAAGTGTGCTCACTGGTTCTGGGGTTTTAAACTCTATAAGCTTGTTTTATTCATGGAGTCAATTTTTCAGCCTTGGTCTCGACCATATACATGAGTGTACTTTAAAAAATACTTTTCTAAAAAAAAAAACTTTTGATATTTGAACTTATGTAGAACATTCAAATTACTCAGAAAATATTGAAATTTGAAATGACATTTTTATAAAAACCTCTAATAATGTGATTTGTAAAATGTGTCTCTCCTTTTATAACATAATGATGACATTTGAGACTACTGTTGCTTTAAGTCAACTTTGTTATTGAACTCTTCCCACATATCGTTTTATTTCATAGGCTCTTACAGCTAGAAGGTGTTTGGTCCTGCCCTGTCTATATACAATTTGTTCTGAAGTGTGTGATAATCTGCCTAATGGTAAACCTTGGTAGAAGAGTTCTATTATGATTAAGTTAAATTTATTTGATAGTCTTTATTCTTTCATTAGTCAGTGTTCATATCTTTGTGGAAATTTAAGGTTCAAATACTCCTAAGATGATTTCCAAAATTTTCTGGCTTTACTTTTAACTGCTTTGCTTATTTAAAAAAGCTGTTTTCTATACTCGTATTGATCTATATAACTTGCCAGAGAGTTATGACCAACCTAGATATCATATTCAAAAGCAGAGACATTACTTTGCCAACAAAGGTCAGTCTAGTCAAGGCTATGGTTTTTCCAGTAGTCACGTATGGATGTGAGAGTTGGACTGTGAGGAAAGCTGAGCGCTGAAGAATTGATGCTTTGAACTGTGGTGTTGGAGAAGACTCTTGAGAGTCCCTTGGACTGCAAGGAGATCCAACCAGTCCATCCTAAAGGAGATCAGCCCTGGGATTTCTTTGGAAGGAATGATGCTAAAGTTGAAACTCCAGTACTTTGGCCACCTCATGCAAAGAGTTGACTCATTGGAAAAGACTCTGATGCTGGGAGAGATTGGGGGCAGGAGGAGAAGGGGACAACAGAGGATGAGATGGCTGGATGGCATCACTGACTCGATGGACATGAGTTTGAGTGAACTCCGGGAGTTGGTGATGGACAGGGAGGCCTGGTGTGCTGCAATTCATGGGATCGCAAAGAGTCGGACATGACTGAGTGACTGAACTGAACTGAACTGAAGATGATTTCCAAAATTTCCTGGCTTTACCTTTAACTGCTTTGCTTATTTAAAAAAGCTGTTTTCTATACTCGTATTGATCTACATAACTTGTCAAAGTTTTCTCTTTAAGTGTCATCACTGACTTTAAAAACATTTCATACAGGTAAAACAGAGCAATGGAATTTAAAAAAAATTATTATTACTTAAATGTTTATTTCATATGTATTGAGAAAACTCGGAGATTTTTGTTGTTGTTCAGTTGCAAAGCCGTGTCCTACTCTTCACAATCCCATGGAATACAGCATACCAGGCTTCCCTGTCCTTCACTATCTCCCAGAGTTTGTTCAAACTCATGTCCATTGAGTCAGTGATGCCACTCAACCATCTCATCCTTTGCTGCCCTCTTCTCCTTTTGCCTTCAATCTTTCTCAGCATCAGGGTCTTTTCCAATGAGTTGGCTCTTCACATCAGGTGGCCAAACTATTGGAATTTCAGTTTCAGCATCAGTCCTTCCAGTGAATTTTCAAGATTGGGCTCCTCTGTCTGTGGGATTCTCCAGGCAAAAATATTGGAGTGGGTAGCCATTCCCTCCTCCAGGGGTTCTTCCCAACCCAGGGATTGAACCTGGATCTCCTATATTGAGAGAGATTCTTTACCATCTGAACCACCAGGCAATTCATTTAGAGAGATTTATTTAAACACAAGTTTTATAACTTATCACACTTAAGTATGAATATAAAGAAAAACCACATAAATTGTTCAAGGTATTTGAAAAATTGTTTTACATTCAGTTTGTTTGGGATCACTTTTAAACCTTGAGTTGTCAGTATCTGTATTTTTTCAAATAATATTGTCCTCAGTGTTATCGGAAGCTTTGTTGATGTCGCATTATTAAAGAATGATTTGAAATGAAATTCACATAATATAAAATTAACCATTTTAAGGTGAACAGTTCATTGGAATTTTAGTATGTTCAGAGTGGTTTAACCATCATTGCTCTCTAATGCCTCCGGATTTCTGTCACTCCATACCTATTAAGGCATTTCTCCTACTTTACCTTCCTCATTGCTCCTGGTAACTGCTAATCTGAGTTCTGTCTCTATGGATTTATCTACTCTGGATATTTCATATAAAAGTGATCGTACAATATGTGACATTTTGTGTCTGGCTTCTTTCACTTAGCATAATATTTTGGGTGTTCATCCACATTGTAGCGTGTGCTAGTACTTTGTACCTTTTTATGAGTAATATTCTATTGTATAGATATGTCAGTTTGTTTATGCATTCATTTGTTAATGAGCACTTAGGTTGTTTTAACCTTTTAGCTATTCTGAATAGTGTTCCTGTGAACATATATGTATATGTACTTGTTTCAGTACCTGTTTTCAGTTCTTTGGTGCATTTATCTAGGAGTGGGATTATGGGGTCATATGGTAATTCTATGTTTAACTTTTGAGGAACCATCAGACTTTTCCACAGCAGTGGAATGATTTTTTTAAAAATATTTTTAACTTTTTGTCTGTTATCTAAATCAAAATACACTATTTGGAAGCATACTCTCTTCAGTGCTTTGATTTTATTATTAAAAAGTAAATTATTCTTTAACATATCCACTGCTTTTTCCAAAGCTACTTAAAAAAATCTTTGGATAATTCCCATGTTCCTCTCAGGAGAGTTTGTAAGACTCTCAGAAAAAGATTCAAGACTTTTAATTTCTTGTCTTCTGCTCTAAGACAATTAGGTTGTTCTCCCCTGAGCTTAGTGTAAGCCAATTTAATTGTTCAGACACAGAATCTGCTTTCCATATGACTTGATAAAAACAAAAACAAGCAAGAATTATACTGGGTGTTCAATGACCTTTTATATATTTAAGAAGACAGTAAATGTTTTGTTTACTCTGAATAGGGAAAAAAAAAGATTAGCATTTTAAGATATATCCATGAAATAAAATACTAAGGTTTTTCTTCGTTGCAATGTATGCTAGAATTTTAAAGATTTGCTAAAAAGATATTCTTTTGCATTGGACTCTTATAACCTCATATAGTACATGCTTTTTACCAAGTGGATTCAGAAATAGTGTTTGCATTCCATCGTCTTTATAATTGGCAACTAATAGTTTATATTGTTTTCTAAGCACTTCATTTGTAAGAGCTTTTTATTTTCAAAGACACAGAAAGGGAGCCACAGATCCTATGTTAGCTCTCTCATATCCTTAAATGAGTCAGAACAATCCTGGTTTATTACAGATGCTTGATAAATACTTGCTGAACTGAGTTGATGGTAAATTCTCCAGACAAGAGACTTCAGGAATGCAGGAAGTGTGTCTGTCTGGTTCATGGGAATACTGCCAGCACCTAACACTGTCTCTTCCACATAATAAATATTTATTGAATGAATGAGCAAATGGACTCTAATGTATAACATAAATGTTTTCTACATGCTGATGAAGGGAAGTTTTCTGAAGTTAATTCTTCCTATATCAAAGGTCATTTTAATTTTATTTCTCTATTTGGTGTTTTTGTGGTATTCAAACATGAAGTTGTTCCTCGGGGTACACACACTGGGTTAATTGTTAGCTAATAAAAGTCAATCTAAGTTTAAAATGTTAACTCTAGTTTGATTACACAGGAGCATTTTATTGGGATTAATACTTGGTTATTTGTTTGCTTCTCTTATTGAGAAATGCTTTTATTCTATTAAATAAATAAAATATTTCAAATTTATATTCATAATTGTGGCTTTTATATCCAAGAGGTATTTTACATTTACATTTGAAGTCAATCAAATCTTTTCTTGCAGTCATTTCCTTGATTATGGAAATATGTAAAGTTTTTTGACAAGAAAGAGAATGTCATTGTAGGAAATGAAGTAATATATGTAGTTTCTCATAGGGCACTGGGAGATGGCACATAGTAAATTTAATTCCAGGTTGCTGCAATTATTGGGTAACAGAAATATCTCCTATGGCTACCCTTATCTGAAAACACTGTGGGATGACAGTAAAAGTTATTACAGTATATTGACTTGGAAAATTGGAGTAGTTCAATTTGAAATTGTGAAAGCTTAGAATACTGTTTACATTATTTCTGGCAGTGACAGGAAAGTGATGCTGAGTTCTTCTTGTCTTTAACTAAACATCAGAAGAAAATCTGTGCTTAAGCATATACTTACGGAAAAACATTTTAAAATTCTGAGTGAGTTCTTTAAAACCTTTTCCACACAAATGAAGATATTACTTGGAACAAGTCAGAATGAGGTTACCCAGGGGAAAAGTGAAAGGACATGCCTGAAATGGCAGCTCTTCTTGCACAATGGAATTACTCTCTGGATTGGGTTCACAAAGCACCCGTGAAGCCCATGCTCTGTCCACTTTCTAAAAAATAGTTTTAAAATTAGGAACACTTAAAGTCTGATTGACTAGATCAACTACAAACCCATCTTGCATTTAAACCTTTTGGGAATTTAGAGCTACAAGGACAAGACAAGCACAAATGGGAGATAGAAGGGTGTATGCTTATGTGTGATGAACAAAATAGAAGGCCTGGGCCAACCCCAGGCCTGGAGATCTTGAAGACCTGCATAAGGAGTAATGGATTTGTAGTTTGCTGGATTTGTAGTTTGCCAAGATTTCATAAAGGGACTGGTGTGCCCAGTGCTTCCCTTGTGAGGATTGAGACTATGTTTTTTGACCCAACAGTCTATCAATTAATTAACAAAACCAAACTAAACTGGTTGCTTAGAGTCATATAGACTAAAACACAGATGTGCAAAGGCTTAGATTTTCAATTTTCAACCAGTAGTGCTGACATTGTATATTTAGAAGTGAAATAGCAAAGGGAATTTCTAGATTAACTGTCTATGCTTGTAGTAGATCCAGTTTCAGTTAGGGAACTTGTGAAAGAAAAAAATGGTTGTGTTGTTCAGAGCAGTGGGCAAAATGGGTTCCAAAGTATTTGCTTGTTATAATGATCCTTTCCAGTTCTAAAAATTCTGCGACTCTAGACCGAGTTTACAAAGTGTTTCTGGGATGTGCTCTCACCATTGCTCTTAATCTTTTATTTTTATTTGAAGTAAAGTTAATCAAATTCTTTGATGCTGGAACAAGCTTCAGCTGGTAAAATGGGGCTATTGCAACCAGATATAAACAAAAATAAAATAATGGTTTTCAAGTATTTTTTTTAAGCTATTCTGTTAGCTAAACCAGAAGAGCCTAAATTATAGAATGAGACCCATCAAATATTATATAAATACAAAGATGTTCAGTTCACTTTTGGAGAGATCAAACTTAAAAATTATACCACCCTATAGACCCAGCCCTCTCTGAAATTCTATGAGTTGACATTTTTATTTAATGTGGGTATGTGAAAACCTTTATTTTTAAATTGCTTGTTGTTCAATATGTTGACAAATCTTCTGGTATAATATTCTCAAGTATTTTTACATGTGCTGATGTTTAAATATGCTTCATGAAAAAAAATAAATATGCTTCATGCTTTTAAATGACAGTTCTATGTTTTTTAAATAAAAATTATATTCTATATATGATACATCCAAACTTGTATAATGTCTTATGGGACTCAGTCTATAAATGGGGTTATCTGCTTTGGCTGATAGAATTGCTTATAAACCTAAAATAATTGAAAACATGACTTCAGCATTGTTCACTGAACCACAGACATCATTATCAGAAAAACTAGGTCAAGATAAAAAAATGAGCCTCATGAAAATGAGGGGACTATTCTTTAGATAGCCTCAGTTCAGTTCAGTTCAGTCGCTCAGTCATGTCCGACTCTTTTTGACCCCATGAATCGCAGCACACCAGGCCTCCCTGTCCATCACCATCTCCCAGAGTTCACTCAAACTCATGTCCATTGAGTCGGTGATGCCATCCAGCCATCTCATCCTCTGTCGTCCCCTTTTCCTCCTGCCCCCAATTCCTCCCAGCATCAGAGTCTTTTCCAATGAGTCAACTCTTCGCATGAGGTGGCCAAAGTACTGGAGTTTCAGCTTTAGCATCATTCCTTCCAAAGAACACCCAGGGCTGATCTCCTTTAGAATGGACTGGTTGGATCTCCTTAGATAGCCTAGGGTAATGTAAAAAGAAAAGAGGAATAAATTTGGAAGACAGCTTTATTTGCTGCTTTTCACTTATTCTTTGACTCAGTTTCCTCTTCTGTAAAATGGGAATATGTTTCTTTAATCACAGATGGAATGGGAATAATAAATATGTAATAGATATTTCTTTATTTCAAAAAAACTTCTTTATAATTCTATAGAGGTGGTGGTTTTTTTTTTTTGTTTTTTTTTTTTGGTGGGGGAGGGGGTCAGGATAGGGAGGAATAGTTTCCTTGAAGTTCATTTTTCCCCCAGAAATTTTAAAGGTCTCCATTTAGATGATCTGATTATAAAAGTATAATAACATCTGTTTTATCATTTTTTTCCACATTGAAATAAAGATATATTAATATCTTTCAGATTGTTCTGATAGATTGTGAATGTGGAGTGCTGGTGTTTTCATTCTCACTTTTTATATATTTAATAATAGTTAATATTATAAAGCATATTCACCAGTTCTTATTTAATTTTATTTAATTCTTATAATGAGCCTGTTACATAGCTATTATGAATGTATTTTACAAGTGAGGAAACTGAGGCTAGGAAATTTATTCAGACTATTGCTTTCCTTGCCAATCCCAGCTGCTACTGATGGTATGTGTCAGTTGGTCAGAATTTATAGTTTTTAATTATGTTGTTCCCTTAGAACTGACAAAAGATGGCTCTTCCATAATAGCTAGAGCTTTGGTTTCTTAGTTATTTGGTGGCATCTCTATGGAGAGATGGAGATCTGTGAATATTGCCTGTAATTTTGCTTCAGAGATAATACTTTTGGTACTAGAAAGGCTAAATCTGTGTGGCAAAAACAAGTATGAATAGTTCTGCTCTCTTCAACTTTGCTTTGGCTCTGTCTCTTCATTCTTTCTGGAGTTATTTCTCCACTGATCTCCAGTAGCGTATTGGGCACCTATCAGCCTGGGGAGTTTATCTTTCAGTGTCCTGTCTTTTTCCTTTTCATACTGTTCATGGGGTTCTCAAGGCAAGAATACTGAAGGGGTTTGCCATTCCCTCTCCAGTGGGCCAACCTTTGTCAGAACTCTTCACCATGACCTCCCTGTCTTAGGTGGCCCTCCATGGCATTGCTCATAGTTTCATTGAGTTAGAGAAGGCTGTGGTCCATGTGATCAGATTGGTTAGTTTTCTGTGATTGTGGTTTTCAGTCTGTCTGCCCTCTGATGGAGGAGGATAAGAGGCTTATAGAAGCTTCCTGATGGGAGAGACTGACTGATGGGGAAGCTGGGTTTTGTTCTGATGGGCAGGGCCATACTCAGTAAATCTTAGTAATCCAGTTTTCTGTTGATGGGCAGGGCTGTGTTCCCTTCCTGTTACTTGACCTGAGGCCAAACTATGTTGGAGGTAATGAAGATAATGGGAACCTCCTTCAAAAGGTCCCATGCACACACTGCTGTACTCAGTGCCCCCAACCCTACAGCAGGCCACCACTGCCCCATGCCTCTGTCAGAGACTCCTGGACACTCATGGGCAAATCTAGGTCAGTCTCTTGTGGGATCACCTCTCCTTTCTCCTGGGTCCTGGTGTGCACAAGGTTTTGTTTGTGCCCTCCATGAGTCTGTTTCCCCAGTCCTGTGTAAGTTCTGGTGGCTCTATGGTGGGGTTAATGGCAACCTTGTCCAAGAGGGCTTATGCCACACCCAAGTCTACTGCACCCAGAGCCCCTGCCCCTGCAGCAGTCCACTGCTGACCTGTACCCTGCAGGAGATACTCAAACACATTTCTGGCTCAGTCTCTGTGGGGTCTCTGGGTCCTAGTGTGCCCAAGGTTTGTTTGAGCCCTCTGAGCATCTCTGGCAGGTATGGGGTTTGATTCTAAATGTGATTACGCCCCTCCTACCATCTGGCTGGGGCTTCTCCTTTGCCCTTGGATGAGGGATATCTCCTAAAAGTTGCTCTAGCGCCACACAGCTGCTGCCCCAGCGCCTAGTGTCTTGCTGGGGCAGCTGAGCTGGGATTTGACTTTAGGATATCTGACTCCAATTTCATGGCTCATGGACTAAAGGGTACCACCTCTCCTTGACATCAGAGACTTTAACAGCTTTCTGACTTTGTGTTACAAGGCTTAGCCCCTGGAATTGCTCTTATCTTTGTAATAAAGAGAACAGTCAAAGGGAAGTGATGTGCATGGCAAGGTCTGGGGTAAATGTGCAGGACTCCTGTGCTCTCCAAGCTGACCCTTCTCCCCTAGTCTCCAAGTTGGCCTCCAGTATGCTACTGGAGATCAGTGGAGAAGTAACTCCAGAAAGAATGAAGAGACGGAGCCAAAGAAAAAACAACCCCCAGTTGTGGATGTGACTGGTGATAGAAGTAAAGTCTGATGCTGTAAAGAGCAATATTGCATGGGAACCTGAAATGTTAAGTCCATGAATCAAGGCAAATTGGAAGTGGTCAAACAGGAAATGGCAAGAGTGAACTTCTACATTTTAGGAATCAGTGAACTAAAATGGACTGGAATGGGTGAATTTAACTAAGATGACCATTATATCTACTACTGTGGGCAGGAATCCCTTAGAAGAAATGGAGTAGCCCTCATAGTCAACAAAAGAGTCTGAAATGCAGTACTTGGATGCAGTCTTAAAAACGACAGAGAGCTCTGTTTGTTTCCAAGGCAAACCTAGTCTATGTAATCCAAGTAATCCAACTTTATGCACCAACCAGTAATGCTGAAGAAGCTGAAAGTGAACGGTTCTATGAAGATCTACAAGACCTTCTAGAACTAACACCCCCAAAAGATGTCCTTTTCATTATAGGGTACTGGAATGCAAAAGTAGGGAGTCAAGACATACATACAGTAACAGGCAAATTTGGCCTTGGAGTACAGAATGAAGCAGGGCAAAGGCTAATAGATTTTTGCCAAGATAATGCACTGGTCATAGCAAACACCCTCTTCCAACAACACAAGAGAAGACTCTACACATGGACATCACCAGATGGTCAATACTGAAATCAGATTGATTATATTCTTTGCAGCCAAAGATGGAGAAGCTCTATAGAGTCAGCAAAAACAAGACAGGGAGCTGACTATGGCTCAGATTATGAACTCCTTATTGCCAAATTTAGACTTAAATTGAAGAAAGTAGGGAAAATCAGTAGACCATTCAGATATGACCTAAATCAAATCCCTTATGATTATACAGTAGAGGGGACAAATAGATTCAAGGGATTAGATCTGATAAAGAGAGAGCCTGAAGAGCTATGGTCAGATGTTCATGACATTTTACAGGAGGCAGTGATCAAGACCCTAAGAAAAAGAAATGCAAAAAAGGCAAAATGGTTATCTGAGGAGGGCTTACAAATAGCTGTGAAAAGAAGAAACACGAAAGGCAAAGGAGAATAGGAAAGATATACCCATTTGAATGCAGAGTTCCAAATAATAGCAAAGAGAGATAAGAAAGGCTTCCTCAGTGATCAATGCAAAGAAATAGAGGAAAACAATAGAATGGGAAAGACTAGAGATCTCTTCATGAAAATTAGAGATACCAAGGGAACATTCATGGAAAGATGGGCTCAATAAAGGACAGAAATGGTATGGACCTAACAGAAGCAGAAGATATTAAGAAGAGGTGGCAAGAATACACAGAAGAACTATACAAAAAAGATCTTAATGACCCAGATAACCACAATGGTGTGATCACTGACCTAGAGCCAGACATCCTGGAATGTGAAGTCAAGTGGGCCTTAGGAAGCATCACTACGAACAAAGCTAATGGAGGTGATGGAATTCCAGTTGAGCTATTTCAAATCCTAAGAGATGATGCTGGGAAAATGCTACACTCAATATGCCAGCAAATTTGGAAAACTCAGCAGTGGCCACAGGACTGGAAAATGTTAGTTTTCATTCCAATCGCAAAGAAAGGCAATGCCGAAGAAAGCTCAAACTATCACACAATTGTACTCATCTCACATGCTAGCAAAGTAATGCTCAAAATTCTCCAAGCTAGGCTTCAATGGTACATGAACTGTGAACTTCCAGATTTTAAGCTGGATTTAGAATTGGCAGAGGAACTAGAGATCAAGATCACTGAAAAAGCAAGAGAATTCCAGAAAAACATCTACTTCTGCTTTATTGACTATTCCAAAGCCTTTGACTGGATCACAACAAACTGTGGAAAATTCTTAAAGAGTTGGAAATAGCAGACCACCTGACCAGGCCTCCTGAGAAATCTGTATGCAGGTCAGGAAGCAACAGTTAGAACTGGTCATGGAACAACAGACTGGTTCCAAATCAGGAAAGGAGTACATCAAGGCTGTGTATTGTCACCCTGCTTATTTAACTTACATGCAGAGTACATCATGAGAAATGCTG
>NW_011495076.1:241318-241776 GCF_000754665.1 Bison bison bison
AGAGATACAAGAAGCTAGAAATGTGGTGTTTGTGAAAATTTATTTGTCACTTACATTCTGCTTAGTTCCTTTAAACAGTTGAGTTGCCTGTTAGATTTGTCAAGTTACTTGCCCCAAAGTTAAACTGAAGTGCCTGATAACAGAAAAGCAGGACTTCCGTCCTTCATTCACAATTGCACATCTTATTTATGAATTTTAACATTAATTGCTATTGTGAAAATTTAAGGAAATTATTATTGGGACTCATTCTGTAACTAAAGATTATCCCGTAAGAACTGGAAACTAAATGCAGATGTGACATAAAGTATGATGTAGGACCCAATTTAGTTCAGTTTAGTCGCTCAGTCACGTCTGACTCTTTGCAACCCCATGGACTGAAGCACCCAGGCTTCCCTGTCCATCACCGACTCCCAGAGCTTACTCAAACTCATGTCCATTGAGTCGGTGATGCCATCCAA
>NW_011495076.1:241876-255674 GCF_000754665.1 Bison bison bison
GATGAAAGTGAAAGAGGAGAGTGAAAAAGTTGGCTTAAAGCTCAACATTCAGAAAACTGAGATCATGGCATCTGGTCCCATCACTTCATGGCAAAGAAATGGGGAAACAATGGAAACAGTTAGAAACTTATACCTACTTATACTCGATATAATGTGTTAATCTTCTGTCTTAACTTAAGGTTTATAATGGAATTTTCCTACATAAATAAAAGCATCTTGTTGGAGTAGTGATTTAAATGCCAAATTCTTCATTCAGAATTCATATCTTTTGTCTTCATTTTTGTTAATATATTGATCATTTATTATACTGGCTGAAAACATCTTACTTGTTTCTTTGAACTTATTATAGGCCACATGGGTGAAAGAATCCATTATCAGCCTTTTGCATCTAATTTGCATCAAATTATTCCAATGTTATGTCTGTAGGAATTTAATATAACTTTTAGCCATTTTGAGGTTTCTGACTTATATTGATGCAGAGCAATAGCTGTGACATAATGATGCTATAGCCCTTTCTGCCATTCTGAACCACTGTTATAGTTCTCTAAATTTTTGGATCACATTGAAAATTCTGTCCTAGACTAGACTCACCATTTTTAATCCCCAAAGCTATACTCTTTCCAAATCTACTCATCTCTTATAGATCCTAAATTTAGGCCCAGCTAACAGGAAATCTGCTCTATATTCCATTATTTTAGCAATGGAGGGTAATTCAATCAACAGAATGAAGTCCAGGAGATGTTGAGTTTAATCTGCTTAAGCTGAACTGTGATTTTGGGAGTTCTTTTGGAAATATGCAAACAAAGAACAAACACACATTGCATGTAACATCGTGTCATCTTTAGGTGATCGAAATTACATTGGAAACCAGAATCAGCAATGAATAAATAGATACTTTTTGTGCTCAAAGATAATAAATGTTATGGATCTTTTAATGTGCAGAAACTGTAATAGATTCTGCATCGTCAGTGTACCTAGGTATAACAGGGTTGAAAAGAGAAAATGTGACAGCTTCTGTTAATGGGAGGGAGGAAGCAAATCAGTCCTGAGGCTGAAATCTAAATGTGTAATTACATCATTGAGATGTCCAAATCCCACTAAAGAATACATGGTCACCTTGGAAAAGATTTTGTCCATTACTTTGCTGATAATTGATCAGACTTCAGACATAATAGTCTGTTATCCAAATGTTCAAGTGATTATTCATTTTTAGGGGAAAATGTAGCTACAGAAAGATAAGTGTGTTTTTTCACTCTGATGTTATAGAATATATTGGGAAGAAGAAGACAAAAAGAGGGAAGTCAAGGAATGGACACAAATAGCTAGATAGAGCAGGGGAAAAAAGACTCTCAGCATTAACAGGGACAGTATGGACATAGTGAGTTGACTCAAGTTGTTTCAAGCCTAGATATCTTTCAGTACTTTTTGAAAACTATTCACTAAGAAGGCTGCCCCCACCATATAGTGATAAATGCTTGAATTCTTAAATTCTGATCTAAATTTAGAAACCATTCTTTTGGAGGTTGTACTAATAACCAAAGGAGTAAACTAACTGTGCACTGGTAAGTAGTATCAGACTGATCACCAACCCTTCTAGTGATTCATTGGTGGAATCTGAGACAAAACAGAGGGATTGGTAAATGCACTGTTTTCAAAACTATCTGAGTACAGATTTCTCTTCTTGGCTAGGGAAGAAAAAACAATCTGAGTTACAGTTTATGGATTTTTAGACAAAGGCAGTCTATCTTATATTTGGTACAGAGCTGTGGAGTGGTCAATGGAGTCAGTGTGTGCCGACATCCCTGCATGTTTTTGGATAATAAGATCTTGGACTGTATTTTAAAGCTGCATTCCAACCAACATCAACCTTATTTGGCTAAATAACTTTGATATGTAGTGTATCGCAAACCTATCTCTTTATAGACAGGAGGAATATCATTACTAAATTAAATGGGAAATAGTAAAGAAATTAGTAAGAGAGGGAAGATGTTTTCTCAGCTAAGATGCAAAATGAAGTAATGGACAAAATAGGAAAATATCTGGAGGGTTAAATGAACTAAGAAAAAATGAAAAGTCTGTTTGAAACCACTTTTATTTTTATATAACTAAGAAAAGCCAAAAGAATAACTTTTTTGGATCAGATACCTTACCCCACAACTTTCCCAGCTGTTAAACAGGAATAAAGACAGGCTGCTTAGACCTTTGTGGTTCCAGAAAACATGGAACCCTGGTTTATTACCCAAAGCACCGTAGGGTTTGACTGTGCTTCCAGTTTTCCTCATTTTGTGCCCTTGAACTAACCAACTGCCTATGTTGCCTTGATTTTCTTAGAATAATATCTTCGTTTTCTCAAGAGTATATATTTGTGAGCACTTTTAGGGAACCTTTGTTTTAGTTGCTATAACTAGCAAATGTCCCTGTGTTACATTGGATTAGTTTTGAGAGAGACTTTGTTGAGCTTGGAACTAGAATGTAAGCTTCTTGAGGGTAGAGGCCACATCTTATTCATTATTGGAATTGAGGGTCTACCTAGCACAATGCCAGGAGCCATAGCACCCTCAAGAAATGCTTATTTTGCTAAACTGAACTGTGATATTAACTGTGGTATTATGTTGCCCTTTTGTAACAATATAGAATTACAAGATTTCTATCCAAGAATTTCATATTTATTTTAGCATTACCTTATTAAATTTTTGTAAACAGTGAATACCAGCATAATTTTTCTCAGATAAGTGATTTGCTACAGGTCACTCAATGAATTATTTTTACAGTGAAAAATTAGAACCTCTTAAAAAAAAATAATATCCAAACCTTCTAAAAGATACTCCTTTCCTAGTGATGTTCAGGGTCTCTCCCTGAACTCCTAATATAAATTCCGTTTCTTCCCCTTTGTTATTTATTTATTATGCTCCTGTAGATCATTTCTAGTTTTCCATGGAAATAACGAGCTTTCCCCTCTGTGGATATATATGATGCCAATGATCAGTGATGAAGAACCTCTTTTCAAAGTGGTACTGGATCTCTATCTTAGCATAACAGGCCTTGGAAGATGGAAAGACAAAGGAGGAAGAAAATAGCAGTGAGTGCATACTCATACTGGGCTATGATAAGATACTACTGCTGAAGCATTAACCATGCTATTGTGGAAGAGAGATCACATACAAATTAACAAGCAACATTTGAAGAATGCAAGAAAATCCTTGGACCACTGTGTTCCTCTGAATATCTAGGCAGCTAAATGGACATACAGAATGAAACTTTTCTTTAAGGGGGGATACTCTGGGCTCAGGAGATGTTGAATTTTGAGTCAGCTTTTCAAAAGAGGAGATGGACAGGAATAGCTGAGAAATAGATGATGGTGGTTCTTAGAAGATTCTATAGTGTCATCATGCCACATATAGTATCGGTTGTCATCCTTAGCATTAATCATTAACCATCAGTTTTCAATATGACATCTCACATGTGGAAGAATCTGAGACTGTTAGCTGCTATCACTAAAGAAGTATGTCTCCCTTTAGCATCAATACAGGCAACTTTTTGTTGTTCCAGTGGCTAATTATCTAATTGTTGACTTACCTAAGCTTCCTGTTTCTCCTGTTTCATTCTCCTCGTATTTGATTTTTAAATGGACAGTGGGACAAGGGAAGAAAGATGAAGTGGGACAAGGGAAGAAAGATGAACCTTTCACTTAATCTAAAACTGTCACCTATTTGCTTGTACAGAAGTTGAAGAAGAAGTTGCAAAAGAGTTGGCCAAAATGAGATGTTGGAATTGATTTTTGGATTTATCAGCAGTATTCTTTTTTAGCATAAAAGATGGCAAGTTGGCTGTATATAGAATTAAAGAATTGTTCTGTATGAACTCTAAGAGGATGGAGTTTGTGACTTATATCCCTTGTTGCACATCTTGCCTGTAATAGGTGCTTATTGACTGCTCTGACTGGAGCTAAAAGGGAGCTTAGTGATGCAGAAATCAATGTCCAAGAAATTTAAGGGCATTCTTATTAGTAACAGAAACCACACTGAACCCAGGTCTTCTTATGTGCATCCACTCTGCTTTCCACTACACCACACTGCCAGAGGCAGTGGGAGTGCTAGCCCTGTAGAGCCCAACAGCCAAGCTGAAGACTGTGCCCAGGGACAGGAAATTGGAGGCAGCTGGGGCAAGAGGGCTTTCTCACCAAATTTATAAGTGTTGGTTTTCAGCAAACCGGAGCTACAGAACTGTTTTAGAAAATTTCCAGTTAAAGTGGAATTTTCAAAACCAGTAGCTGCCCCTGGGTCAGCGAGGTTGGTTTTATGGGAACCCAGGGTTTTGCACAGCTGGTAGAGCAGACTGGTAATGGTGGCTCAGGCGGAGGACTTCCATCTTGCTGAATTGCCCCGACCACAAGTTCCTAAAATCATCTATGCCCAGGGGTTGTTCTTCTCGTCATTTCTTAGGACAAAACCCCGTTTTCTCTCTATGGCCTTTTGGCTCGTGGAGGAACTTCCAGAGAGACACTTACTCATCTCATCTCTGTAGGCACCGGCTGAGAATTAGTGAAGTAAGCAAGAGGTGTAGGAGTGATTTCTCAATGATAAATAATGACTCGTACAGAGTAATGGTATTTTTATTCCTTCAGAGGCAATAGGCATAGCTATTAATAAAACACTGTGAAGATGTCCAGGTGAGCTTATTAAATTTTGAAAGAAAAGAAATAGATGAGGAGCAGATGAGAATCTTGGATGAAGGCCTAGACCTTGATCATGGAGGATTTTATTTATTTTTTGATATTTAGAGTGGATAACAGCAAAGCAAAATTCATAAAGAGGATCACTTTCCAGAAAAAAAATGTAGCACTGATTTCTTATGCAATACTTGAGAAAATAACCCTCAGAGAAGATTCTGGATCTAATTCTAGTAAGTGGGCCAAATGTGATAAGTAAGCTTGAAGCTGGGTGACCTCTCAGATCTAATAAGATGAGAGCATTATGTTAAATAGCATGGAGGCTGGCTAGTATTTATGGGCAGACTGTCCCTAGGAGGTCTGGCATGAGTTAACTGCTTAAGAAGTTCCTTAGCAAAGAGATAATTGCAGGATGCGTTGACCAGCAGAGGTTATAGTTGAAGTTAAAGGCATAGTTAATTGTGTGAGCTATTTGGGCCAAATGGCCTCTTTTTATTCTATGACTCCTTGGGTCCTAGCATACAGTAGCATTAGCCCCATCCTCTTCTTTTTAAAAAAAATTATTTATTTTAATTGGAGGCTAATTACTTTACAATATTGTGATGGTTTTTGCCATACATTCACATGAATCAGCCATGTAGCCCCATCTTCTTAATCACCATAGTTTTTCTCTTCAGGTTGACATACAAACTTTATTTTTTTGTGGAACTTATGGCAACCTACTCCAGTATTCTTGCCTAAAGAATCCCATGGTCAGAGGAACCTGGCAGGCTACAGGCCATGGGGTCAAAAAGAGTCAGCAGACATGACTAAGTGACTGACACTTTATCACATGATAAACATTGTCAATAGTGTCAGTGATCATAGCCACATAACAAATTGCCTTTTCACTTGGGCAGATTTGTAATGAAATGATTCATCCCAGATCTCTTCTTCATGTGACTTGATTGGGCATTGATCTACTTCCTGGTTCCACAGTGTTTTGGACTCTTCCTAACCCCAGGCTCCAGTAGTTTTTCAGTCTCTGTGTCCAACTTTTTGTGACCCCTGGACTACAGCACACCAAGCTTCCCTGTTCTTCACTGTCTCCTGGAGTTTGCGCAAATGCATGTCCACTGAGTCAGTGATGACATCCAGCCATCTCATCCTCCATCACCCTCTTCTCCTCCTGCCCTCATGTGAACCTGGTTGGTCCTGTTGAGCTCCAGCTCTTGAAAGAGGATGTCCTCCCCTACCAGGTTTATGTTGGCCTTTTAGGAAAAATAAGTGTTTTGAAATAAAAATATTGCTTGCACACTGAAAGTGAAAGCGAACTCGCTCAGTCCTGTCTGACTCTTTGAGACCCCCTGGACTGTAGCCTACCGGGCTCCTCCATCCATAGGATTTTCTAGGCAAGAATACTGGATTGGGTTGCCATTTCCTTTTCCAGGAGATCTTCCCAACCCAGGGATTGAACCCTGGTCTCCTGCATTGTAGGCAGATGCTTTACCATCTGAGCCACCAGTAATGTGTCTTAAATAATTATATTCAAATTAATTTATGATACAAGCTTTATGTTGTTCTGCTTGCAACATTTAAAAATACTGGTTTTCCAAATAGCAGCTTCTAAAATCTTTGTGTTTGTGTGCTAAATTCGAGTTTCCATGATATTTTCTCACTCATGACTTTGATTAGAGTAACTCCTCCTCCTCTGTGTTTCCATGAGACTTCAAACTTCTGTTCTATGATTCCTTGTCTTATAATTCTCTGTGTATATTTATCATTTTCACCACCAATGGAAAGCTACTGGAAGGCAGGGATCACACCTTACTTGCTTTTGTGTCTCTAGAACCTAACACGATGCCAGGTGCATTATTTATCATGTAAATTTGTGCTGGGCTACAGTATATTCTGTGGAAAATGAGATTCCTTACTCTTTGAAGATTATAAATCTCCATTTGGATTTGGTGCATCACAAATTCGAGTTGACTAAAATCCAAGTTTGGTCTCTTTAGTTGCTGTTGATTTTTTAAAGAAAATGATTGCAAGTGGAATGAGTTTGTGCTGTGTGCTGCCTGTGGTAAACCTTAGATTATGTTTCTGCAAATGTGGCCTGCTAGTTTAAATTGCTTTGGTTGCAGTGGAAAAAGGAAATACGTTTCCCTATTGTTGGGGTAAAAATTCAATTTGCTTCAAATCAGAGTGTTTTACTTTAGAATTCATAATTATCATGGACCCAAGCATACATATGCTAAAATATAGACTTGAGGTAATTAAAACTCCTGTGGTTATTTGGGTTCAATCTTTTTTTTCCTCCTTACCAGTTTTATTGCCATTACTCATGAACTACATCCTCATCATGGAAAAAAATTTTCACATACAGAAATTAGGTTCTTCCCTTCTCTTATTTCCCCTATCTTTGGAGTATTGTTCTTGCCCAAGCCTGGCTTTCTTCTTGTTTGCAAGATGGCTATATTGTCTCGATGTCATAGCTGTAGTTCTAGCTATTACATCCAGACAGTATCATATCCAGAGGAAATAAGAGGACATCCCTTTCTGTCTCTCCTCCTCAGAGATAAAGTATGCTTTCCCTAATGTTCCTGCTGTTATTTTAGCAATCTTCTTCTCGCATCCTAATGATCTTATGCCTTCCTGAGCAGCCCATTCCTAGGCCAGTAACTAGGGAGAACAATGAAATTACCACAACTGGCTTCAGGGGTTGGGAAACTTTTTTTGTAAAGAGTTTTGCAGCTAGCTCATCTGGTCTCTGTCACAATTATTCTACTCTGTTATTGTAGCAACAATAGGCAAAAAAGTAAATGAGTGGGTGTGGCTATGTTTCAATAAAACTTAATATACGAAAGTGGTGGCAGGTAGATGGCCATTTCCTGGAGCCTGAAACCAGTGGCTCCAAAACATTAATATGTATCAGAATCAACTGGGAACTTGTGAAACTAGAAGGTCCCACACCCAGAGTTTCTGATTTAGCAGATGTGGCTTAGAGCCAGAGACTGTGCATTTCTGACAAGTTCCCAGGTGATACTTGTTCAAGATCAAGTTGAAACTGTTTCAATAATAGCCCTGGGTTTCTATTTTGTCATGTGTGTGGGAACTGTCTTGTCCATTGTAGTGCACACCACCCCTGGCCTCTACTCACTAGATGCCAATGGGCTCCCTGCTCCTCCTCTAGTACAGTGGTCTAAAGTGTCTGAAACACGGCCAGATGTTCCCTAGGGGGCAAAATCTCTGATTCTCCCTTCCTCTTAGACTTAGACTATTCAGATCTCTAGCCTGGCTCTGGGAGTAGATTCCCTTTTTCTTGTAGCATTCTGAAGAGTGTCACTATTCTGTGAGGAAGAAAGGAGAAAAATGATTCTGTTGGATAGGGAGCCAATAGTCTCTACTGTTGATCATATCAGAGCTCCTGAGGAAACAGCCTCACTGACCAAAATAGACCAGAAAATGGAACAAGAATACCCATTTTCTAAGATTTTTTATCTTGAGCATTGTATCTGTTTGCTGAATTAAAGGAATTTTACGGAAAATCTGGCAGTGAATACAGAGGGATGGACAAATAATGAGTAAAACATTCCATGAAGTAAAGCCTTAGTTAAAGGTGACATCTAAATCTGGTTCTTACAGGATTTTCTCATGCAAAGTTCATGAAAGAGCTAATATCATACTTCTAAAATGTTGTTCCCCTTTTTGAAAGGTCATGCGTGCACGCTCAGTCGTGTCTGACTCTGCGACCCCATGGACTACAGACCTCCGGGCTCCTCTGTCCGTGGAATTTTCTAGGTAGGAATATTGGAGTAGGTAGCCATTTCCTCCTCCAGGGGGTCTTCCCAATCTAGGGATTGAACCACATGTCCTGCAGCTCCTGCCTTGGCAGGTGGATTCTTTACCAGTTGAGCCACCTGGGAAGTCCCAAAAGGTCATTAACAGATAATTTTCTATTGATATTTTTAATAGTTAGAATGTGAAATATCTGTTTTTGGTGAACTTATGGGACTTTTGCTTAGGAAGTCTTTATTGTTGGGTAGTGTTTGGGCTAGAACTTTGACTATTTGTGTATGTAACAAACACAGTGGAAACCTGTGTGGTTACTGAGCCACCCTTTTCTAGCTCTGCTCTGTATCATAGTCGGTTGTGGATTACATCTGTCAGGATCCACCTCAGCTGGGAGGCATTGCATTGGTAAGAGACTTAAAGAAAGCATGAATTTCAAGGTCAGTGTTTTTCTCCTGCCTCATCTGCTTTGGTAGAAGGCAGTGGCAACCCAGTCCAGTATTCTTGCCTGAAAAATCCCATGGACAGAGGAGCCTGGTAGGCTACAGTCCATGGGGTCTTGAAGAGTCGGACACAACTGAGCGACTTCACTTTCACTTTTCACTTTCATTCATTGGAGAAGGAAATGGCAACCCACTCCAGTATTCTTGCCTGGAGAATCCCAGAACAGAGGAGCCTGGTGGGCTGCCATCTCTGGGGTCGCACAGAGTTGGACACGACGGAAGCCACTTAGTAGCAGCAGCATCTGGTTTGAGCAGCATCTCATTCGTGGATTGCATTTCCTCCAAGGCTCCAGCTCTTGCTGAACAAACCTGCCATTGGTGATCCTGAATCCCTGGGCTGTGATATTTCTGTTTCTTTCCATTATCCCTCCAACCTGTGAAGTAGATGGTAGGAAATTCCTATTGCTGCTCTTCTCTAGGTTAACTCACCACCCACGCTTGCCTTGTTCTAAGTTGTTCCATACCTATTAAACCCTATATCAAAATCCTTGAATATGTGATTTCTGTTTTCCTCATTAAACTCATTCTGATACAAAGCCCAGCCCCAACTATCTTATCAAACAAACCTAAGAAGTTTACATCTCTACATGAGATTTTCGTACAAATAAAGTATCTATTAGAATTGTCAATAATAACCCATATGCTAATGTATAATCTTGATAGCTGTTAGTGTCAGATCCTTTAATAAAACAGAAAAGGAAGTTAAGCTCACTTGGGGGCCCATTATAGCCTAGAGACAAAGAACACTACTTCCGAAGGTGAACTACCCAGGTTCAAGTAGCCCACACCCCTATTGTTGTGTCTTTAAGTAGATGATCTAACTTCTTAGGACATCAGTTTTCCTGACCATGAATTGGTGATGATAATGGGACATATTAAGTCTCAAAGGGACTATTGAGAGGATTGAGTAATACACCAAAAACACTTTGAGAAGTACTTGGCATATAATAAACACCCAATAAATATTAGCCATCTTCATCACTATTGTTGTTATACTTACTCTAACCATAACTGATTGAGTCAGCCTGTCCCTGTGGAGAAAAATTTCAGCTTTAAAAATAAGTTTCTACATGGCATAAGGATGAAAGTGTGTATCAAAGAGAAAAGTCCATTTAAATGTTTGCTGCCTGAAATACTTCCTTTTTCCTCCTAATTTGCTTACCATAAGCCTGACTGTTTTAAAGCATATATAAGTTAATATACATA
The DNA here is from genome assembly GCF_000754665.1 of Bison bison bison. Classification (NCBI taxonomy): domain Eukaryota; kingdom Metazoa; phylum Chordata; class Mammalia; order Artiodactyla; family Bovidae; genus Bison; species Bison bison. The sequence goes on from NW_011495076.1 coordinate 252,023, forward strand.
CCCATACCTTAATATCTCATAATAAACATTATTACTTAAAAAAGCTTTTGTTAATGTCAGAAGTTCAATTTTTAAAAATATATTATGTTGGCATAGAATTGAAGTACATTATTGTGTTAGTTTCAGGTGTATAGCAAAGTGAATCAGTTGGAAATATACATATATCCACTCTTTTTTGAGATTCTTTTTTCCATATAGGTCATTACAAAGTACTGAGTAGAGTTCCCTGTGCTATACAGTAGGTCCTTGATTAATTATCTGTTTTATATAAAGTAGTATGTATATAGCAATCCCAATCTCTCAGTTTATCTCTATACCCCCAATTTCCCCTGATAACCATAAGTTTGTTTTCTGCATTGTGACTCTATTTTTGTTTCATAAATAAGTTCATTTGTACCATTTTTTAAGATTACACATATTAGCAATATCATATGATATTTGTATTTCTCTGTCTTACTTCACTCAGTATGATAATCACTAGGTCCATAAGAGAGATTACTACTTTAAAAAGCTTTTATGAATGTCAGGACTTCAATTTTAAGAAGAATAAGATAAGAAAGATTCTCCTGATTGCATGGGTTTAATCAGCCCATGGCAGTCTATTATTCACACAATGTCCTAAAGCTTTGTGAATAAGCAAATACAACATTAGTTTGTTCGCCATAGATATGTCATTGACCATGAGCATTTTAATCATGGAATGCAGGCAGTGGGCTTCTAGAAGACCCTTAGCTAATTCATTAAAGTTTGTATGGTCATCACAAGTTGTGCAAACATAAGAGCTAATGTCAGGGATGAAGAGAGAGTATCAATTAAAACTTACAGAATGTGTTGTGTTTTGTTTTATTTGTTTTTCTGGAAGAAGCAAGAAATCTTCTGTGCTTTGCTGTGCTTAGTTGCTCGGTCATGTCCAACTCTTTGTGACCCCATGGACTGCAGCCTGCCAGGCTTCTCTGTCCATGGGTTTCTCCAGGCAAGAATACTGGAGTGGATTGCCGTGCCCTTCTCCAGGGGATCTTTCCAACCCAGGGATCGAACCCAGGTCTTTTCCCCATTTCAGGCAGATTTGAGCCACCAGGGAAGCCCAAGAATACTGGAGTGGGTAGCCTATCCCTTCTTCAGGGGATCTTCCTGACCCAGGAATTGAACTGGGGTCTTCTGCAGGGCAGATGGATTGTTTACCAGTTGAGCTACCAGGGAAGCTCAAGTCTTCTGAGAGATGTGAAAAAGAAAAATCCAGGAAATATAAAGCATGACTTATTAGAACACTTGTTAAAAAGTTCTTCTAATTCACTGGTTTGACTTTTCTGTATGTTGCACTACTATTTATTCATTAGCCCTGAATTTCTCATAAGAGATACAAGAAGCTAGAAATGTGGTGTTTGTGAAAATTTATTTGTCACTTACATTCTGCTTAGTTCCTTTAAACAGTTGAGTTGCCTGTTAGATTTGTCAAGTTACTTGCCCCAAAGTTAAACTGAAGTGCCTGATAACAGAAAAGCAGGACTTCCGTCCTTCATTCACAATTGCACATCTTATTTATGAATTTTAACATTAATTGCTATTGTGAAAATTTAAGGAAATTATTATTGGGACTCATTCTGTAACTAAAGATTATCCCGTAAGAACTGGAAACTAAATGCAGATGTGACATAAAGTATGATGTAGGACCCAATTTAGTTCAGTTTAGTCGCTCAGTCACGTCTGACTCTTTGCAACCCCATGGACTGAAGCACCCAGGCTTCCCTGTCCATCACCGACTCCCAGAGCTTACTCAAACTCATGTCCATTGAGTCGGTGATGCCATCCAACCATCTCATCCTCTGTCATCCCCTTTTCCTTCCATCTTCAATCTTTCCCAGCATCAGGATCTTTTCAAATGAGTCAGTTCTTCCCATCAGGTGGCCTAAGTATTGGAGTTTTAGCTTCAGCATCAGTCCTTCCAATGAATAATCAGGACTGATTTCTTTTAGGATGGACTGGTTGGATCTCCTTGCAGTCCAAGGGACTCTCAAGAGTCTTATCCAACACCACAATTCAAAAGCATCAATTCTTTGGCACTCAGCTTTCTTTATAGTCCAACTCTCACATCCATACATGACCACTGGAAAAACCATAGCTTTGACTAGATGGACCTTTGTTGGCAAAGTAATGTCTCTGCTTTTTTAATATGCTGTCTAGGTTGGTCGTAGCTTTTCTTTCAAGGAGCCAGCGTCTTTTAATGTCATGGTTGCAGTCACCATCTGCAGTGATTATGGAACCCCCCAAAATAAAGTCTGTCTCCGTTTCCATTGTTTCCCCATCTATTTGCCATGAAGTGATAGGACCAGATGCCATGACCTTAGTTTTCTGAATGTTGAGCATTAAGCCAACTTTTTCACTCTCCTCTTTCACTTTCATCAATAGGCTCTTTAATTCTTTTTCGCTTTCTGCCATAAGGGTGGTGTCATCTGCATATCTGAGGTTATTGATATTTCTCCCGGCAATTTTGATAGCAGATTGTGCTTTATGCAGCTGAGCATTTCTCATGATGTACTCTGCATATAAGTTAAATGGGCAGCAGGGTGACAATATACAGCCTTGACGTACTCCTTTTCCTATTTGGAACCAGTCTGTTGTTCCATGTCCAGTTCTAACTGTTGCTTCTTGACCTGCATACATATTTCTCAGGAGGCAGGTCAGGTGGTCTGGTATTCCCATCTCTTTAAGACCCAATCTGCCTTAAAATACTCTGTTAGTCTAGCTTTAGATGCTTGCAGTTTTTATCATTAAAGTTATTTGTTTTATTTTAACACATATGGAAATTCTGTATAACATGTTTGCCTGGAGAGTATAGCATAGAAAAATTCCTCTGAACACATTTGCCCATGTTAGTTCAAGCAGACTGGCTTGTTGTCCTTAACCAGTTAGTTAGCTGAGCCATCTGTCAACAGCTGAAGATTGGTAGCAGATCCATCAGGGTGAATTTTGTCCGTGAGACCTGGTTGAGGAATGGTAGAGGAGAGAATTTCAAAGAGAGCTTTGTGAGTGTTAGCGCACTTTAAGTGAAGGAAATCATATGTCTCTTGCTTTGAGGCAGCAAGTAGGTTTACTTGACTCTGCTAGAAATTCCAGATCTGTGAAATAATAATGGATGTGGGCCATTAAATATGATGGAGGTGATGAAAGTGGAATATTAACATTACGATACTTGTGAATCTTTTTTGAGGTCAGAGACTCCAATGGGACTCTGAAAGCTTTGAACTTTTTCCTCCAGAAAAGTACATAAAAACATCTAAAATGTTACTTTCAGTTTCAGGATATTTACCAACCCATGAAACCCATTCTTGGGACCAAGTTACAAACCTCTAGGCTAAATGAAAAGTTTTTAGGAAAATGTCAGCTTTTATAGTTTTATTATTCATTTGGGAAGCCGTTGGAAGCCACTGCAGTTTTCTGATTGTCAGATTGGCATGGTCATAATAATTCTTAAGCTTCTTATAGAAATATCTATATTTACACTTCTTATAGAAATATCTTCTTATAAATATTTCTTATAGAAATATCTAAGAGTTGGACACGACCAAGCAACTTCACTTTCACTTTTCACTTTCATGCATTGGAGAAGGAAATGGCAACCCACTCCAGTGTTCTTGCCTGGAGAATCCCAGGG
>NW_011495076.1:255774-271832 GCF_000754665.1 Bison bison bison
ATTACATAAAATATAGAAACTGATGCAAGATGTAGTAGCGTTAGAACTGTGTGTTTAACTGAGAAAGTATGAATTTCAAATGTTTACCAAGGGAAACACAAAAAGCATATGAAGTATAATTTTGCTTTGAATAAAAAGTATTCTTCTTGGGAGCTTTTATTTAGTCAGAAGAATCAGAAAGATTTGTTACCAATTTATTTGTAATTTTTTTACTTGGGAGATGATTCCAGGATTATTGTTTATTTTCTTTTTATTCTACATAAGTTAGAGCATGATTCATTAGAAGTACATATTTTGCTTTTGTAACTATTTGTAAACTTTCACTTAGACAATCTTGACAAGTCTGTAAAACAGTCAAAAGTAGATTGTTCTTCAAAACAGGCAAGAGAAGCAAAGTTGATGTTGGTGTTTTTTGGTAGCTATTTAAATATGGTTTCCCCAAACATAATTTATTCTTGGTCAATAATAATACTTTACTGTCCATTTACTAATAATTGACATTTCCGAAATCAATATTATCAAGCAAACCAGTCAGACTAGGTTCAGGATATGGTTGTACAATATAGCAACATTTATATCTTAAAAAAATTGTTTTTATTGAAGCATAGTTGATTATCAATGTCATGTTAGTTTCAGGTATACAGCAATGTGATTCAGTTACACATATCACATATTGGGTGCCAAGTCTGTTGATGTTTAGCCCTACATGGCTCAACTCAGCGGGAGTCAGAGCACTGTTTTGCTCAGTAGAGAGGAAAGTGTCTAAACTATAAACTCTATCATAACTCAGAAATACGAGGAATAGCTGTAAATGATAAAAATTCTTCTAAATTCTTATTGGAAGCAGGCAGTTACTAGTCACAGCCAAGACTTATCTCTCAGTGTTAGCAGCAGTAACATAATAATAAAAACAATAATAATAGCAATACATTATTACTTATTTTGTTCAAGGCTCTGTACTAATTTCTAGGAACACAAAAGAAGGGTAAGCAAGTTCTTTAATTGTAAGGAACTTAACTGTTTACATGGAGAAAGACCTTTGTACCCCAGAGCTAAATTACAGTATAAAAGAGCATAAACTAAGTTTCAAAGCAAAATAGCATAGGGAATAAATAAGTGGCAGAGGAATTCTGATCTGGAAGGAGACATCATGGACTGGGATGTCTTGTCAAAGCTTCACAGAGGAGGGTTTTCTGATGGGTACCACAAAGTTCTCTGTCATGTATGTTGGCCTAATGTTTATCACATTTTGTGTTATTATGTGGTTAGTTGTCTTTCCTGGCTGTTGCTTAGGGACAGGACTGATGTGTGCATGGTTCAACTCTTATCTTTAGTACTGGGACATAATAGATGCAGAGTAAATATATGTTGAATGAATGGATAGTGAATGTATAAATGAAGGTGAGACTTGTGTTTAGTTGTGAGGGAAGTACACATGTTTGAGGGGACATAAGAAGGATGGGTAGAAGTTTATGTATGGTAGTGGAGATCCTCAAGGAATCTGGAAGATGATAAATGGGCCAAATTATTTGTGATGGGGAGGCTAATATAGGAGAGTAACAACGCTGGGGTTAAGTAAGATAAACACTGGCAAGATTGGGAAGAATTTGAATATTGTTAATATTAAATTACTCCATAGCAAGGGCAAGACTTATAATTTCAACATGTATTTCTTTTTCTATAAAATGAGGTAGGAATAGATCAGTTAGCAAATACAAGTACAGAAATTGATATTTAAAAATTAAATTATGTAGTATGATATTTGTTATATAATGTTGATTTAATTAAGCAAACATCTAAAATATTAACCCATTCTTGTAAACTTGTGTACATATCTATACATGTGTAGCTAGTCTCAGAAAGAATTGTCTAAAAAGATATTTCTCAAAATATTAGTAATGGCTCTCTCAAGGTAGCGTAATCTGAGTGAACCACCCCCCCTTTTCAATCTAGTGGAGGTCTGTTTCAGTAATCTAGAGGTGATTTGAGGAGGATATTGATGATTGGAATAGAAGGAGAAAATAAATATGGGGAGATGTTTTGAAGGGAAAATTTAAAGTACTTGGGGGTCTTAATAAAGTAGATCAAGGAGGAGATGTGAGTTAAATATGATGTTGAGGTTTTGAGCCTGTTGGCATTGTTAATAGCAAAGTTGGGAGGGATATGTACCCTGCAGGTTGGGACACTGTTCATTGGAATTTTGACTTATTAATATCAATACCTTGAATTATTATGTAAATATGTGAAGCAGCATCTGGAGTAGTAGCTAATAGTGAACTGGATCAGGTGAAAAGATTGGAGTAAGCAGAGGCTGGCAGTAGGCTGTGATTTTTCTATCACAGAATTCAGCATTCTTGAAAAAACAAATGTCTTCTCAATTCTCATATTTTCTTGTAGAGAATGAACATGTATCATTTGTCCTCATTTTAAAGACTGAAAAATTAAGAGTTAGGGAAACGGAGAAACTTCCAATACTTACTGAGTGGCCGGTGGGGTGGGGATGGGGGTTCTTCTTCCTGTCTGTTGACTTCTGTGTTGCCTTGGATGGTAGAAAAAGTCTATTAGTGATGCTTATGTACCCCATTATGACTGGTCTTTGGGTTGTAGCTTTCTTCTTTTTTTTAAAAATCCAGATAAAAAGGGGCTCTGTTTCCCAAAGCCATGGTGGCCTATTTTTAAAGTTTAACTGATGACATAGATGAGATGCCATGAAGGATGACTCAAAATAGCAAATATAATTGTATAATTGAGACAAAAAGGGATATCCTGGAAATAATATTATGTTTAGCTGTAAGTTTTAGAGCTTCTAATTATACTGGTCTTTTCCCTCCTCTAATTACTAATTTTAGAAAATGTTTCTTTCAATTTAAGACTTAGTCAGTCTTAAATTTGTCTACTGAAACTATGCTAGAAACCACACTATTTCCAGTTCAGTTGAAATTACATGGTATTAAACCTGTATCTTTCCAGATTCTATAGACTTTGGCAGAAATGTTGGGATTTAAAGCATTAGTGCTTCTGTGGCTTTCAGAGGTTAAGACCCTCTTGTTGTTTGGGCCATACACACTTTACCATTTAGTTTCTAGATTGTTCTGGAATGGAAATGGCATTTATTCATTTCCTTTGGATAAAAGCATGCTATTTATCCCTATTTAAATGTGGATTGGAAATTCCCTGATGGCTCAATTGGTAAAGAATCCCCCTGTAATGCAGGAAACACAAGAGATGTGGGTTTGATCCCTGGGTCAGGAAGATCCCCTGGAGAAGGAAATAGCAACCCACTCCAGTATCTTGCCCAGGTAATCCCATGGACAGAGGATCCTGGTGTGCTACAGTCCAAAGTCCAAAGGGTCGCAAAGAGTCAGACAGGACTAAGCATGGACACAATTTGGTCATTTGATCAAAGGTGGATTTAGTAAGCCAGATTCTGTATTGAAATCAAGGGAAGGGGAAGTTACACATTTTAATCTTGTAGCTTGAGTTAGTCATGAATTCTAAATGCAGAATAAACACCTATATTTTCATCTGAGGAATAGCTTAAACATAGACTGAAATGTTTGATAACTTGTCTTAAAATAATTTGGTCTTTGACCTTGAGCAGAAAAATCCTTACATTCTATAAAGAGAAGTAGTTGCATTCTCTGTTGATCTGGCCCAAGATAGAAAAACTGGGCACCCATTTTGACCTTTGGAGTCAGCAAACGCAAATCTGATTTGATTCATTATGTCCTTCTATAATTGAACTAATTGAATTTTCTAGAAATTTCTTTCTTTTACCTTTTGCTTTTTTAACATGGCTGTCTTCATTAGTCTATGAAAACATGGTGTCATTGGCCTATGAAAAGAGTCACCTCTATGCCTTCATTGGCACATATATCTTACCTGGAGTAACCTCCAGTTTTCTTTGACAGGGTTAATTTAGGTTCTCCAACCTTTAGTGTGGGCTTCCCTGGTGGCTCAAATGGTAAAGAATTTGCCTGCAATTCAGGGGACCCTGGTTTCATCCCTGGGTTGGGAAGATCCCCTGGAGAAGGGAACGACTGTCCACTCCAGTATTCTTGCCTGGGCTTCCCCGGTGGCTCAGATGGTAAAGAATCTACCTGCAGTGTGGGAGACTTGGGTTTGATCCTTGGGTTGGGAAGGTTCCCTGGAGAAGGGAACCTTCTGGAGAAGGTTCCCGGTTCCTGCCTGGAGAATTCCATTGGCAGAGGAGCCTGGCAGGCTACAGTCCATGGGGTCACAAAGAGTTGGACATGACTGACTGACTAAGACTTTCACTGCTTTTTTTCACAACCCTTTAGTGAGTCTTTACTAAGAACTCCAGTCTTCATTTATTAAGCCCATCAACATCATTCCTAGGAAACACTTTGAAGTTTACCACTGAATTCAGTACTGTGTGATTATTTCCTTTAATTTAATAGATGCTAATTTGATCTCAGCATAAGCTTTTTGCTGAGTGTCACCTTCAGATTTTCTAAGAGAAGAACCTTCTTTTTGCGGCAAAGTGTCAGACACATAGTAAATGATCAATATTACTGGCATTAATATTAAGATGGAGGAAAAAACTCAGAAATAAGACTTGTTGGACTGAGACTTAAATATTTGCTAAGGTTGATTTAACTGAATTGAGACTATTTTTATTGCCTGGCACAAATCACTTAAATTTAGTGAGAAGTTATTGTTAATCAGTTGAATCAGCCCAGTTAGTACTCAGAAAAATATATAGAGGAGTAAGTTACATCAAATTAGATTTCTCAGCAAGTCTCAAAGAGTTTGCATTGAGATATATAAAAAATATTCTTTCATTGCTATACATGGATCACAGAGTTGATTTATTTCTAAATAATAGAAAGTTGGGATCACAACCATTTAAAAGATTCTTAATGTCTTAAAGAAACATAGGACACCTTTTTCTTGTTTGTTGATTGCTTATTTAGTTTTGTTACTGGTTGATTTTTCAATAGCAGTTTGACTTTCCTAATACTGAGATCTGAGAGGAATTTTTCTCCTTAGTCTTTATAAAGTGGATATGATGCAATATAGGGGAGAGCAACCTTGATACGAGGGGGAAGATTTAGTCAAAGTAGTTGAATACATTCCTATCCAAAATTAAATAGTTGATCAGGTCTGAACCTTAAGAAGGCCATTGACTCATTTTACCCAAACTGTTGAGTTTTGCCAGTTCTTTGCTGCAGTGGAGATAGCCATTGGAAAAAAGATGGATTCATTCATTGACTGAATCCAGTGCCTGATGACTCATGTAATTCTTATGACCACACAACGGTGGGTTGAAGCCTGGTTTCCTAACTTTAGAAATTAATCTTTTTTATGCTCTTTTGGGGAGGGGTATGGGTATGGCAGGGGAACAACCAAAGTGATCTCTGTCTTTTCCAAGATTTAGGGACATAATTTAACCTTGCAGTTCAAGACTCTCTGCCAAAGTTGAGTCTGGGACAGAATATTTTTTTCTCTCAGTCTAAATCATCTAGGCTAAATCATTTTTTAGCTTACAATCAGGAGCAATCTTAAAGGTACTGTCACAGCTCCTCAAATTCATAATATTCAAGTGGGCTATAAATGATCTCCTCTTGGATAGATGTGTCGGGGCAGCCTCAGAGAGGGCCCCTGGGAAAGGAAGTGCTGAATTGAGAGAGCCGCCATCAGAAAATCTCCCAGTCAGCTGCGTCATGAGGTGCTCCTGAGAAAAACCTGTGAAGAAATGAAACTTGTTTAAGTCAGATTCTGTTTTTAGTGCACTTAGAGAGTCGCTGAACATAAAAAGGATTCTGTTAAGAATCATTTCTTTAAAGTGAATAAACTCCTCCAATGTTGCGTGATTTCATGTTTTTATATATTTAAGGATTTTATATATTTATTTTATATATTTTATATATATATATAATATATATATATAATATATATAAAATATATTTTATATATTTAACTTTTGAATGAGTGGATTTTAAGGCATAGGTTTGTTCCAGAATTATGAAGTTTGTGAAACAAAGATTCCATTCTTCCCTCACCCAATTTAGAAACCAACTTCTTCTTATTGTTATTGTTGTTTGGATAGATACTGAAAAATATTCTAGTTTTTTCCCCCCAGTAATTTCCCTCATTGTACAGCAAGCTCATTGCCTCTTCAGAGGTAGCTGTGGTAGCCATTTAGGCAAAAAGGAATTCTCAGGAAAAGCCTTTTTTTTCTCTCTACTTTTCTCCAGCTGCTTGAGGTTGGGGCTGATACTCACAGGGACTCTCACCAACCAAGGAAACATGATTCATTATCTTAGCCAGTAATGTCTTTTTTGAATACAAATTGCGTTTGTGATTTGTTGGGTAGTTTCTTAGCCTGTGTCTCCATCATTTGAATGTCCCAAATGAATGACTATATTTTATTTTAGATATCAAAATTTAATACCAGTGTTATAGAAAGAAAATATACCTTTTATACAATTTTTTGGTATTGAAAATCCTTTGATCCTCACCTTGTGACTACTGAATGTCTTCTCTACTCCTGTATAATCTGGCAAATCTTTACTCTTAAATAATATTCTTTAAGGCCAGATGCCAAGGATTCACTGTAATTCATTGGTACCTGCATTTCTTAAACAGTAATCTGTTCCAGATGCTATTTTTTCCGCAGATAAGCTACTGATTTTATATTCATTCCTTGTAAATTAGTTGAACAGTGGGCCTTAGTTTGGAGAATATTAATTAACTACATTTTGAGATGTTAAGTTCCTTATTCTTCTAGTATAATGATAGGTAATATTTATATTTCATCTCATTGTTTACTAAAAACTTGTACATACATTATTTTAATTGGCCCCTATAATAACTCTGTGAGGGAAGTTACTATTACTTTGCTACTTTTACATTAGGGAAATGAGAATTGCCGAGAAAAATAGAATGACTTCCTTGAACTAAACAGCAAAACTGGGATCCAAACTGTTAAGTCAAAGGCCTGTCTTCTTTCTTCCACATCAAGCAATCTTTAGACAGATTTTTGCTGCTAAAAGAAGTGGTCTGGGCCATTTCCTTTTCTTTTTTATCCCATGCCCACAGTTTTATCCCCTTCATCCCAGTAACTCTGGCCAGAATAGCCAGATGTTGTGTCTTGGTGTCTGCCTTTTATGAATTGGTTTGTTGTCAGTTCATATTAGGAGACACCTTATGCCCAACCTGAGAAAGGGTTAGAGTTGAGGCTCAGGTTCTCCTATAAGGATAACATCTCCCCTTGATGTCCCAATATCACTGCTGGTGATCACAGGGAAAATAATCATTAATATCAGAGATGTGATAGATTGTAAACTATACATGAAATCAACAGTACAAATTATAAAACTGTGACTATGAGGAAAATGACTAAATTTCTGAGAAAATAGAAAATCCAAACAAAGCCAGACTATAATTCTGTTTTATGGCGAGACCTACCACTACCAAGTTCAACATTTCCTCCTTCCTCCACCTGTGGCCTTTGAATCAGTTTCTGGTTATGCAGCATCTATATTTCTCCCTTTTGTGCCATCCCATCTTCTTGAGTGCTTGGGCCAAATTCACTTCCCCTTCCTAACTTGTTCCTTGCAGGTTAATAGTGGCATGTTTTAAATCCTCTATGCCTTCAGAATAAAAGCTAAGGCTTAGAGTTCTGAGTTTAATGCACTTTTAAACCTGCCATGTGACCTTGGCATTTTGCATTTTTGTAGGTGCTTGCTCTGCTTTACTTGGGAGACTGTTGTGAATAGTTAATGAGACAGTGTAGATAAAATCCTTAAAAGCAAGATATGAATGTGCCCTGGTTGTAATCCTGACCTTCTGTGTGGTTTTAGTCAACTCACTGAACCTCTCTGGCCTTAGCACTTTATATATAATGTATAAAATAAGGGGCTTAAACTAGACGATTTTGAAGGCCTTTTCAGATTTGATTCAGTTGAATTCAGATGAATATATTGAATATTTACAGCGTCATGAACTTTAAATAAGAATGTAGTCTTTGTTCTTGAAGAACATATAATCTAGGATATGGAGACATGTAAATAAATCACTGTTGGCTGGCCAAAAAGATGAACTTTGTGGTCTTATGATCTAGGCCACAATTTTGATTCTATAAATTCTTCTACTATAGGTCTTATTAATTTTAGGGTTTATCAGACCTCTAGATAAGTAGTTTCATATTTTGGAATGGAGTTCGCTTGGTTTTTCACAGAACATTACTACTGATTGATAATATATGTGAGTGGTAAGTGTATCTGAGTTACCTTATAACATTCAGGATAAACGTCTTTAGATCAATACAATCAATACAACCAAAATTCCCATAACAATAAACTATTGAAAAACCTTTGGTCTAGAACATCATGGAAGACCTTGTGGATATTCCTAGATAAGATTTCCCTTCTTGAAAGGAATTAAATTTGACTGAGAGAAGAGTCAGCTAGTGTAAGACCAGTTTAGCGCTTTGGCCCCAACCCACACCCCTCTTTTTTTAAAAAGAATCTGACTCTAACTCTTTGTTGCTGAAATTGACTTTGAGATTTGCTTTTTCAGTAAGTACAAGGAAAACTTGATTATTTACTACCTGATCAAAGTAGTGTTGATGACCAAGACCTTGCTACTGTTCCTATCTCTGTTCAAGCAAAAACTGTCATAAAACCAGATAAATAATCTAACTGTTCTGCATATAGGTAAAATAAAATGTGACTGGTCAACTTCTCATTCTCAGATTCCTCCCAGAATGGATTTCTATCATCCTAGAAGTTTGATGGTGAGAAGTTTCCCAATAATGTATATAATCTTTTATAAAATTATTTTTAATCATCAAATCATAATTTTTCTAAAGATTGCTAAACCTAACTTTTCTTTGGTGTCCTTAGTAGACTTAAAATGATGGCTGTTGGATAGAACAATAGAGAACTGAAACAAAGAGCTATTTCCCTAGGGTTCCCAAGCGAAACTGTAATCTCTCCCTCTCCCATCACTCATGCATGCCTCTAAAGTGCCAAGATGGCATTCTATCCCCAGATTAAAAGTTTCTTGGCTGGATGACTTGGTGTGATATCTGTTATTTAACCTATAATCATCTCATTTTCACATTTTTGGATATTAATTCCAAAAATTTAGACAAAAAGTGTCTGTGTGAATCAGTTACTGGTGTGATGATAATCTTTTTCTTTTGTTATTCTCTGAAAATGGGTTCAAATTACCGGTAAATGGATTCTACTTGAGGGACTCTGACTTAAACTCTGACACTTGTTTGGTTTAGTTAAATAAACTAGAAAGTGAGTTATGTTTTAAAACCAGCTTGTAACCCATACCTGTCTTGGCAGATAATATCTTCCTTGTATAGTCTATTTCAGCTACTTAAAAGAAACAAAAAGTATGTGTTGGACTTAGAGGGACATCTATTTGTTTTGTTTTAATAAAAAAAATAATGTTGTTCAGATGTTTAGTCAGGGAACACCGAATAATACTAATATTGCTACTTCAGCTCTGTTGAGTGCTTACTGTGTGCTAGGTATCAGGACAAACACATTTATGTTATGTCTCATTTGTTCTCTACAGCAAGTGCCCCTTTTTCACAGAGGAGAGAACTGAAGTGTAAAGAGACTAAGGGGCGCTCTTAGGGTCAAAGTATGGTGAGGGATGGGCCAGGACCAGAGCCTCCATTCGGTCATTTGTAGTGCAGCTGACTTCTACTTTGCCATTCCTGTTGTAGTGTTTATGTGTTTTTTAAAGTTCATGATTATTGCAGGGATCACAAACTCAAATGAGTACAGGGCTAGGCAGGTAACAGATATAGATGGAAGACAGTAAGGAGTGATGTTCAGGAATCATGAGTGCTTTTCTGAGCCAAAGACATTCAAACATTCAAATGTGGATTCGTTTAAAAGAAGGACAAAGGAATCTGTGGGCTCTTCACCCTCAGAAAGTCATCTCTCTTGGTGAGGGGAGCTCATTTATAGATTTTTCTCTTATTAACCTGATAATCATCCCTGGTGGCAGGCTACAGTCCATGACATCACAGAGTTGAAAACGACTGAGCAACTCATACACATCTAGCATAGAATGGTGTGTGTGTGTGCGCACGTGTGCATGTCTAAGGATGTGATATGCTGAGAAATACTTGGGCTTTGGAAGTTTTAAACAGTCCTGGTTTGAATATAGGAACTGCTCTGTGACTTTGAACAATTATTTAACTTCTCTGAACCTTGTTTCCTTCATCAGTCAAAGATAATAATTTCCTAGAGGAGTTATTGAAAGGTTTAATAAAGTAATAATATACATAGAGTTCTCAGGATTGTGCCTGGAACATACTGAACACACAGTAAGCAGCAGCTGTTGTTTTTATTAATATATTTATTTTTATTGCTGGACTGTTAGTTCTTTGCAGGCAGCTCTTAAGTCATATACTATATATCCCCATCACTTAGCACAGACTTGACACTGCACACTACCTTTGCCAATTTGGTCATGCACAACTCTTAAATTCTTTTCAGTAAGTAATTATCGCCATCAAAATACTTGAGATGAACAAGAACGAGCTATTTCCCTACAACCTTTCTTCCTCATTATAGTGAAAGTAAGCTCATATACAATTTTACCACATATGAATATATTTATTAAATAAACTTTTAAATGCATGGAATAACTCATTCATTCTGCAGGCGTGGGGAAGGCTCATCTTTGTATCTTTTAGATAGTAGAATATCACCTTCCTGGAAAGGTTCACTTGAGGCGGATAAGACAGTAATCCAAAGCAGGATCCATTTATCCATTTATCCTCACAATGGGCATCAGACAGCTAGAAATCTTCTGCTTCAAAGGCAAGACACAGGATCATTTAGGCTCAAGACTTTGGACCATATCCCTTCAGGGTCTTCCTGGATTCCTATATTCTGTTCATGCACAGAAGAGTATGCTGTTGCTGCTGCTGCTAAGTTGCTTCAGTCGTGTCCGACTCTGTGTGACCCCATAGACAGCAGCCCATCAGGCTCCCCTGTCCCTGGGATTCTCCAGGCAAGAATACTGGAGTGGGTTGCCATTTCCTTCTCCAATGCATGAAAGTGAAAAGTGAAAGTGAAGTCTCTCAGTCGTGTCCAACTCGTAGCAACCCGATATGTTGCAGCCTACCAGTCTCCTCCATCCATGGGATTTTCCAGGCAAGAGGACTGGAGTGGGTTGCCATTGCCTTCTCTGAAAGAAGAGTATGAGTGTAAAAATATTCAGCTAATTTACTAATCTTAAATACTATTCATTTTGTCAATGTATCTAATTTAGCATTCATAATACTGATTATCAAACCTTTGATTGCACTAATCAAAACTCATTTCTGACATTCATTTATGGTAATTAAAAAGTCTGCAGTGTTTCTAGAGACACCAGTAACCCAAATGTTTATGGTAGACCCCTCTGACTTGTGGGCTTTGCTTCTGATTGAGATGATTATTTTGAGTCCAAATCCAGACTCTTGAGCCACAGTTCTCAATCAGGGTGATTTTGCTATCAAAGAGACATTTGGCAATGTCTGGAGACATATTTGCTTGTTACAGCTAGAGGAAGCGTGCTATTGACATCTAATGTGTAGAGTCCATAGATGCTACTCTCCCTGTATCAAAGAATCATCTGGCCCAAATATCATTAATGAGGAGGTTGAGAAACTCTGCTCTAGAGTGTAGCTTAAGCTGATTCACATGCTCACATCCCATGACCTTGTCTATGATGCTGTATTTTAAAGTTAAATTACAGACTTTATAACACTTACCACATAAATTGAGCAGTAAAGACTTGAACAAATTTAGTAATTTATTGTAATATAACATTAATACTAATGTGTAGAAGGTATGAAGTCAGAGCCTAGTTATTTATTACCTGTGACAGACCCAGTAAATAACAAAGCCTATAAAAACTTTTTTTAAATGGTAAGTTTTTTTTTTTTTTTTTCACCTACATAGGGATGGACTTTCATTGCCAAGGTAGTATTCCTGTAGATTGCCATCTTAATGGACACTCTTGTGTGACTGAGATATTGGGCATTTAATTGACTCCAGTACAACCAACGTGCATTGAGTGCCTGCTGTGAACCAGAGACACACTTTTGGGAAGGGCACAGCAAACCATAAACTAGTCTCTGATCTGAAGGAGTTTACAGAACAGTAGATGTCGGGGACAACGTATCTTCAGCAAGGCCACTTGCAATTCTAATGTCCCCATAGCCTATGATTGTAGTCATGCCCGCAGTTTACCTTCGTTTCACTTCGTATGAAACCAGGCAGCTCCTTTCATTGCCTTTGGTCTTATTTCCATGTTGTTTGAGCCATCTAGACATCTGTGAGTCTTGTTAAAGTACTACCAGATAGTAGTGGTAAAACTGTGTATTTTATCTCAAAAAAAAGCAAAAATAATTAAAATCCACAAGTATTCAAAAGAAATAGACTCTTTGAAAAAGCAGATGTTTTAAAAGAAGATTCATAGAAAAAACTCAATAGTTTCACTGTATTGTGAACATGTTGTGTTCACTTCTCAAATTCTGGAACCAAGGAAATGATCAGTAGCATCATTGGCACTGTTGGGGTCTCCAGTCTTTCTTTTTGCCTTTGGGTGGATCATCAGCATGTCTTAATCGATCACACTTACTAATGTGTCCTAGCATTTCCTAAGGAATGCTCTTACAACACCTGCCAACTGTTCATCTATCCATCATTTCCCCTCATGGGAGATAGTACTCAAGGCTGTGTGGGTGGCTACATAATTACTGACATGTCCGCATGTAAGAATGTGGCCTGAAACATGCTAAACTTAGGAACTATTCAGATCAGACCTCATGGATGTTGTTTTTGGACAGTGATAGCTGTGGCATTCTTCAGAGTTTGTAAAATGAGCTCTGACATTGCCAGCCATAGATTCCAGCTTTAACAGGGATCTGTTCAATGAGTGGTCTGGAGAGCATTCATTCTTTTTACAACTTGAGTTCATTAATTATTATTTTTAAAATTGAGGTTTCACTTGGCTATAAGTAGATAATTTTATGGAAAGGGGTAAAAATTTGGTCAGCTGGTGTGGAGGGGGGTGGTACAAATGGTAATCAAGTTTGAGATCAGTTCTAGTTTTAGCATTATATTAGCCAAGCATTAGAATTAGTTTCCCTTCAGCTGATTAAGTTACATGTCTATTCGCTAAAAAAACTTTGCAGAAATAGCAAAATTTGTCTCTATGTCACTTATAAATGATTTATTGTCTCTTTTATTTAACATTTTTATGTATCAATGGTATGTATTTTAAAAGTCCCAGCCAAAGTCTATATTCTAGCACGGTCTACCTTTTATATTCTTCTGGGCAGATCATTAAAAAAGAAAAAAAGAGGGGTGGGGGAGGAGTGGTTCTACAGTACGTAGTATAAAGAAATTTCTCAGGAATAATTTGCTTTTCTAAAACCAGTTTTATATGAATTCTCAAGGCATTTGCAAGTGTAGATTGGTGTCAAGGAACATTATAATCCTAAACCAGAAAAACCATCATGGCTTCAAAGAGTCACAAAGATCGTAGCTTGCTGTTCCAAAGCATAGGTGATGTAGGCAATTAACAGGCCTCTTTTTATTAAGATAAATAACTTGTGCAACTGAAGTTTTTGTACTGAATGGATACACCTTCTCCGTTGTTTTAATAGCTATCCAAAATGGTAGCATGGTTAGAAATGTATTCTAATCCTGGACGTGGTTTAGAAGTTTCAGCTAAATGCATGTTATAGGGAAAACTTAGGTTTTTATTTCATGTGAGGTACAATAGAATGTAATCCAGTCCCCCATCCTATTTATACAAAATAACATAGTAGCAAAAGTAGCTAAGCATTAGATTCTTGCTATGCCTCTAAAGTAAAAACCCAGAGTTCTCTTTTATCTAGTTCAAGGTTTAGCACATACACTACTGTAGTGCGTTTAGATCGTCTCTTCAGTTTGAACCTTATTTCATTGTTTTTGGTAAAAGGATAATTCTTTTTGGATACAAATTGGATCTTTTCAGCCAAAGTATAAGTTTAGACCTGGTAAACTTTTTCTTCTTCCTTATTGCCTCTGCCATGTTGGAGTCCACAGCAAATGCCACCATGAGTAACAGTTGAGTAGGAAGCATGCCCTATTTCTTGCCTGCTTCCAAGTCTCTCCTAGATTTAGAATGTCTTTCTAACCAAAGGGCAGCCATGTGAGGAATAAATTCATTTCACCAGTCATTAGAGCTGTCTGTAGCTTGGTGTTAGGCAGCTGTGGCTAAGGTGAACTGGAGAGATTTTTTTTTTAAGTAGATGACAGATATATTAAGGTAGGTCTGTTGTTTCCATGTGATGTCACTTGAGTTCTGTTCAAATTGGGAGCCTGACAGTGCCTGATTGAGTGTGTCTAGGATTTAAGAGGTAGTTTAGTATGGCTCCTAGTTGTGCTGGATTTTTAGGTGGACTGATTTTGAGGTTCATAAGTTCAACCAGCATTTACGGGACACCCACTGTGTACTGAGTATTGGAAAATTGAAGGCAAGTTGGAGATTTATCATTTGCTCTTTTTTATACTGGAATTTTCTGGGCCAAATCTAAGTTTTGTTTTCTCTTTGCCTTCTCATAGTGTAACTTCATAAACATTTTATTCAAATCACCAAATTTCTAGCATTTTCAGTAAGATACAAAGGAAAATCAAGCAATGTTTAGCTCTCTGATTAACAAGCCTCAGAGGATTTCTAGAGAACAAGTCATATCAGGCAAAGTTGAGTGTCTGTGTGTGTGTATTTTAATAGAATTGCTCTGGAAATCAAAAGGAATCTAATACATGTAACTTACATAGCTAGTAGTAATGTATTGAAACAGGGTCTTATGATGTTTTATTTTGAAACTTGATTAAACTTGGCCACAGAAGGAGCACTGTCCTGTTGAGTGACCACACAGAGCGGGCCAAGGGAACACTGCAGAGTGACCAGCTGTCCCCCATCACTTTTGGTGGCAGTAGTTGGGAGTGGGCCTCAAGTACCAGGAGAAAGTTCTTCCTTTCTCAATGTTGTTGTTAATCTAACAGTAAAAGTAGAATTTACCAGGTGTTATTAAACTGAGAGAAGCCCTTAACAGTATGAAATGTTAAGAAATAGTAACCAGGAGTGTTATTTTATAGGTGAGCAAACTAAGTCTGAGAGAGTTGCAGTAACTAGCCTGAGGTTGTATAGCTAGTAAGTAAGCATTACCAAATGCTTACCATTAAGCATTACCAAATGGACATCACCAGATGGTCAACACAAAATCAGATTGATTATATTCTTTGCAGCCAAAGATGGAGAAGCTCTATGCAGTCAACAAAAACAAGACCAGGAGCTGACTGTGGCTCAGATCATGAACCACTTATTGCCAGATTCAGACTTAAATTAAAGAGAGTAGGGAAAACCACTAGACCATTTAGGTATGACCTAAATCAAATCCCTTATGATTATACAGTGGAAGTGAGAAATAGATTTAAGGGCCTAGATCTGATAGATAGAGTGCCTGATGAACTATGGACTGAGATTCGTGACATTGTACAGGAGACAGGGATCAAGACCATCCCCATGGAAAAGAAATGAAAAAAAGCAAAATGGCTGTCTGGGGAGGCCTTACAAATAGCTGTGAAAAGAAGAGAAGTGAAAAGCAAAGGAGAAAAGGAAAGATATAAGCATCTGAATGCAGAGTTCCAAAAATAGCAAGAAGAGATAAGAAAGCCTTCCTCAGCGATCAATGCAAAGAAACAGAGGAAAACAACAGAATGGGAAAGACTGGAGATCTCTTCAAGAAAATCAGAGATACCAAAGGAACATTTCATACAAAGATGGGCTCGATAAAGGACAGAAATGGTATGGACCTAACAGAAGCAGAAGATATTAAGAAGAGGTGGCAAGAATACACAGAAGAACTATACAAAAAAGATCTTCATGACCCAGATAATCACGATGGTGTGGTCACTCACCTAGAGCCAGACATCCTGGAATGTGAAGTCAAGTGGGCCTTAGAAAGCATCACTACAAACAAAGCTAGTGGAGATGATGGAATTCCAGTTGAG
>NW_011495076.1:272268-287424 GCF_000754665.1 Bison bison bison
AAGGCTGTGTATTGTCACCCTGCTTATTTGACTTATATGCAGAGTACATCATGAGAAACGCTGGGCTGGAAGAAGCATAACCTGGAATCAAGATTGCCGGGAGAAATATCAGTAACCTCAGATATGCAGATGACACCCACCCTTATGGCAGAAAGGGAAGGGGAACTAAAAAGCCTCTTGATTAAAGTGAAAGTGGAGAGTGAAAAAGTTGGCTTAAAACTCAACTTTCAGAGAACAAAGATCATGGCATCTGGTCCCATCACTTCATGGGAAATAGATGGGGAAACAGTGGAAACAGTGTCAGACTTTAGTTTTTTTGGGGCTCCAAAATCACTGCAGATGGTGACTGCAGGCATGAAATTAAAAGACACTTACTCCTTGGAAGAAAAGTTATGACCAAGCTAGATAGCATATTGAAAAGCAGAGACATTACTTTGCCAATAAAGGTCCATCTAGTCAAGGCTATGGTTTTTCCAGTGGTCATGTATGGATGTGAAAGTTGGACTGTGAAGAAAGCTGAGCACTGAAGAATTGATGCTTTTGAACTGTGGTGTTGGAGAAGACTTTGGAGAATCCCTTGGACTGCAAGGAGATCCAACCAGTCCATTCTGAAGGAGATCAGCCCTGGGATTTCTTTAGAAGGAATGATGCTAAAGCTGAAACTCCAGTACTTTGGCCACCTCATGCGAAGAGTTGACTCATTGGAAAAGACTCTGATGCTGGGACGATTAGGGCAGGAGGAGAAGGGGACGACAGAGGATGAGATGGCTGGATGGCATCACTGACTCGATGGACGTGAGTCTGAGTGAACTCCGGGAGTTGGTGATGGACAGGGAGGCCTGGCGTGCTGTGATTCATGGGGTCGCAAAGAGTTGGACACGACTGAGCGACTGAACTGAACTGACTGAAGCATTACCAGCATTCAGGCTTAATTCTAATAGACTCCAAATTCATATGATCATCTGTCATCTAGAATATTGTTAAGCCCTAGTTGCACTAATACATCAAAATTGTTATGTTAATATAACATTAATATATCAAATATATTAATATATAATCTTTATATATTAAACTATATCCATTAATGTATTAAAATTGTTTCTTCAATAAATGCCTTTATTTTTGTTAATTTATACCTTTTATGAATTATGCTTTTACAGTACTTTTAACTCATTTTTAATAGGTTTATTGAGATATAGTTTACATATATACACTTTTCCCAGTTAAAGTGAGTAACTTAATGATTTTTAGCATATTCAAGGGATTATACAGCTGTCACCACAGTCTATTTAGAACATTTTCATCCTCCCTAAAAGAAACTCCTCACCAATTAGCAGTTACTTGCCATTTCCTCCTGTCCACCTCCCACC
The DNA here is from genome assembly GCF_000754665.1 of Bison bison bison. NCBI lineage: Eukaryota > Metazoa > Chordata > Mammalia > Artiodactyla > Bovidae > Bison > Bison bison. The sequence continues at coordinate 273,639 of NW_011495076.1, forward strand.
CTCCAGCCCTAAGCAATGAACAACCTGCTAACTATGTTTATAGATTTGCTCATTCTGGACATTTCATATAAGTGGAATAATACAACATGAATAGTGTAAGATCGTCACACACAAAAAAGACTGGCTTTTTAAACTCAGCATAATATTTTTAAGATTTATCCATATAGTGAAGTGAAGTGAAGTCACTCAGTCCTGTCCAACTTTTTGCGACCCCATGGACTGTAGCCTACCACGCTCCTCTGTCCATGGGATTTTCCAGGCAAGAGTACTGGAGTGGGTTGCCATTTCCTATCCATATAGTAGCATGTGTAAATACTCCTTTTCTTTTTATGCCTGAATAATAGTCCATTATACTGATATGCCACATTTAATTTATCTGCTTATCAGTTGATGGACATTTGGTTTGTTTCTTTCTTTGGGCTCTTATAAATAATGCTTCTACAAATATTTGTGAACAAGTTTTTTTAGTGGACATATATTTTCAGCTCTCTTGGGCATAAACCTAGAAGTGGCATTGCTAGGTCATAGAGTAATTCAGTGTTTAATTTTTGAGGAACTGCCGATTGCTTTCCAGGGTGACTGTATCATATTGCCACTAGTAAGATATGAGGGTTCCTGTTTCTCCACATCCTTGCCAATGCTCAGTATTGCTCATCTTTTTACTTCTCTCATTTAATTCTCATAATCCTATGAATTAGTCGAAGAAAAATATTCTTACTGATATTTTATAGATGTGTGTGTACTTTGCTCAGTCATGTCCAACTTTTGCAATCCCATGGCCAGGCTCCTCTGTCCACATAGTTTTCCAGTCAAGAATCCTGGAGTGGGTTGCCATTTCCTACTCAATTTTATAGATAAAAGCTGCAAATCAATAACTATTCAATGAGAAGCTCAGAATGTGTACAAATAGAGGGGAAGAAGTGAATCGATAAATGGGGCAGAAGCATGGATAGTTCAAAATAAATTATCCAAAAGTAATTTAAAAGTTTTTGCATCTTACACAGCTATGATGGGTGTGAGAGATCATATTTCCCACCCCTCCGTTTTAAAAGTGATGAAACTAGAGCCCCAGAAAGGGAAGTACGTTGAACACTGACCTAAGCTGTTTAGTAGGGAAGCCAGGACTAGAAGCTCTGTCTTCTTGGCTCCCAGGCCATTGCCTATTCCAGCACAACCTATTGCATTCTGCCTTGGGGGATGTATAAACTCATCCATATCATAGGAACTCCATTTTCCTAACTCGTTCATCCATGCCGACCTCTTATTAAAATAAGCCTATCTTAATTCGTAGAGGTTATTGAAGGGCCAGCGAAGCTGAAACCTCCCATTGGGAAACTTCTGATAGAATTTCTTCCACATATTGCCTATGATGCAACTGACGTGCAGGCAGAAAGTGAACGTAGGCAGTGTTACTTGGTGACGTTTGTTGGGTCAGATTGCTTGGGTGTGAATTCTGGCTCCCTCACTTAATAACTGCTTGACCTTTTTTGTAATTCTGTCTCCTTAGTTTTTTAAATGAGGATAGGTAGTGCTAGTGGTAAAAAAAAAAAAAAAAAACCACCTGCCTGCCATTCCAGCAGACTTAAGAGGGACAAGTTCGATCCCTGAGTCAGGAAGATTCCCTGAAGGAGGGCATGGCAACCCATTCCAGTATTCTTGACTGGAGAATCCCATGGACAGAGGAGACTGGCATGCTACAAGTCCATAGGGTCACACAGAGTCAGACATGACTGCAGAAACTTAGCACACACACATGCAGTACTAGTATCTACCTTACAGAATTGTTCTGAGAGTGAAATGAGAGAATCCCTGTAAAGAGATTTAGCACAGTGCCTGGCTCCTGAAGACCCTCACTCAATGTTGACAATTATTATTACATACCATCGACTTGCTCAGACTACTGAAAACATTGTACTATATGATTTATAGAAAATCAATCCATCATTCCTTTTTAAAAATAACTTCCCTAAAGGAACAGGCCTAGAAAATAGCTGTTTTCTAAAGTCTTCATAATTTTTGAGTTATATGGAATATGATTAAATTCCCTTTGTTAAGAGAAAAAAACGTACCGTGTTAACTTCCCATCCTTTACACTGTGTGAACTGATTTCCTTTATACTATAACTTTGGGCAGAAGGCAACCTGGAAATTTCAACCTATGTTAAAAGCCCCAATAATGGGAAATCCTAACTAAAGTACATGTGTGTATGCTAAATCACTTCAGTTGTGTCTGATTCTTTGCAACCCTATGAACTATAGCCTGCCAGGCTTCTCTGTCCATGGGATTCTCCAGGCAAGAATACTGGAGTGCATTGCCATGCCCTTCTCCAGGGCATCTTCCTGACCCAGGGATTGAACCTGTGTCTCCTGCATTGGCAAGTGAATTCTTTACCACTAGTGCTACCTGGGAATCCCACATATACTGTTACTGCTGTGATGGATTAGTAGTGTGTTTCCTCATGTCTTTATTTGATTATCGGAATAAGAACCCACTGGATTATTTTGTGGAGCCAACTGTATACATTTGCATACCAGTGCAGAAAAAAGGTCATCCAATGGGGAATCCAAAGATAGGATTAATATCCCTGCCTTTCCTGCCCTGGTTCATGACCACAGGCAGTGTGCTCCTCTCAATATTAAGTTCATCAGAGCTCTAAGCTTCTGTTTCCTCATCTGGGATGGGATCAGTGATTTTGATCTCAGAGGGTAGTTATGAGGACCAAATGATAACCTGAGTATAACAGCACTAGCCTGGTGCCTGACCCACAGTTGAGGTTCAGTAAATGACAGCTAAATAGCAGTGTAACAGGGTTCTATATGCCACACATGAGATTTGGAGGCAGATTTGATGGTAAGTTTAGGTGAAGAAATTGGACAAGTCTGTGTTCACATAGTGTGATTCATGTCTACTCTGCTGTTGCTGCTGCTGCTTTCCTGTAACCAATTTTAGAGCCTATCTTGGCAGCTAAAAGTATTTGGGATTAATTTCACACTCACTTTATGAGTTGAGCGTTTTCCTGCAAGCAGCTCCCTGGACCTCTGCCTCATTACTTTGGCATCAACTGATATGGCAGTTGGACAGAGATGTCCTTTGGGGTCTCCATTTTATTCGGAATCCGTCAATTTGAAAAAGCAAAACAAAGGCCATCAACACATTGTGCTTGAAATCATTAGCGTTCATTGTTTCCTAAACCCCTTCCTTTCTGTAGTTCTGTTGAACACCAGGGAGCACACATCTTGTACAGCCAGTGATGGGTCCTGAAAAATCACTCTCCCTCAAATGTAAGCCCCAGCAGCTGGTTGGCCTCATTTCTCAGTTCCAGGTGAGCTGCAAGATCCTCTAGGCCCTGGTCAGACAGATCTAAATCTTGGTGGGTCTAGTTTTTCCATCCCCTTTTACTACGTTAATTCTGCTAAATTCATTTGGCTCTTGTGGAGCACAAAGTAAACTTGGCTGTTACGTGTAAGACTAAATTGAGAACATGGAGATCTGTTTAGTATTTCATGCTGGCCAGCAGGTCAGGAAGATTTTCCTTGGGGGTAATTTACATAAGGAATTGTTTATCCCATCTCTTTCCAATTTCTGTGACCATTTGGGGATAGCAGACTCTTTCCACAATGGCACAGAAATATATCCAGTGAGACTGAAATGTAGAGAAACGATGCTTCTCTGGGATTGATGTATTTTGGGTCTTGCTCAGGAAAGATCCTGTGGCTTGGGCTGCTGTCTCACTGAGAAGTCATTCTTCCACCACAGCTGTGTTTAGCAAGTTGGGTGGGTCCACGAACTGACATGCTGTTACACTTAGTAAGAATTTCCCTTGATAGTAAGGAACGTGCATAAAAGCCTCACTTAAGTCCCAGCAAATGCCCTAAATGTTTGCTGCGATCCAGTGGCTACTTGGTGCACTGTCTCATGAGATAATGCCCACACTCAGAATACTGTGTGGCTTCCCAGTACCTGCACACTCTTCTCCTTGATATTTTGCTTCCTCTGCGACAGTTGCCCAGATGATCTTTTTTATCTCATCAAATGCTCTTCCCAAACTGGAATATTTGTTCCTTGCTAAACAAGCAGCCTCTACATTTGTGTTTTAATGCATTTGCTCAGGTTGTTTCCTTTACTTTTATCCAATATCTGTTCTTGAGGACAAATTTCAGGCACGTCTTCTCAGTGGTATGCCAGTAACTATTTAACAACTGGCTGTCTGCGAGGAGCAGGGTGGGTGGGAAGCCTGACTTTATAACATTTGTTGATTTGCATGTTGTAAATACTTCCACCAAGGCTGATTTCAAGCTTCTAGAGTGAGGTCACTGAATATGGAGTGGGAAAGAAATGGGCATTAATCCCCACCCCCTGCCATTGCTGAGTGTATCCAACATACAAATGCAATCGACATAAATAATCTCAAGGGCCTAGATAATAAATAGTAAAATAATTAGAAAGTAATGCATTTTGACTATTACTTTTGTTTTCCTGTAACTTACTAAAGTTTCTATAATTTAATTTTTAGTAATGGCCATGTTTAACACCTGGCTCACAAAATTCCTGAAAATTGAATAATCAGTCCTTTCTCCCGAACCTATAGGGCTGGCTGAGCCCAGTCCAGTTGGTGCCTGATTCTTCTCCTGTCTTTTGCTTCCCAAGGCCCTCCACATTCGCTGGTAGTTAGGCACTTCTCTGAACCTATAAGGTGCTTCAGATCTCATGCAGACTTGAGAGTCTCCAACTTTGAATGCAAGTCTCTCATTTACTACATGATGGTCAAACTGACTACTTAAATTGCACTTCTCAGTGCAAAATGAAAATGCAGGGCCCTTGTTAAATGGCAGAAGAAAGTGCTGTTAAAATAGCTACTAAGATATAAAGATCTTTCCTTTCTTCAGTGGTTTCTCACACCTTCTGGTGGTGTTTTGAGTTTCTATTTAATGTCATTCCAAGTAAGAAAAAATTAAAATTTTAAATTGTTAGCATGAATTTTACGAGGAATCATTATATTGTGCGATGGCAGTTTAAAATGCAAATATAACAGCATTTAACTCTCTGAGTCAATGAGCATATCTCCTCTGATCATGTGCATGCTCCATTATCCTATGGACTTCACTTACAAAGCACAAATTCAAAAATAAAATGTTTAAGAATTTTAAGACAGAGACAGCAGGGACTTAAACCAAGCATGGAGCCCTTCTAAGCACAGGCGCAGTAGGCACATCCTTTGTACAGTATTGGGCACATTTCTTACATCTGCCGAGCTTCAAGGGCCTCATCCATAAAATGGAGATCTTGCCAACTAAGTCTCAGTGGAGACGTGAGGATTGAAGGCACTGATACCTGTGTGGCACAGAGCAGGTTGCTTGGCATACAGCTCATGTTAAATTAATTGGAGGGATTGTTGTTAATGTAATAATCATAACATTAGTGGCATTCTCCTCCTTAATAGTCTACTGGGCCTTCCCTATGTTGTCAATGTTTGCCTCCTTCACCTGTTTTAATTTCCTTTCTCCATTATAAACTCTTTGAAGATGGAGTTCTATATGTTGCCATTGAATTCCCTGCAGCACTTCCTGCAGATTCTTGCATATGCCTGGCACTCAGGAGGTGTTTATCACCTTGATCTTTGTGTGATTTGGACTTATTGACAGAAAGCATCTGTATCCTAATATTGATATGATGGTGCCCACAATGAAGCTTCATTAGTGCCATTCACAAGAAGAAAAAGAAATTAGACTCTGACAGCAGTTCATTGTAATCCTGGTGAAGGTGGGGGAAGCAGATGACTCCAGGTGTTTTGGTTTAAGGAAAGTGGCCTCTGCATCTCTTTGCAGGGACTTCTTGAAGTAATGGGGAAGGGATGAGTTCCAAGCCTCGTTTGAATTAAAGAGGCCCCAGGGATATTAACTCTAGCCCACAGTAATCTGTCCCTTAGCTAGCTTTTTTCGCACTTACTTTCTGTTCTGCACAATTAGGACGTTATTGCTGGAATGCTTTCCACTAATTGGTTGTGTATGTATGTTTTCTGTCCAACAAATTATAAGATCCTCATGGGTTATAGAATATCATGTACTTTCAAAAGGCAATGAAAAGTAGCACAGTAGTAGGCACCCAGTAAGCAGTGTGCTTTATTGTTAGTGCTGACCTTGGTCCAAACTCCCAGGGCTCTCTAGAGAGCTGAATGTGATGTGTGACTGCCTTTCCTAACTCCTGCAAGCCCTCAACCAAGTAGCAAAGAATCCTGGTTTGTCTGGCTTTGTCAAGCAAGGGCCTTCGGGGTGCTTTGTCTTTCTCTAACCTACATCTCTTTTCCAGTGCCTCACAGATGCTCTAAGGACTGTCCCCCTCTAGCCTTTCTCCTACATGGAATTTGGGAGACCACACAGCTGCAGACTGTGTTTGTCTGAATGATGATTTTTTTTTTTTTTTAAATAGGCCCTTTGGGCCAGTGTCAGTAAGCCATGAAATATCACCAAATGGGTCATCTACATTAGACTTCTGAAACTCATCTGAGCTCTAGTCCCTTGAGCTGATGGGGACTTGTAGAAAGGAGCTTACAATTACCTTGGCTTTTGCTATTCCTGTTATGGGGGCTGTCAGACAACTTGAGCCTCTGGGCCAGTCAGTTCATTTCTTTTAATGAGCACAAAATTCACCAAGACATTAAAATAAAATAAAACACCAATGGGCAGTCTTCAGTGTTCTATCCAATTGTTACTTTAGTTCTTTTTTCCACAGGATTATTCAAGAGGATGAAGAAGAAAAAAAAGCCAATTCTATCCACTCCTGCCAATTTTATCCTAAGTAGATTTGGCATTGTAAAGCTAACACACCCTGAACACTTTTTTTTTTTCTTTCAGGTCCCTGTGGGCTGGTACCTGACATTTGTGTTAAAAATGACATTGCTTGACTGGTCAAATGTTTGAAAATTGTCTACTTTTTAAATATAATCAAGAAATATTGGCTATTCTAACACCATGTAACATATAAAAAGTAATAGAGGAAGACAGTTACTTTCTGAAAAGGGTAAAATGAAGTTATTATTTTAAATCCCAAGGTAAATGCAGCTACTCTGATAAGAATTTTTTAAATTGATCAGTCTCAGTCACTAGTAATAAACACAGTAATAACTGTATTAGAGGCTTCTTATATTATCATGTACTATTATCATACACTGTAGAAAGTGAATTGATGTTGAGGTAGACACTGAACAATGTCCCCATTAAGATGATTTCATGGATATTTTCATCTCTTGGCCATATGGATTTGGAATTACTTTGGGTACTTTTTTTAAAGAAGGAAGCGAAAGATGAATGATAACTTTTATTACTCAACATACCTTGTGTTTGTGGAAGACAAAGTTCATCAAGTTGTTTTAAAGAAAAATAAGAGTGTGCCAAAGGTAATTTGTTGAGGGCTCAAGAATTGTGAAATTATCCCTAACTGAAGTTTGTAATTTCTGCAGGTAATCGCTCTAGCAGATGCAGTAGAGGAAAACCAAGACAATCTGTTCCAGTCATTCACCAGGCTGAAAAGTGCCACCCATTTGGTGGTTCTGCTGATCGGGCTGTGGCAGAAGCTCAGCGCAGACCAGATTGCTATTCTGGAAGCGGTATTTCTGCCACTGCAGCAGGACACTCAGGAACTGGTAAGGACCCACAGGCCTGCAGTGGTAACAGCCAGCACTATTGGAAAGATTGTGGTTTTTAGAAGGAGATCACATGCCTATCGTGTTTTTTAAGGTATCAAAGGAAAGCTTGGTTTTGTTTTGTTTTCTTTTTATCCAAATCCTGTTTTCCTTTTCCTCAAACCATAATAAAAATGTCAAATAAAGGCCTTTTTTTTTCCTAGAGCTGTTTAAAAAATAGGTATATGGTCCATTTTTATGTGGTATCCAGTCTATTTTTTTTTTTTTTTTTTTTAATGTTCTTCAGTCACTTAGGAGCCAGGGAAATAGTCATTTGACCGCCAGAGTGATGGCAGTAAACCTTCAGATTAGCTAATCCTTTCCTTTTCCGCCAGAGAAAACAGCTCAGCCATTTTAATTTGCTCAATGTTCTTAAATGTGAGTGTCACTCTAAGGGTTAGAGAGAACTGAGATAGCCTTGCTGAATGACAGGGATACTTTGTTACATTTATAAAGTTCTTTTCTTAAATACCTAGTTCTTTATATGTAATTTATAAATTCTCTTATTCTTGAGCCTGTGAATAGGCAGTTTAAAACAAAAAGGGGAAAAATTGGTATATGTATTTGGAGTTTTTGGTGAAGGATAATATAAATAGAATATCTTAGTTGCCTTGAACCATTGAGGTACATGACCGCCAGATGCCATTATTTCATGCTTTTATTTACAATGAAATAACATACTTCTTGGAAATTAGAGACCCACGAACTTATTTTTTTGTATTTTGAAATGGAAGAAACCATTTCAAGAAAAAAGTCATTTCATATCCATTTTTAAACTCATGTGAAAACATGGTACTAAAGATAATAGTACTAACACTAAAATTTTGCTCCCACATTTTCTTTTAAGTATTTTACAAGGATTATCTCATTTAATCTTAAACATGGACCTACAATATAGTTAAGGTATTGTTTTCATTGCCCTTTTACATACAGGAAAATTTAGGCTTTCTAAATTTTTAGAAAATTTAGGCTTTCTGATGCTAGAGGATAGTAGAGTTTGTATCGAAGTCTCTGCTTCCAAAGACATGTTTTTAACTTATGTACTGTATTGTAGCAAAGTCATGAACATGATTTTGAAAATCTCAAGCTTTGTCAGTTGAGTCTGATTTTCTCCAGTTGGGTCAAAGGATTGTCAGCGTGAAAAAAAAAATCAAGTTACATTTTATATTCTAAACAAAGTAGTAAAAATAAATTAGAAAAAAATTAGCATTCCCATTTTTTTAGGTTGATAAAATTACATCTAATATATGCCTTTGAGGAGCTAGAAATAGACACTGTAATAATAGAAAGTTAAAAATAGAATGGTTAGCATTATATTAATAAAATAATAGCTATCACTTTAAAAATATTTATTTATTAATTTTTGGCTGTGCTGGTCTCTGTTGCTGCATGGACCTTTCTCCAGTTGTGGGGAGCAGGGGCTACTCTCTGGTTGCAGCGTGCAGGCTTCTCATCGTGGTGGCTTCTCTTGTTGCGAAGCACAGGCTCTACAGCCTATAGGAATCAGTAGTTGCACAGTGTGGGCTCATGTTGTGGTTCCTAGAACACAGGCTCAGTAGTTGGAGCGTACAGGCTTAGTTGTTCCTCGGCATATGGGATCTTCTTGGACCAGGGATTAAATCTGTATTTCCTACATTGGCAGGTGGATTCTTTACCACTTAGCCACCAGAAAAGCCCTCACTATCACTTACAAACTCAGATATAGTCATCAAAAAGACTTGAGTGACTTCAGATCCTGGTTCTACCACTTAACAGCACAGTCCTTCTGGTCAAGTTTCTTAACTGATCTAAATCTCTGCTTCTATAGCTTTAAGATGGAAACAGCTATGTTACCTGACCCAGTAAGTTGTGATAAGAATTAAATGAGATAGTTGGATAGAGTGCTCATTATCATTGGAAGTGGTTTGTCTACTTTAAGTATATTATTTATAGTCCTCACTAAAGCCAGGCAAGGTAGATATTACTACCCTTTCATGGTAATTTGTCTCCTCAACTACACTTGAGGGAAGGAATTATATCTTACTTATTTTTTCTGTTCTTAGTGCCTGGCACAATGCTGGACCATAGTGCAGTCGATATTTGTTAGGTGAATGAATGGAGATGAGGGTGGAACTAACAAGAGTGACTTGGCAGAACAGATGCACTAGATTGAATCTGAAGCAGGGCAGGGCTAAGTGTAAAATGAAAATGCAGATCCATTGTTCAAGAAAGTAGGGGAAAAAGCTAAAGTGCTGTTTAAACGGGTACTAAAAACATGGTTGTTTTTTTTTTTTTAGTTTCTGTATTCTCTCTCTCCTCATGGTATTTTTTGCTTGTTAATTACTTATGTTGTCCTAAACAAAGAAAAATTTAAAGAATCACCATAATTATACAATTTTTATTTTGTGACTTTTGCATGCTGTGTATTTCGCTTTTATAGAACCACAGAATCACTGCACAAAACTTAAGCTTCTTTATTTCCCTCCTTAACCTATGCACATCTTCCAAGGTTCCCTGCCTTCAGCTTCCTGTTGAATAAGGCAGGACTGAAGGAAAAGGAGCTCTTTGTCACTCTACTGCCCTTTCCTTCTGTGTTATCAGTTTCAGTGTAAGTGATTCAATAATATAGGGAAGTAACAGGAGTCTAGTGGGTTTCCTTAGTCCTTCCTGTTTCTTTGCATCTATTGCCTCTTTTTTCATTCCATGCAAGTTCTGGTTCAAATGAAAAGCCTCTCAGGACCGTCAGTTCCTTCATTTAATCAGCCTAGATGGAACAGGCCTTCCTCCTGCTTAGCTTGAGTCTCCGTGAACTCCCACTCATGCTGAGGCCATGGGGATTTTGAGCTACAGGGCTGCATGTGAAGTGAGCAAAGGAGGAAGGAGGCATGCATATTACACACATCCTCCCTTCTCACACGCACTTCATTGTCGCATCAGACTTCACTTACAAAACACAAATTCAAAGATAAAACTATTAAGAATTTCAAGATGGTGGCAACAAAACATTAAACTGAATGTGAGGCCCTATGCAATTATACAGCTTGCATGTTCCTGAAGCTGGCTCTTAGGCCAGGAAGAATTCCTGAGAAATAAACATTCTCAAATGTAGGACTTGAGTCTTGAGAGAGACTGTAGTATTTCTGACTCTAGAGATTTTAAAACACAGCATTTATTTGGAGTATGTAAGTATGCTCATAGGCAGGTGAATGGACTTCTCAAAGCCACTTTCTACCCTGTCTCTTATTTTCTACTGTCATACCTCCCAAAACATTACTTCAACTTTCTTCTGAATTTGGTGAGATTAGGTGTGTATACTTGTTATGTCTGTTGAAGTCATTAATGAGACAAGACATTTGATAAAAACATAACTTGGAGAAGAATAAATGAAAAAAGACACTTTAGTACTGCTTGTTATGTTCTTCATCTTTAATTAGGTTGTGGTATTCACTTTGGACTTATACTGTTGAGACAGCTTACATATCATGAGAAAAAAAGGAATCCTTTTTCATTCTTTAAGATGTACGCATGCCGTATGTGGTTTTGACATGCTAGTTCACAATCCCCCATGTTATGCCTTTAGACCTCACAAATAAGTGTTATGTGATGGGTATCCCGCTGAGATGTGAAAATGAAATATGCAAACCTGAAATAACTTGGAAGGAGGGTGAGGTGGGGAAGAAAGGAGTCTCTGACCAGAATGTTGAAAATATATCCCATATTGAAGTTATTATGATACCACAAAAATCTGAATGCAATTTAGACGGTTTGGTTGAGGTTGGAGGGCAGGGTACATGTATGAGGGGGAGAACTTTAGACATGTGGGCAGCATTTTCAGAAGAGCCTCTCAGTTCAAGGTCAGATGTCCCCACAGTATGTGACAGGTAGGAGAAAGTGCTCAGAAGATGTTTTATTTACAGTTCAGATAGCACTGCATATTGGTTTGTTGTATTGTCATTTAGATGGCGTGTGTCACAAGGCAGGCTATATTCCATAGTCAACTCTGGAATATTTTCATCTTAATAGCCTCAGATTCACAAAGCAAAAATATTTAGAATCATTCCTTCTAATGAAAAATAATGTTCTTTGCACTATATTATCAGTATTAAAAAATGCCATCCCTTTTGGAAAAGAATTAATCTTTGTTTTCTCTGATCTGTCTCTTTTTGAATACTTTTCCATTTTTTCCACTTCTCAATACTTTTGGGGGGGCAAATAAATGCTGGTGTTGCAGACTATTATACATGATTTTTTAAGGTGCTGAAAGTTATATATGCCAAATGTGTTTTTGTAGGGATACTCCCTCTTAAAAAAAAAAAAAAAAAAAACCAAAACAGTAAATGTTCTATTTGGTATCTCCAAAAAGAGCTCTTAAACTCAGTTCCATCTGTGAATTGGATAACATGGTATTATCCCTTCTGCCATCCTGTGATGGTGGAGAAGTTTTGCCTAAAATAATGTTCTATCAGAGTACCTATTAGGGAAATTCTAACATGATTTATTTTCTTACTTTTCTGAAGATATTTCAGAATATTTGAATTCTCAAATTAAATATAAATCATCTACTGACCCTCTATCTACTTGAAACTCTATGGAAAATACAATCTCTATTTAGGTCAATGTGTTATTGCTTTGAGTCTAAGAGAGTGTTTAATTGTGATATAATACACATTTCCCTCCCATGATGCTGCTTAAAAGCCAAAAGCTGAAAAACTGCACATACCTCAGGATTAAACCAGTCTTATATCCAGTCCACTTATTATCCATTTATTCATTCAATGAATAGTTACTGAGACCTGCTGTGTTTCAGGTGCTGTCCTAGGCCTGAGCTTGCCTCAAGAAACCAAATAGACTTAGTACCCATCCTTTGTGGATTTACTTCAGCATTACAAGGAAGCATATTCTAGCCCTGTGCAGCCATCGGCTATCTAACATGATAGCCACCTATCATATGTAGCTATTTAAATTGAAATTTAATTTCCCCTAAAGTCAGGAACAAGACAAGGGTGCCCACTTTCACCATTACTATTCAACATAGTTTTGGAAGTTTTGGCCACAGCAATCAGAGCAGAAAAAGAAATAAAAGGAATCCAAATTGGAAAAGAAGAAGTAAAACTCTTACTGTTTGCAGATGACATGATCCTCTACATAGAAAACCCTAAAGACTCCACCAGAAAATTACTAGAACTAATCAATGAATATAGAAAAGTTGCAGGATATTAAATCAACACACAGAAATCCTTTGCATTCCTATACACTAATAATGAGAAAATAGAGAAATTAAGGAAACAATTCCATTCACCATTGCAACGAAAAGAATAAAATACTTAGGAATATATCTACCTAAAGAAACTAAAGACCTATATATAGAAAACTATAAAACACTGGGGAAAGAAATCAAAGAGGACACTAATAGATGGAGAAATATACCATGTTCATGGATTGGAAGAATCAATATAGTGAAAATGAGTATACTACCCAAAGCAATTTATAGATTCAATGCAATCCCTATCAAGCTACCAACGGTATTCTTCACAGAGCTAGAACAAATAATTTCACAATTTGTATGGAAATACAAAAAACCTTGAATAACCAAAGCAATCTTGAGAAAGAAGAATGGAACTGGAGGAATCAACCTGCCTGACTTCAGGCTCTACTACAAAGCTACAGTCATCAAGACAGTATGGTACTGGCACAAAGACAGAAATATAGATCAATGGAACAAAATAGAAAGCCCAGAGATAAATCCACACCTTATCTTTGGACACCTTATCTTTGACAAAGGAGGCAAGAACATACAATGGATTAAAGACAATCTCTTTAACAAGTGGTGCTGGAAAAACTGGTCAACCACTTGTAAAAGAATGAAACTAGAACACTTTCTAACACCATACACAAAAATAAACTCAAAATGGATTAAAGATCCAAACGTAAGACCAGAAACTATAAAACTCCTAGAGGAGAACATAGGCAAAACACTCTCTGACATACATCACAGCAGGATCCTTTATGACCCACCTCCCAGAATATTGGAAATAAAAGCAAAAATAAACAAATGGGACCTAATTAAAAGCTTCTGCACAACAAAGGAAACTATTAGCAAGGTGAAAAGACAGCCTTCAGAATGGGAGA
>NW_011495076.1:287524-291599 GCF_000754665.1 Bison bison bison
AACTAATCTCAAAAATATACAAGCAACTCCTGCAGCTCAATTCCAGAAAAATAAATGACCCAATCAAAAAACGGGCCAAAGAACTAAATAGACATTTCTCCAAAGAAGACATACAGATGGCTAACAAACACATGAAAAGATACTCAACATCACTCATTATCAGAGAAATGCAAATCAAACCACTATGAGGTACCATTTCACGCCAGTCAGAATGGCTGCGATCCAAAAGTCTACAAGCAATAAATGCTGGAGAGGGTGTGAAGAAAAGAGAAACCTCTTACACTGTTGGTGGGAATGCAAACTAGTATAGCCACTATGGAGAACAGTGTGGAGATTCCTTAAAAAACTGGAAATAGAACTGCCATATAACCCAGCAATCCCACTGCTGGGCGTACACACTGAGGAAACCAGAATTGAAAGAGACACGTGTACCCCAGTGTTAATCACAGCACTGTTTATAGTAGCCAGGACATGGAAGCAACCTAGATGTCCATCAGCAGACAAATGGATAAGAAAGCTGTGGTACATATATACAATGGAGTATTACTCAGCCATTAAAAAGAATACATTTGAATCAGTTCTAATGAGGTGGATGAAACTGGAGCCTATTATACAGAGTGAAGTAAGCCAGAAAGAAAAACACCAATACAGTATACTAACGCATATATATGGAATTTAGAAAGATGGTGACAATAACCCTGTATACGAGACAGCAAAAGAGACACTGATGTATAGAATAGTCTTTTGGACTCTGTGGGAGAGGGAGAGGATGGGATGATTTGGGAGAATGGCATTGAAACATGTATAATATCATATATGAAACGAGTCACCAGTCCAGGTTCGATGCACGATACTGGATGCTTGGGGCTGGTGCACTGGGACAACCCAGAGGGATTGTACGGGGAGGGAGGAGGGAGGAGGGTTCAGAATGGGGAACACGTGTATACCTGTGGCAGATTCATGTTGATATATGGCAAAACCAATACAATATGGTAAAGTTAAAAAATTTTAAAAAATAAGTTGAAACTTAAGTAAATTATAATGAAATAAAATTAAAACTTCAGTTTCTCGGTCACACTAGCTGTATTTCAGTTGCTCAATAGCCACATGTGGTGAGTGGCTATCGCACTGGAGAGTGTAGATATAGAACATCTCCATCATGGCAGAGGTTTCTGTTGCTTGGCACTATCAGTCATTAAGAGAGAAATTAAGAGAGAAAGGGTCGGTTGAGTTAAGAACTTCAGCACATTTTAAAAAATTGGTGAAAGCAGGGTAGACCACTGACATATAGTTATGCCATGGTGTTTGCATTAGCAGCCCTTATTTCTGGTGTTATGGGATCAGCCTGATCATATGCACAATAACCAGATATTCTCCTGCTGCTGCTAAGGCGCTTCAGTCGTGTCCGACTCTGTGCGACCCCATAGACCACAGCTCACCAGGCTCCCCCGTCCCTGGGATTCTCCAGGCAAGAACACTGGAGTGGGTTGCCATTTCCTTCTCCAGTGCATGAAAGTGAAAAGTGAAAGTGAAGTCGCTCAGTTGTGTTCAACTCCTAGCGACCCCATGGACTGCAGCCTACTAGGCTCCTCCGCCCATGGGATTTTCCAGGCAAGAGTACTGGAGTGGGGTGCCATTACCTTCTCCAGATATTCTCCTAGGAACAAGAAACTCATCTGAGGAGATGTGTGCATTTGCACAATGAAGAGGCAAGCATCTGCTACAAGGGCTGCTACACCCCCTTCATATGGCCTTGGTGGATGTTATAATCATCATGAACCCTTTCCTGTTGAGTTGACACCTGGATTCAGAATTTTTTAAACATAGCATTCTAGGTAATGATCTTTCCCAATGGTGCAGCCAGCAGAAAATCTGCCTGTAATGCAGGAGACACAGGTTCGATCCCTGAGTCTGGAAGATCCTGTGGAGGAGAACACGGCAATTCATTCCAGTATTCTTGCCTGAAAAACCCTATAGACAGAGGAACCTGGCAGGCTACAGTCCTAAGGGTTGCAAAGTGTCAGACACGACTGAGTAACTGAATATACACACAGGTAGTTACTATCACTTGGAGTTGGTATGTGGATGAATCCTTTTTGCCCTTCCTAATCTCTGTATAAATCTGCTTCTCATTTTCCTAGTAAACAGCTTAGATGACTAAGATTTTGTAAGATGAAGCCCAGAAGATGGCAGGAAAACAAGGAGCAGCACATTTCCAGATGGCTGTCTCATACTTCTACTCTAAATGTTCCTGTGTTCCACCTGATTCCAGAAGAAGCTCTAATGAAAAGAGCAACAGAGCACTGGTTTGGGGACCTGATTGTGTACACTCCTAAAAGTGGAGGAAATATTGGCATGTTGCATAGCATCTTTCCTGACTTTTTCTTTTCTTTCCAAGTGCTTTTAATATCTGTAGTAGATGTTATCTACTATTTGAAAAAGAAAAGCTTTATTGTGTTCTTTAGGGCTTAATAGTTACCTTCCCTAGTACTGATGTTTGAAATCCCCTGGGAAAAGTTAAGATGGAAATTTACATCAGTCAAGGAAGGAGATTTGGACCTTCAGCCTTACTTTTTGATTGATTATTCCTGGTACAAACTGATATGGAAAGAGAAACTTATTTTTAACATTTTCAACATGGTTCGTGTGAGAAAACAGATGTTTATAATAGGAAATCCTATTGTGCAGAGGGACTTATCAAGACTTACTTACAAGGCCTGAAGACTTCTACGTCACAGGTCAGATTTGATGTAAGGGCCATTGTGCCTCCTGTCTGGATTGAGTGATGACTGTGATGGCTAATCATTACTATTATTAATGACCCCTTCTTAAAAGGCAAACAAAAGGAGGAAGTCTGGTGTCAGTATCAAGCCGGCCTTTATGACTGCTCAAGTATCATCACAAGTGTAACTGTCTATGGGAACATAGTGCAGCAAGTAAATATTTTGCTAATTCCCATGATCTTAGCCAGCAAGATAAACATGAAAGAATTAGTTTTGTGTTCATAATGGCTGCATACTCTGCCTTGTTACTAGTTAGGTGCAACTGATGTTATGTAATGGAATATTTGACATCCCTAGAGTTGAATATAATGTATCTTAGAGCTTTTCTGATGACCTGCTTGCTGTTTTAAAAATTGAAATAGTTGAAATACATCAGATTAGGAGCCAAGGAGAATACATTTACAAATGGTGATGTATAATTTTTTAATCTTTCCTTGTGTATATCAAATATGAAACAATGCTTTCATGGACACATTTAACATTATTCACACATTTAAGAATAAGGAGACCAAGCAAGTGAACAAAAAATTATTTGAAGCTTTACTTTCACTGTATGCCACCTCAAATCCTTTGTGAAATAAGGTGTGAATTAAATATGAAAGTGAAAGTGGCTCAGTTGTGTCTGACTCTTTGCAACCCCATGGACTATATAGTCCATGGAATTCTCCAGGCCAGAATACTGGAGTGGGTAGCCTTTTCCTTCTCCAGGAGATCTTCCCAACCCAGTTCTCCTGCATTGCAGGTGGATTTTTAACCAACTGAGCCACAAAGGAAGCCCCAGAATACTGGAATGGATAGCCTATTCCTTCTCCAGTGGATTTTCCTGACCCAGGAACTGAACCAGGGTCTTCTGCATTGCAGTCATATTCTTTACTAACTGAACTATGAGGGAAGCCCTCATTTTAAATACAATATTTAAATATAAATACTTAAGTAAAAATCCTGCTACCACAATGAGGTCAGTAATGATCATCACCATCCTCACAATGCTTACCAATTTGATTCCTGCTGGAAGTGTAGTCACATTAGTTTAATCTACTTTAAATACATGTGTGTGTGTGTGTGTGTGTGTGTGCTCAGTCATGTCTGACTCTTCGTGACCCATGGACTGTAGCCCACCAGGCTCCTCTGTCCATGAAATTTTCCAGGTGAGAATACTGGAGTGGGTTGCCATTTCCTACTCCAGAGGATCTTCCCAACCTGGGGATCGAACCTGCGTCTCTTGCATCTCCTGCATTGGCAGGCAGATTCTTTACCACTGTGCCACCTGGGAAGCCCTTAAAATACTCAAA
>NW_011495076.1:291699-295870 GCF_000754665.1 Bison bison bison
AAAAAACTCAAAAAAAAAAAAAAAAAAACCAAACAAACAAACAAAAAAAACCTTTACTCTACCCAACTTGAGTGTACTAATTACAAAGAGATGATTTTGCCATTTCTGGGACATTGCATTCTTTTAGAAATGTACCCATGCAAACTGGTGACTCTTTCCTCTAAAACGGGTGTTCCCGCTGTGCTGTGACCACACGTAGAGCTGCACCTCTGGGTTTAGTCAGTCACCCTGTTGTGACTGTTGTTGTTCTTTTGGAAATGTTTCTGAGGACCGCCCCTTGGCTTGCATCCTTGTCATTCTACCTGGCTTTCTGCAGTGGCATTTGAAGTAGCCTTTCTTCCCTGTTTCTGCGTTGGTGTGCCCTACACATCTCTGCAAGACTCAGCCCCGTGCTCTTCTTCACACATCTGCTTACATACTTTCCATGGCTCTCTTTGCCCCTGGTTGTGTTTGGATTCCAGTGCCAGATATTCAGGATTTTCCGTCACTTGGCTCCACTTTATCTTCTTTCTAAAACTCTTTTTCTGCAACTCCTCAGCTTCCCCACTTAGTTCTGGGAACACTGACTTTCCATGGCTACACAACTTCTTTCCATCAAGCCAGGGCTAATAGAGCTTTCTTTCTTCACCTAAAATACTGTCCTTTCTTTACCCTTCTATCCACTCTCTTTAAGAGGCAGATCAATTTTTGTTTCCTCCCTATTTATTCTGGCTTTCATTCTCTTGTGAATTTCCCTTGGGGGTATGACATAGTTTAGCTCTCACTATATGCTCTAAAACTGTCTGTATGCTTGTCTTGTATTCTAATGAATATAAGGACAGATTCTTTTGTTTCCTCACAGAATTAAAGCTTAAATTAATCATATAGTTGGATATAAGTATCCGGGGATTGATACCTCATTTACTTTCATAATGTTTTACATGTTACAACATGTTTACAACACGTGTTGTCCTCCAACAACTGTGTAGCTTTTTAAAAGTTTTTTTTTTTTTTTAAGGAAGCAATCTATTTCCATTTTGTACTACCCCCTTTCTTTGCAAGCAACCTCAAATTTGGGGGGGTTCTGTAAGAAAAAACATCTTTCCTGTAAAGATGGTAAAAGATATGGGTAGATTGAACCAGACCACCACACATAAATATTTACACATATATTTATTGACATATCCTTTAATTCAAATCAGTTAACATAAAATTTTTCTTTTTTAATTGAAGGAACATAAAATTTTTCAGTTTCACCAGTGTTGAATATATCTAGGTGTAAACAACTGTTAGATAAATACACTTCACCTGTATTAATTTAGCCAAATTTGGTAATAAATACTACTAACAGACATATAGTGGAATAGACACACCCAGCTATTTCTGATATTTCTTTCCAGAGAGTCCTCTAGGAAAATGTGGGGCATAAAACTAATCCAACATTTGGGCACCAGTAATCTAAGTTAATGCACTGAAAGTAGTAAGGGAAAATCTATTGGCTGACATAATGTTTGCATTTATAATTGTGAAATACCAAAACAACCTAAATGCTAATAGTTAGAAAATAAAAACTGTGGTATATCAATTGAATAGAATATTATGTCATACTGAGGTTCACATCCCTTTTAGAGCAAATACTTAATTAACTGGGTATCCTTAGGTATTAAATAAATTATGGAGCTCTCTAAGCACTGATTTCCTTATTTGTACATTGGTGAATGGACCAGATCTCAAAGACTGATTCTGCTTGGAAGGGAGATGAGAGTGGCTATCTAGATTTGATTTCACCTTACTTTTTACTTTATGTTCCCGCTGAACAGGGCTTCCTTGGTAGCTCAGCAGTAAAGAATCCTCCTTCAAATGCAGGAGATGCAACAGGAGCCATGGGTTCAATCCCTGGGTCAGGAAGATCTCCTGGAGAAGGAAATGGCAACCCACTCCAGTATTCATGCCTGGAAAACCCTACAGACAGAGGAGCCTGGTGGACTACAGTCTGTGGGGTCACAAAAGAGTTGGACGTGATTTAGCAACCAAAGAATAACATACTGAACCAGTAAGCAAATGGTACAGAGAACATGACATTAAGAAAGTGAGTGAACTTGGCTCTCCAATGCCTTTCTCATGAAGGTGTGCCCAGAGTTTGACGGAAAACCCAGTTTGTGATGAGTGAGGAATCTGCCAGTTTTGAGGTGCTTGGAACCAGAGACTCACTGCCTTTCACACAGTTAGGTTGGGAGAAGGGCCGTGCCAGTATCTGAAGAGCTGTTAACACGTGAAATTTCTTTTCTGTGTTTTAGGTATGTCCTTTTTTCTACTGTGTATTTTCTTTACTGCATAATCTGGCCTTTATTAGGGTTGGCTATGGCCTTAACTATTCATGCATTACTGAAACACAGTAAAAATTCAAAAACACATTGAATAAAAATATGTATATAATAAGAATTTCTTCTTCAATAATACCTCTCAAAATAATGTTTCTTACACAGAGTAAGCAAGTTGCATTGCTTGTTTTTCTCAATGAGCTAGACCATATACTGAGCCTCCTTTGGGTGTCTTCACTATGATTTTTAGATTCAGGGTTTTGATGTTTAGTTATCTATGTCAACTGGAAGACCAGAATATTGCTATTAATACTACCACCACCATCAGCAGCACCATTACTGCTACTACTATTACTGCTATGATTAATGCTACCACAGAAGGTGCTAAACCATATTTTAAAAAATATTATGCATATGAACTCATTTGGAAATTACTTGTCAAAGGTGAACAGGTGTTGCTGCTGCTGCTGCTGCTGCCTCGTCACTTCAGTTGTGTCCGACTCTGTGACCCCATAGACAGCAGCCCAGAAGGCTCCCCTGTCCCTGGGATTCTCCAGGCAAGAACACTGGAGTGGGTTGCCATTTCCTTCTCCAATGCTTGAAGGTGAAAAGTGAAAGTGAAGTCGCTCAGTCGTGTCCGACTCTTCGCAACCCCATGGACTGTAGCCCACCAGGCTCCTCCATCCATGGGATTTTCCAGGCAAGAGTACTGGAGTGGGGTGCCGTTAGGACACCCTTTATAAACCTCTTAAGATTCATAGGAGGACTAATTGAGGAAATGTATATAAAGTGCCAAATGTAGTTCTGGGCATGTACAATCTCCAGGAATTAGTAGCTCTTGTTACTACTATTTCAACAATAGGATGCCATCCATTGTTAGTGACAGTATTATTTTATGGGTCACTTAGAAAAAAACAAAGCCAAATAAACTATGACATAGTATTTTTTATCACTTAGTTTTTTAGGTAATTATTGAAAGAGCTTTTAGACTTACTTAGACATATGTTTTGGGCTTCCCAGGTGGCGTTAGTGGTAAAGAACCCACCTGCCAATGCAAGAGACTTAGGAGACATGGGTTCAATTCCTCAGTCAGGAAGATCCCCTGGAGGAGGGCATGGCCACCCACTCATGTCTGGAGAATCCCGTGGACAGAGGAACCTGGAGGACTCCAGTCCATAGGGTCTACAGAGTCAGACATGACTGAAGCGAGTTAGCATGCACACATGCAGACATATGTTCTACCACATCTTACTCTTGAGCCTGAATAAGAGGAAAGCAATATAAATTAGTTAAGGTATTCCTGAAACTTCTTCACATTCAAAGATTGATACGCTTAAGTCACCTTTCAACAACAGGTCATGCTCTCTGTGTTTTTGCACATAGCACTGTCCGGTGTGCATGAACAGCATTTTGTGTATCTTTAAGAGTATGCCACTCTTACCTTCCTGATTTTTTTCTGAGCCTTTGATATTCATTCTAAAAATTTTCTTTTTGGACTAAGCTCAAAGCTTCATTTTTTTTTTCCTTCAGTTGAATCACATTTTGGTGCAAATTAAGGCATCTGGTCCCATCACTTCATGGGAAATAGATGGGGAAACAGTGGAAACAGTGTCAGACTTTATTTTTTTGGGCTCCAAAATCACTGCAGATGGTGACTGCAGCCATGAAATTAAAAGACGCTTACTCCTTCGAAGGAAAGTTATGACCAACCTAGATAGCATATTCAAAAGCAGAGACATTACTTTGCCAACAAAGCTCCATCTAGTCAAGGCTATGGTTTTTCCAGTAGTCATGTATGGATGTGAGAGTTGGACTGTGAAGAAAGCTGAGCGCTGAAGAATTGATGCTTTTGAACTGTGGTGTTGGAGAAG
>NW_011495076.1:296048-300911 GCF_000754665.1 Bison bison bison
AGAAGGGGACGACAGAGGATGAGATGGCTGGATGGCGTCACTGACTCGATGGACGTGAGTCTGAGTGAACTCTGAGAGTTGGTAATGGACAGGGAGGCCTGGAGTGCTGTGATTCATGGGGTTGCAAAGAGTCGGACACAACTGAGCGACTGAACTGAACTGAAGCAGCTTCTGTCCATAGTTACCAAGAAATTTTAGGCAAATTGATGTTTACTGCTCCAGCAAGAGTCTTGTGTGACACATTCATTAAGCAGACCACATCTATCCCAGGGATTTGGCAATTTCTCTTACTTTAGTTGTATTGTTTGGCATAGGATAGTACATAATACATTTCTCCTATCTGTATCTTCTTGGTTTCTTTTAAATTCATTTTTAATTGGAGGATAATTGCTTTACAATGTGGTGTTGGTTTCTGCCGTACAGCAACGTGAATCAGCTATAAGTATACATATATCCCCTCCCTCTTGAACCTCCTTCCCAGCCCGTCTCCCATCCCACCCCTCTAGGTTGTCACGGAGCACTGAGCTGAGCTCCCTGTGTTATACAGAATCTTCCCACTAACTGTCTATTTTATACACGGTGGTGCACATATTGTCAATGCTACTCTCTCAATTCGTCCCACTCTTTCCTTCTTCTTCTGTGTCCAGAATTCTGTTCTCTATACCTGTGTCTCTGTTACTTCCTTGAAAATAGGTTTATCAGTACCATTTTTCTAGCTATATGTATGTGTTAATAGACAATATTTGTTCTTCTCTTTCTGACTTCACTCTGTATAATAGGCTCTAGCTTCTTTATCTTCTTATTTTATATCCTGAAAGGCGAGTAGCTTTTGCTTTGCAAGAACATCTGGAATTGCTGTCATTCTTCTGTCATGAATATTCACTTCACTAATTTCAAATTTATACTTCCAACTATTCTGTTTCCATGCCTTTATGTGCACACAGCTTTTTTGTTTAATGATGAATCGTGGTATAATCTTGATATTTTAAAAGGTAATCAGTTTGGCAGGGAAGTATGACCATTAAACATCCATCAATTGAAGTGACATGGTAGGAAAAGTTACTAAGACAAAGAATGTGCATGCCCAGGCACCAGCAGCAATACCTGGACTGGTGCCTGGAAGCCAGCAGTTGTCAGATGCCACTGAGTTTGACACAGTCTGTTTCGGAGATATTCAAATATGAAAACAATGCCCTAGAATTGATAGAACATAATTGTAAGCACAGAGTAAAAGATTTAGAGTTATTTTTTGCTAACTGGGAATTTGTGAATGGTTTGAACTGGGGACAGGAAGTTATAGAAAAGGGCAATGCCCTGGTGTTCCGTCTTGGAGCTGATACCCTTGACCAGCAGTGCATTCCATATAAATAGGGAAAATCTTACCAGTTGTTGCTTTTTGAAAAAAAGCCACAAAGAAACTGAGAAGTAATGAGGGTTGACTAATCAAGGTTGCTCTCCTTCTTATTCTGGCAGAATGATTATGAGGTAAGTTTTGATTTCAGTGATCTGTCATTTATGACGACTGCAGAAACACTGGTCTCTCCCGTCACAGTGAATGAGACTATGTGGATGAAATCACTGATGTTGTTAGCAGGAATATGCTTCACTTTCTGCATTTAAAATGGTGAAACTTTCCACTTTCCTATGTAATCTAATTTCTGTGGTTTAATGACAGTGGTCAGCTGCAGTGGTTAGTTGTTTTCTAATCCATTGGCTCTAAATTCAAAGTCATAAACATCTTTATATAATTTTTAACAACTTTAGAAATAAATCCAATAAACTTCCCTAATTAAGACATCCCTGTTTTGTAGAGGAAAAAAGGAGAGGAATTAAATACATAACACGTATACAATCATACACACACAGAAGAGAGATAGGCCTGCCTCCTCAACTTAAAAAAAAATGTAAGAAAGTGAACTTTTATTGAGCATTATTATGTTCTATGCATTGGCCAAGGACTCTACCTACATTACCACATTTAATCCTCACTCCGTCCCTTTGAAGTAGGGGGCTGTAACAGATGCGGTTCATACTCCATCCATATCTCTTTACCTTCTGCTGTTCCTGAAAGCTTCTACCTGCTGGGCACCTGCAGTTTTTCTGACTGAGGAATCTCCCTGTTTGGCAGAGCCTGTGGAGCCACGGTGCTTGGTCAGTGACTAATAGGGTTGGTAGATTAATACCCCAGCTCCCTCATCCCTCTAGCTGGGAAAGTCCGAGGTATGCTCCACACCACCTCCCAGAGTAGTCCAGGAGGACTGCACTAGCTACCTAAGGCTGTACCTGTTCACAGCCAGCAGTTTATTGCCTTCTCCACCTTCTCCCTCTCACTTCCCACTGACACCTTTTGGATCAGCTGTCCGATATCCTACTGGCACCCACATCCTTGCTTCATGACTATTACTTTCAATTTATAGATGAGGAAATATACCCAAGGTCATATAGCTGGAAAAAAGCAGAGGCGAGATTTGAACCCAAACTAAGGAGCCTCACAAAAGTGAAACCTGGTTCAGTGGGGGGAGCTTTTGACCAGGTGATCATACTGAAGTTTTATTCTTCAATATGACTACTTTAACAAGGATAATAGTAATTTTTATTTTGTATTATGTGTACCCACTCTGCATTTTATACTAGAAAATGCTGACAAATTTAGTCTACTTGTTTGCTTCACATAGCACTAATATGAACTCAACGATATTGATTTTTGCACAAAACTGACAGGACGGTATCTCATGATGTAGACAGAGATCTTCCTGTCTTAAATTTTATTGCTGACAGATAATTCTTGATATCATTCTAGGAAGGGGGCTAAAACAAAAGCATTCCTAAAGCACATTATCTATACCTCTCTAAATACATTTCATTTTCTGCATCATTATATTTTTTTATACATTCTTAATTGTCACTTGAGGGTAGGATCCATATCTGATTTGCCTTTTTTTTAAACTTCATAATGTTTGGTATAATGTCTTATGTATCAGTGGGCTGTAAATAAATATTTTAAAATAGATAAATGGTTATATGGATTAAACTAGTGCTGTATTAAATGGACGAAACATTTGAAATTAGGTTGGACTGTGAAGAAGGCTGAGCGCCAAAGAACTGATGCTTTTGAACTGTGGTGTTGGAGAAAACTCTTGAGAGTCCCTTGGACTGCAAGGAGATCCAACCAGTCCATTCTGAAGGAGATCAGCCCTGGGCTTTCTTTGGAAGGAATGATGCTAAAGCTGAAACTCCAGTCCTTTGGCCACCTCATGCGAAGAGTTGACTCATTGGAAATAAGACTGTGATGCTGGGAGGGATTGGGGGCAGGAGGAGAAGGGCACGACAGAGGATGAGATGGCTGGATGTCATCACTGACTCGATGGACGTGAGTCTGAGTGAACTCCGGAGTTGGTGATGGACAGGGAGGCCTGGCGTGCTGCGATTCATGGGGTCGCAAAGAGTCGGACACGACTGAGCGACTGAACTGAACTGAACTGAATTAGGGATAAGCATACCATCTCATAAATAACTGCTATTTGAGGTCTGTGCTGCTATGTTACTATTTTGTGTGATCAGTCGCTCAAGCTCAGTCATGTCTGACTCTTTGCAACCAGCCCGCCAGGCTCCTCTGTCCATGGGATTCTCCAGGCAAGAGTACTGGAGTGGGTTACAGTTTCCTCCTCCAGGAGATCTTTCCAACCCAGGGATGGAACCTGCATCCCCTGCATTGGCAGGTGAATACTTTCACCACTGAGCCACCTGGGAAGCCCCCTATGTTACTGTTACCTTAGCTTGATTGCTGTGAAAAATGACACAAACATTGAATGGTATACAGTCAATCACTTCAGATCCCATTCTCCATACTTTTTTCTTCAAATTTGAATTCTATTTGAAAGAAAATAGAAATAGAATCCTAGTAGGTGGACTTTCCTATAGCTATCTCAGATCCACCGGTGGCTTTGACAAAGAAAGAAGTAGGTAAGCAAATCTTAAAATAGTGAAGCTTCTGGGTGGGATGGTCCTAAAAATCAAACTAATTAAAGGGAAGAAAGAAAAACAAAAAGAAAAGAATTCTAGAGAAAAATGCTTTACACTTAAATCAGTGGTTTCATGTATTTTGGGACTTTTTTCGAGTTTGGTTATTTCTTTTTTTTTTTTTAATTTTATTTTATTTTTAAACTTTACATAATTGTATTAGTTTTGCTAAATATTAGAATGAATCCGCCACAGGCATACATGTGTTCCCCCTCCTGAACCCTCCTCCCTCCTCCCTCCCCACACCATCCCTCTATGTCGTCCCAGTGCACCAGCCCCAAGCATCCAGTATCGCGCATCGAACCTCAACTGGCAACTCGTTTCTTACATGATATTCTACATGTTTCAATGTCACTCTCCCAAATCTTCCCACCCTCTCCCTCTCCCACAGAGTCCAAAAGACTGTTCTATACATCAGTGTCTCTTTTGCTGTCTCGTACACCAGGTTATTGTTACCATCTTTCTAAATTCCATATATATACGTTAGTATACTGTATTTATGTTTTTCCTTCTGGCTTACTTCACTCTGTATAATAGGCTCCAGTTTCATCCATCTCATTAGAACTGATTCAAATGTATTCTTTTTAATGGCTGAGTAATACTCCATTGTGTATATGTACCACAGCTTTCTTGTCCATTCATCTGCTGATGGACATCTAGGTTGCTTCCATGTCCTGGCTATTATAAACAGTGCTGCGATGAACATTGGGGTACACGTGTCTCTTTCCCTTCTGGTTTCCTCAGTGTGTATGCCCAGCAGTGGGATTGCTGGATCATAAGGCAGTTCTATTTCCAGTTTTTTAAGGAATCTCCAGACTGTTCTCCATAGTGGCTGTACTAGTT
>NW_011495076.1:302657-303149 GCF_000754665.1 Bison bison bison
GGGGCTTTTGTTTGCTGGAAGATTTTTTATTACAGTTTCAATTTCCGTGCTTGTGATGGGTCTGTTAAGATTTTCTATTTCTTTCTGGTCCAGTTTTGAAAAGTTGTACTTTTCTAAGAATTTGTCCATTTCTTCCACGTTGTCCATTTTATTGGCATATAATTGTTGATAGTAGTCTCTTATGATCCTTTGTATTTCTGTGTTGTCTGTTGTGATCTCTCCATTTTCGTTTCTAATTTTGTTGATTTGATTTTTCTCCCTTTGTTTCTTGATGAGTCTGGCTAATGGTTTGTCAGTTTTATTTATCCTTTCAAAGAACCAGCTTTTGGTTTTGTTGATTTTTGCTATGGTCTCTTTTGTTTCTTTTGCATTTATTTCTGCTCTAATTTTTAAGATTTCTTTCCTTCTACTAACCCTGGGGTTCTTCATTTCTTCCTTTTCTAGTTGCTTTAGGTGTAGAGTTAGGTTATTTATTTGACTTTTTTCTTGTTT
>NW_011495076.1:303249-328617 GCF_000754665.1 Bison bison bison
GTTGCTTTAGGTGTAGAGTTAGGTTATTTATTTGACTTTTTTCTTGTTTCTTGAGGTGTGCCTGTATTGGTATGAACTTTCCCCTTAGGACTGCTTTTACCGTGTCCCACAGGTTTTGGGTTGTTGTGTTTTCATTTTCATTCGTTTCTATGCAAATTTTGATTTCTTTTTTGATTTCTTCTGTGATTTGTTGGTTATTCAGCAGCATGTTGTTCAGCCTCCATATGTTGGAATTTTTAGTAGTTTTTCTCCTGTAATTGAGATCTAATCTTACTGCATTGTGGTCAGAAAAAATGCTTGGGATGATTTCTATTTTTTTGAATTTACCAAGGCTAGCTTTATGGCCCAGGATGTGATCTATCCTGGAGAAGGTTCCATGTGCGCTTGAGAAAAACGTGAAATTCATTGTTTTGGGATGAAATGTCCTATAGATATCAATTAGGTCTAACTGGTCTATTGTATCGTTTAAAGTCTGTGTTTCCTTGTTAATTTTCTGTTTAGTTGATCTATCCATAGGTGTAAGTGGGGTATTAAAGTCTCCCACTATTATTGTGTTATTGTTAATTTCTCCTTTCATACTTGTTAGCATTTGTCTTACATACTGCGGTGCTCCCGTGTTGGGTGCATATATATTTATAATTGTTATATCTTCTTCTTGGATTGATCCTTTGATCATTATGTAGTGACCTTCTTTGTCTCTTTTCACAGCCTTTGTTTTAAAGTCTATTTTATATGATATGAGTATTGCTACTCCTGCTTTCTTTTGGTCCCTATTTGCATGGAAAATCTTTTTCCAGCCCTTCACTTTCAGTCTGTATGTGTCCCCTGTTTTGAGGTGGGTCTCTTGTAGACAACATATGTAGGGGTCTTGTTTTTGTATCCATTCAGCCAGTCTTTGTCTTTTGGTTGGGGCATTCAACCCATTTACGTTTAAGGTAATTACTGATAAGTATGATCCCGTTGCCATTTACTTTATTGTTTTGGGTTTGAGTTTATACACTGTTTTTGTGTTTCCTGTCTAGAGAATATCCTTTAGTATTTGTTGGAGAGCTGGTTTGGTGGTGCAGAATTCTCTCAGCTTTTGCTTGTCTGAAAAGCTTTTGATTTCTCCTTCATACTTGAATGAGATCCTTGCTGGGTACAATAATCTGGGCTGTAGGTTATTTTCTTTCATCATTTTAAGTATGTCTTGCGATTCCCTCCTGGCTTGAAGAGTTTCTATTGAAAGATCAGCTGTTATCCTTATGGGAATTCCCTTGTGTGTTATTTGTTGTTTTTCCCTTGCTGCTTTTAATATTTGTTCTTTGTGTTTGATCTTTGTTAATTTGATTAATATGTGTCTTGGGGTGTTTCTCCTTGGGTTTATCCTGTTTGGGACTCTCTGGGTTTCTTGGACTTGGGTGAATATTTCCTTCCCCATTTTAGGGAAGTTTTCAACTATTATCTCCTCAAGTATTTTCTCATGGTCTTTCTTTTTGTCTTCTTCTTCTGGAACCCCTATGATTCGAATGTTGTAGTGTTTAATATTGTCCTGGAGGTCTCTGAGATTGTCCTCATTTCTTTTAATTCGTTTTTCTTTTATCCTCTCTGATTCATTTATTTCTACCATTCTATCTTCTAATTCACTAATCCTATCTTCTGCCTCTGTTATTCTACTTGGTTATTTCTTATTCGTTGAGATTTTTAAGAATATAGTGTATTAGGGAGAAGTTGACCCCTTCAGTTTATTCACATGGTTCTTCTCTTGTCCTAACTTAAATAAGATTCTTCTCGGACTTTGTCAGATATAGGGATATTTGGGGAGTCTATGACCTCATGTGTCTTTTGATTCCAAAATAGAAATGTCTTCTCCAAGTATTCTCGATAATGAGTCCCTGAATTGAGCATCAATAACTCAGACTCATTGAAGTCAAGTTTGACCATTGTTATGTTTTCAGGGGATGTGGTGTCCCAGGGCAGTTCCTTCATGTCAGTTATAGTAGTCCAGGCAGCTAAGAGGTAGACTTTGGTAGACTCTTCTAAAAGTTTAACTCATACAAACTGACACAAATCATAGTGCTTTTTGATTATGCAGTAAAATCTCATTTAATTATACACAGATTATTTATTTGGATAAAGAAGCTGATATAAATTTTGTGACCATAAATTTTCTAGGTGAAGACCTCATATATTTTCTGCCTAAAGTGACTTGATGACAATAGACTGAGAGACACACATGATGAAATGGGAAAAAAGTTCTTGCCGAGTGGCCAAGAGCATGGGATTTAAAGCCATGCAGTTGGATCCCATTACAGCTCTTACTTTTAGTAACTGTGTTATTTATGATAAACTTTTTTACTTTAAAGTACTTTACATCTAGCACCTTAGTTGGAAGTTACAGCACCAACTTCATGGGATAAATATTTATTAGTACAAATAATGTTTATATATTTCTTAGCGTACTTTCTAGAACATAAAAGATCCTAAACAGTTGTTACTTTTGTTGTTATTATTTCTAGTGTCATTATTATTCACAAGAACCAACCCTCCAAAGATCAACTTTCAGAGAGTATTTCCAGAAGTAAGAATAATAATATGGAATTAAATAATTAAGTAACTACAATTGATAAATGGTGCCAGTGCTTATTCACTCAATCGTGTCTGATTCTCTGTGGCCCCATGAACTATAGCTCCTCTGTCCTTGAAATTTTTCAGGCAAGAATACTGGAGTGGGTTGCCATTTCCTACTTCAGGGGATTTTCCCAACCCAGGAATTGAACCACATCTCTTGTGTCTCCTTCTTTGGCACATGGGTTCTTTACCACTAGCACCACTTGGGAAGCCTCCCCATGATTAATAAACATGTCTCATTAAGTCTAAATGTACCTGGCAAAGGAAATTACTTTTCTGATTTTTTTAACCGATGAGAAAACTGAGATGCTGAGGCCTAAAATAACTTTCCCAGAGACATACAGCTTATAAGGAAAGGTGTCAAAATTTAGCCTAGGTCTTCAGACTTCTAACTTTCATGACCCTTGCTGCCTCCTACAAGGAAATACATAAGCAAGCATAAGTCCTCGCCTAAAGCAGTGAATAATTGAAGGACCCAGTGCTACATGTTAGGCCAGGTAACTAATGTCAGAGGGAAAAGCAGCCACAAATTCATGAGTCACTTTCCTGGGCCTCCCTTTTCCCCTTGATCTTGACCTGGTAACTACTATCTTGTTAGCTTTCCTATACCTTCAAAGAGGTGATTTTTTGTATATATTTTTTTCTAGTTATTCTCAGTGGGATAATTGGCCAACATGATCTAATTTACCATCATGAGAAGCAGGTTCCCCCTGAATATTCATTATCAATTTTATTTTTCAGTCTTAATATTTTTGTAAGTTATTTCTGAATAGTACCTGTGACTGGAAACTTTTGCCTGAAGCAAACTTGAATCCTTAGTCAAGATGTTTGTCTAGGTGAAGCATCATTAATGTTTTGTTTTAAAATTGAATATGGCTATCCAGGATCAAGTTTCATGATAATTCAGGTAATCTACTTTGTGTTCCTTTTCCTGTCTAAAGCTTCAGGATCAGCATGAGAGTATAGGTCAAATGCAGATTTCTTAGCAAAATGTAACTAAAAAAAAAAAAGGATCAGAGTAGGTTGATTTGAAGCAACCTTGTGCTTTCTGCCTGTATTGCTGCTAAACTGCATGAAGTTTACTAAGCTTCTGTTTGTCAAAAAGGTTTTAGATTTTCACCTGATAGGAAGCAGTGTGTTTTATTTTTCATAATGTTATGTTGATAAGCCTGGCACCTTGTTCTACTTTTGGTTAAAATCTGAAGTAGATTTCTACAGCTTTTGAAGCATCACAAAGAACTGGAGAACTCCATTAAGTCCAATAAGTCATTGCAGTTTAAGATAAGAAAGGATGATGTTGGAGAGTTCGGTTCAGTTCACTTCAGTTCAGTTGCTCAGTCATGTCGGACTCTTTGCGACCCCATGTCGCAGCACACCAGGCCTTCCTGTCCATCACCATCTCCTGGAGTTCATTCAAACTCACGTCCATCGAGTCGGTGATGCCATCCAGCCATCTCATCCTCTGTTGTCCCCTTTTCCTCCTGCCCCCAATCCCTCCCAGCATCAGAGTCTTTTCCAATGAGTCAACTCTTCGCATGAGGTGGCCAAAGGACTGGAGTTTCAGCTTCAACATCAGTCCTTCCAAAGAACACCCAGGGCTGATCTCCTTTAGAATGGACTGGTTGGATCTCCTTGCAGTCCAAGGGACTCTCAAGAGTCTTCTCCAACACCACAGTTCAGAAGCATCAATTCTTCAGCACTCAGCTTTCTTCACAGTCCAACTCTTGCATCCATACATGACTACTGGAAAAACCACAGCCTTGACTAGTCAGACCTTTGTTGGCAAAGTAATATCTCTGTTTTTCAATATGCTATCTAGGTTGGTCATAACTTTTCTTCCAAGGAGTAAGTGTCTTTTAATTTCATGGCTGCAGTCGCCATCGGGTTTCATTTTATTAGTGATGGGTTTAAAAAGCTTAAACTGCTACATAGGCCATCCAGCTTGGTTTCATTTTTTTTAATTTTATTTTATTTTGTTTCAATTTCAAAGAGCTGTTTTACTTCTCAGAGGTATATAGCTCAATATTTCAAGCCCTCCTTTGCATGAAGAGAGATTTGCTGAATAAAATCTATTCTTTAGAAATAATCTGAACCGAGATCAATCCTGAAAAATTCTTATATCTTACAAATATATAATTTACAACTAAAGAACTAAATTTGTACCTAGCTTTACAATAACATTTCACATCATTGTTTTTAGCTTACCTTGGCTAAATATAACATGATAGAATACAATACAAAGTAATAGTAACCGTAAAGCTCTGTAGATCAGTCATAAATACCAAAGACTTACTGTGAATTCTTTACATCTATTCAAGATGAAATCTATTTCTCTTTGATACAGTTTTTTTTTCAGATAAATAAATATGATGTAATCATCATTTTACCTTCAAATGTGTAATGTGTAAGACAGGCTGTTTCTAAGAATGTTCTCTTCTCAACTGAACCCTAGCTGTGGCTACACAATCTCCATTTGTTCATTTACACAGATCTCTCTCTCTTTTTTAAATCTTTCCTCTCTCACTTAGAGTTAACTATGTGCACATTTGGTAATAAATGCTACCATGGCATTTTGTGGTTTTTCCCTATACTACTATAGTTGCGGATGTGGTAGTGTTTCTATTATAAACATACTTTTGCAGAAGTTTATAATTTGTTTGAATAAAAGTTTAAAGATGTTACTTTGTACGTTGGGTTCCAATGGTGTGTTTGTATTTTCTGATTTTTTAGAAAAGTAGGATTGCATATATATGCTTATTCCACAGTATCTTCTGCGTAAGATTTTTGAGTGCCTTATCATTCATGTAAGATTGGCATGGCAAATAGTGTTATTCCTGTTTTATGGAGACTTTGGATATACCCTGGGCTTCCCAGGTGGTGCTAGTGGTAAAGAATCCCCCGGCCAATGCAGGAGACATAGAAGATGTGGGTTCGATCCCTGGGTCAGAAAGATCCCCTAAAATAGGAATGGCAGCTCCAGTATTTTTGCCTGTAAAGTCCCATGGTCAGAGGATCCTGGCGGGCTACAGTCCATGGAGTCACAGAGAGTCAGATCCGATGGAGTGATTGAGCACATGCGCATGCGTACACACACACACACACACACACACACACACACACAACCTACAGAGATTAAGTGATTTATCAAAGTGAAGAGGCAGTTGAGGTGAATGAGTTAAGTCAAAACCCAGAAGCTGAGGGGCAGTTATCTTCAACTTAGTTGTTTTAATTTGTAGGTGGCATGAGAAAATCTTTTAAGTTTTTCTCTTTTTTGCTTACTTTTGTTGATACCCTGGGAAATACACTTTACAAACTTGGTCAAACTTTCTGCTTCTTATTCTTTCTGAAAAGCCACTTGCTTACACTGGTATTTAGGCACCATGACCAGTGGAGACTAGCAGGACAGGTAGGGCAGAGACGTCAGAAACTCAGCCATGGCTGTCTGGTCTCTGGATCATAAAAGTCAGAGCTCAGTTGTCTTCAGTCAGGAAGAGGATAGCAGAGACCATAGACATGAGACATCCCACTGGTACCGAGAGGCATGTCGGGCCAGCATGGCATACAGGAGCCTCCACACAGGCAGGTGGAACACAAAAGCAGAAGGCTGAGTGAGCAGCCTCTCAGTCTGGGGGATGCGTGCAGCAGGCAACTTGGCACTGCAGTCAAGCAGCAGGGCTACAGCCATAGGTTTCGTTCCTTGGGAGGGATTTGGCAGGAGCAAGGCAGCCCAGTCCATTAAGGAGGGGCCTTTCAAGCAGGCTCCCAACATAGGGGCTCAGGTAGAAGGACTCAGACAAAAGTCAAGTTACCACATGGGATAGAGTCTAGAGCTTGGGAGCAAAGGAAAACGCCAATGATCACTTGTAGACCAGATACAGTAAACACAAAAAAGCCCAGTAAATAAATTAATTTGTAATGCTGACAAGGGCTGTGGAGAAGATAAAACAGAATAGCATGTACATTTACATTTATTGATTGATTTATTCACACATTTATATCTTTATTTAACTTCCCACCTACTATTGTTTCCCAAAAGCCGCACATAGGTAAACTGGGATTTAAGAGTTAGGCTGTGGATTTGAGAACTAAAATCATATCAATTATTACTGAAGAGCGCTTGCTTAGTAGTTTCATCCCTTCCAGACATTTTTAGTGCTATTTTAAGCACTAAAATTAAGATTTTCCTTCACTCTCACAATTAGGAGAGAGCAATTGGTGAACATCAATTGGTGTTCAGTTATTAGTACAACTGATGCTCAACGTTAGAGGATAAAGATCAGGTGTGTGCATGTGGGTTGTGTGTGTGTATGTTTGTGTGTGTGTTTAGACATTAAAACTGAATATTGGACTTATCAATTTAAAGGATCTAAATAAAGGTGATGGACTCAAACACCAAAAAGGTGGTTAAAACAGCTTACCTTTAAACTTTTTGTCCTTGAGATTCTAGATTTCCACATGGTTTTGTTTCACGTTTTATCAGGTAAGTAGGCTATGTGTTTGATCAGTATATTATCACACTGCATTTTTAAAGCTCTTCTTTTGTCTCATAAACATTCCTTTTTATTATTATATTTGAGTTTATGTAGCAATTTGAGCTCTCCAAATAATAACCCTATATTTCAGTAGCAATCTTTTTGAAGTTTTGGCATCATGCCTCATTATATTAAAGAAATATCCATGCCAAATACCTAACCATGACATGGTTTTTGACTTGATCTGCAAGTTGGCAGTAGAAAAGGAAATTCTGTAGTACTTCTGTATTAACTAAATGCCATATCTACTTAAATTATCTAATATGCTACTATAACCTACTTATGAAAATAATAGTTAGCTTAGATGAATAGTCTATAAAATAGTAGGAACTGTTTTAATGCTGAAATGACCACAGAGTACATAAATGCCAAATTATATACAAAAGATCTTTCCTTCTTATACTCCAGAGGTCATCATTGATGGTATCAAAAACAACTTGGAAATGTGTCCTCTACAATGACATTTGGGTTACTATTTTGTCTTAATTTTCATCCCCATTATTATTGAAATACAAATTCAATTTTAAATATTGATCTGATTTAGATTTTGATAGTTGTATAGATATTTCTTTGTAGCAACTGGTGTTTTATTATTCT
Source organism: Bison bison bison (assembly GCF_000754665.1). Classification (NCBI taxonomy): domain Eukaryota; kingdom Metazoa; phylum Chordata; class Mammalia; order Artiodactyla; family Bovidae; genus Bison; species Bison bison. The sequence goes on from NW_011495076.1 coordinate 310,989, forward strand.
TTAGTGGTTTGGAGTAGGAAGTTTTTGTTATAGCCTTTGACATCTCATTTAAAAATAATTAATGTGTTTCCTTATTTGCCTGGTGGCATCTATAATGGATCAATAGAGTGAAAAATCCTTATGTTGGCAATCAGTGGGAAGTTCTTTAGTGGATATATAGAGATTCTGCACTTTGGTCTAAAGAACGAACTGCTTAAGCCTAAAAGGAAGATATGTGGTGAGTGTGAGAAAGGCCTGGGGCTTAATTGTGTTTGCTTGTGTGAATCAGGAGTGTGGTGTGGCTGCCAAGAAAGCAGAGGCAACCGGAGGCCTGGCTGGCAGGGAGAATTCCCAGTAAACAGTGGGGTGGGGGGTGACTCTACCAACCCTGAATCCCCATCCCCTGCCTGCTGTCTTAGGGTCAGTTTGGGGTTCCCTAGTTAGCTGTATAAATGTTTAAGTGTTTAAAATTGGAGCTCATTCAAAGACAAGTGGTCAGGATGGAGAGAAAACTTGAAACCATGTTTATATAAGGAAGAGCTGGAGGAACTGGGGATGTTTATTCTGGAAGAGAGGGTACTGAATTGCTGTCTTCTTAGATATAAAGGGTTGTCATGTAGAAGAGAGGTTAGATTTATCCTGCATGGCTCTGGAGGGTAGAATAAGGGCCAATGGGGCAGATTTTAGCTCAGCTTTAGCAATAACTTTCTGCTAGTTTCACGTGTCCCTTAAAGGAGTAAACTGTCTCAAAAAGTGATAATTTTGTATCTTGGGGACAGCCATACCTAGGCACATGGTTTCTGTTTTATTCCAGGAAGCATCCCATGAGACTGGACTAAAGATCTCCAGAGTCCTCCCAAATCTGCGATCCTAGTTCACCATCTCTCACTATCTCTCTCTGTCTCTGTCCAGCAGACACATTTCTTGACCAAGCATAGTGCTAGGGGTGCGGACATCTCCAGGCACTGGAGAAACCAGAATGCTGACAGTGGCCACGGCATAGGGTGAGGAGTGCTCCCAGGGTGATGAACTGGGTGAGTCCGGTCTCAGAGTCCCAGAGAGGGCCCACACATGTGATGTTTAGATGGCAGTGCCTGAGCTGAGTTGTAAGTAGGAGTTGGCAAGAAAGAATGGTGATTAGGCATTGCAACAGGAGGATCAAGCTTTTGGAGAGGCCAAGGTGAGAGTGTGGGTGCAGGTGGACAGGGAGAGAATAAAATGGAGCAGGAGGTGGAGCAGAAAGTGCTTTGTGTGCTAAACTGAGCATTTGGCTTTAGGAGTTGAAGTTTAGGAATCATGTATTCCAATTTGCATGTTTGAAAGGTGGCTTAGCTGATAAAGTTGAGGATGGAGCAGTTCAGTTCAGTCACTCAGTTGTGTCCAACTCTTTGCGACCCCATGAATTGCAGCACGCCAGACCACCCTGTCCATCACCAACTCCCAGAGTTCACCCAAACTCTTGTCCATCGAGTCGGTGATGCCATCCAGCCATCTCATCCTCTGTCGTCCCCTTCTCCTCCTGCCCCCAATCCATCCCAGCATCAGAGTCTTTTCCAATGAGTCAACTCTTCGCATCAGGTGGCCAAAGTATTGGAGTTTCAGCTTTTTTTTTTTTTTTTCAGGTGTGCAAAGATATATTTTAATCCTCACAGAGTTTTTACATACACTTTGAAATTTGTAACAACTATCAGACCACTGATGTTTTTTCATCCCATTATAACAGCAGGAGTTCACATCAGAATAGTTCCACCCTGAAAGATCTGCAAGATCATATCCCCTCAAAGTCAGAATTTAAGATTTCACATGAAATTTTAATCTCTTACTCTTTCTCTCCAACAAACATACATTATATACAAATAATGTTGTGACTCTCTTAAGGATGTGATAGTGATAATGTGATTCAGTTAGTTTTTTCCATGCAAGGATTTGCAAAATTGGTTTTGTACCTCAGTGTTATAAGAGGGTTGTGGTCAAAGGAGATTCCTCTGGAGAGTTGCTAAAGTGTTACGTTATGTCTACCTTATTCAGCCACAGGGAGATGAGGGGGTTTCCCTCCCCCTTCAATTTAAACTTAACAGAGCCCAGACTGCGTCTCCTAGAGTCTATGGAGCCCAAAAATCAATACCAAACACATATGAGGAAAAAACAAATGAGATTTGCCAACTATCTGCCTAACAGGTTGTCTACTTGAAAGTTACAGCTTTAGCATCATTCCTTCCAAAGAACACCCAGGACTGATCTCCTTTAGAATGGACTGGTTGGGTCTTCTTGCAACTCAAGGGGCTCTCAAGAGTCTTCTCCAGCACCACAGTCCAAAGCATCAATTCTTCGGCGCTCAGCTTTCTTCACAGTCCAACTCTCACATCCATACATGACCACTGGAAAAACCATAGCCTTGACTAGACGGACCTTTGTTGGTAAAGTAATGTCTCTGCTTTTCAATATGCTATCTAGGTTGGTCATAACTTTCCTTCCAAGGAGTAAGTGTCTTTTAATTTCATGGCTGCAGGCACCATCTGCAGTGATTTACCAACAGTCAATTCATCCAGGGACTCCTCTCTGAGTCTCAGGTTTCCCATCCCTTAGGTGAGGCCTTGGACTATTCTGCAGAATTCTATGAGGGTAGTCATTCACTGTCATCCTTTGTAATTTCACTTTGTCAAGTCTGTGGTGCCCTAGATCTCACTGGCCACTGGATACAAATGCAATCATTGGTAGTAATACCCAGATTTCACTCATTTTTGATGCTTAGGACCTCTGGAACCCCTGAAAATCACACCCAGTTATCTCTGGGCATGTCCAATGGGAGAGCATAAGCTGCCTTTCTCCTTCAAGCCTCCTTACCTGTTGTTATCTGTTCAAGGCTCCTCACTTGTCGTTATCTGAACCCACCTGACTGTGGTGCCTCCTTGTGCCAGTCCTTTGTGATGGCACCGCAGTCCCTGTCTGCCATTGATAGCCCTAGAATTCCAGCCTGTAGGGTACTGAGGTGGCCCTGCCCTCCTCACAGTCTTCACTGTATCACAGCCACACTGTCACCAGCCAAAATGGATAAACGGCTCACTGCCTCATTCTGTGTCACTTTTTGTCACCTTGACAGGGAAGTGGGACTGGATAGGCTTGTACCTCCCACAGTCCCTCTTGACAAAGCTCCTCTAGTTTCTGCCTGCAGCTTCAAGACTATGGAACCAATCCTGAGAGACACACCAGGGTTTTCTCTCCATTCCAGTTTCCCCCAGTCTCTTCCTGTCTTGGCTGGTTCTCCTTCAGCAGCAAAATGAATTATAATCCTAGGCTTTGCCTCTGGATCATCAAACATAGCAATACCTGAGATAATGATGATTACCATGTGTGGTGCGGGGCTAAAAGCTACTCGTGTACCATCTCATTTAATCACTCCCAAGAACTGATGCTTTTGAACTGTGGTGTTGGAGAAGACTCTTGAGAGTCCCTTGGACTGCAAGGAGATCCAACCAGTCCATTCTAAAGGAGATCAGCCCTGGGTGTTCCTTGGAAGGAATGATGCTAAAGCTGAAACTCCAGTACTTTGGCCACCTGATGCAAAGAGTTGACTCATTGGAAAAGACTCTGATGCTGGGAGGGATTGGGGGCAGGAGGAGAAGGGGACGACAGAGGATGAGATGGATGGATGGCATCACTGACTCGATGGATGTGAGTCTGAGTGAACTCTGGGAGTTGGTGATGGACAGGGAAGCCTGGCGTGCTGTGATTCATGGGGCTGCAGAGTTGGACATGACTGAGTGAATGAACTGAACTGAACTGAACTGAACCCTTGGAGGTACAGATTGTTAGTAGCCTCATTTGTACATAAGGATGAGGCTAAGGGGAATTTAGTAACATGCTCAAACAGCAGACAGAGCTAGAATTTAAAACCAGACTGGTCTAGACTACCAGACACCAAGCTCTTAACAAGTTCCCAGCACTGGGACCTAAACACTCATAATCTTATAACCTGGTTAATGGTAAAGTGCTTACTTTGCTCATTTGTCATCTTTGCATAAATTCCAAATTGGCTTTTGCATCCAGGGCTGGGAAGAAACGGTGGATGCTGCTCTTTCTCACCTCTTAAAGACCTGCCTATCGAAGAGTTCCAAGGAACAGGCTTTGAACCTCAACAGCCAGCTGGGCATACCCAAAGACACAAGCCAACTGAAGAAGCACATCACCTTGCTTTGTGATCGATTAGCCAAAGGTGGACGTCTCTGCCTAAGTACTGATGCAGCAGCTCCGCAGACCATGGTCATGCCAGGTAGGAACTCCATTCATGCTCCCCAAACACAATTGTATTAAGACTTTGGCCAAACTAAAGGGGTGCGCCTTTTATTGTGGCTGTTTTAGGGGGTTACATTTCATAGCAAAGTGATGATAGCCAAGAAAATTGCTTGCACGTTTCCCTTCAGATATCCCAGGGTAATCACTTGGATAAATATTCTTGGGGTATTTGCTTGTTAAACATTTCTAGAATGGTATGTCTTTTTTCTTCCCCCTGCTTTTAAATATATGATCCACTTTGTTTTGCTACTAACCAATAAAAAGTGGATTAGAGAATAAAACCATTTTTAAGGAAAATTTTACTAAATGTGATCTCGCGATACCATATTTCATAAATGTAAATAGCATAATACAAGTGGCTAATATAATCCAGATGAGTCCCATCCCTGCTGCCGTTTGTTTGGATTGTGGTCACCAGAATAGGGGGGAAGAGACAAAGAAAAAACTGGAGATCAGGCAATATGAGCAGGCTTCAGGGCTGAGGCCACTGTGTGCCAGGTTGAGAGATCCAGGTTGCCCCTACCTGGGCAGTCAGTAATGGCCATGGGCATCCAGGTCAGTATTCCCACCGTCAGAGGGGCTGAGCTGTCAAGGACTCTGCATTTTGGTCCTTAGGAGGCAGCAGCTCCCAAGTCCTGCTTCCATCTTCTTAGTGTCTCTCTTTATGGCAGCAGCAAGGAGCACAGAGTAAATGAATTTATTAAATGAAGCAGCTATAGCAACTATTTCCTCCTCAAGCAGGGACCATAGTATGGGAAGCGACGTGGATTTTTTTCATCTTCTTCTTTATATGCCTTTTGTACACCTACCTCCCTACGCTGATGCTCTTCCTCTTGTTTCTTTTCCCCCTCAACCAGCATTCCTAGAAGTAAAAAGGAATGCAAGTGAAAACTGTAAAAAGATAAACATGGAGACAGCATAGCATAATCTAATAAGCACAGGCTCTGGAAGCAGACAGACCAGTGTTTGGGTCCTGTCTTTATGCCTTACTGCTCATATGACTTGAATATGTTACTTAACTTTTCAGAGTCTAGTCTCTCCTTTCAAAGTGGGTATAACAGTGCCTTCCTTGTTTCCAGGGCCTTATATGTTTATAAAGTACCTAGCACAATTCTCGGAACAGAGATACACTCAGAAACTCAAACTATAATTACTGCCATTGTGTAGATGTATGTATAATTCATCTTCTAAATTTGGGTGAAGAGAATGACTGGCATGGGACCATAGCATTCTATAGTCTATGATTTGAAATATTTTTTACCTTAATTATACACAGACAGAACCTTTTATTCCAAAACCATATTTCTAATCTGGTGTTTCAGAATAGAATTGCCTTCCTACATAGAAACAGTTCTAATAGTTTATCTGAATTTAGGTCTTCTTCATTTTGCCCTTGTTAACATCCACCTAACTAGTCCTTTGGCCTCTATTCACCCATTGCTGTCCACTGTTAGGATGCCACATTTATTGAATATAGAACTATAGTCATTTGTTTAAATAACTAGATTTGGAGGCGACTTCAGGGCTGTGTCCATAGAAACCCTTGATGTAAAATTTCTAACTGTTGGAAGGAAGACGGTGAGGAAAGGAGGAAGAGAGGGAAGGTAGGAACAGAATGAAGGAAAGTAGAAAATGTGTTTGTTTGCAAACCAGGAGTCTGTAAGCCAGGTGTGTGCCTGTCACCGCAGTCTAACTGAGCTCATCCTGTTGGGGTGACTGAAGCTGTGCATGTTTGTCGTGCTCACAATTGCTTGCTTTCACTTAATAGTGTTTGGCTTTAGTTGAGTGACTCTCACTCCCACCTGCTGTGATCCAATCATGATAGTGACTTTTAAAAAATTGTTAAATCAGTTCTCTTTGTGATTACCATGCTTCATTATTGACTATAATACTTTTCCTCCTTGGAGCTCAAATTTTTCACACACTAATTTCTGCACTTGGTATGTTTTTGAGGTAGAAGAAACACGTGCAATTATTGCTGTTTTACAAATAGCAATGGAGTTCGGGAAAGCTAAATATCTTGCCCAGAGTCACATGGTTACCGGAAGGGTTAGTCTAGATTCGAAATCTTCTAGCCCATTGTGCTTCTCACTAGACCACACAAACCACAACAGTACAAATAGATTTCTAGCCAGAGCCTCCTTCTGGGTAAACTGTTCTCAATCTGGCCCTCTTTTCACTTAAATTGGTGTCGCACTGTGGGAAGAAAAGGGCAGAAACTGTTTGACACAATCTCTTTTCTTTGCTATGAGGGATATAATAAAGGTTTACCTTGTATTTGCTATGTTCTTAATTTTTATTATCTTGGTAGGTGACTTGGTACCATTATTACAGACATAATAAGAAGTACTGTGAGTTATTTCTGCTTCAAACCAGTAATTACGCAATTTATGATATTCGTTTGGCTGTCGTAGTTGTCTCAGAATACATGAAGGTTAAGTGGCGTACTAGAAAAGAGTGGATGACCGAACACATGGACACATACACATTTTTCACAGACACTATCTTCTTTTGAATGGTTGGGCGGGAACTCAGAAATCATCCGGTTTGCCTCTTTCACCTAACAGCTGGGGTAACGAAGGCCCTAGAAAGATGAAGTGACTTAGTGGTTGGTATTAAAAGGCAGGAGTGTGTGTAATTTTACCATGTTCCCTATTAAATGGCAGATGAATAAACATCTCAGAATAAAAAACCCTTGGTCTTTTCTAGCCTCCTGACTTTATGAGCCTGGCACCTTGTATGTGCCCTTTTTTTGGTGCAGTAAAGGCCATGATGACAACATCCTCCCTGGCGCCCAGAATTTGAAAATCTTCCACACTGGGAATTACCTTAAGGACTTTGTTGCCTCACATTTCTCCTGCTTGCCTTTATCAACCTTCAGATTCTCCATCAGCATATAACCTAACCTTTACTGGATATTCTTTTTATTACAGAACCTTCAAACTTATATTTCTCTTCTTACCTCTACTACTCACATCTTTCTGCTGGGGAATATTGCACTTTAATTACATGTATTTTTCTTAATCTCAATGATATGAATTCTACCCTTAGAACAAGAGTTCCATGGGGCCACCAGGGTAGTGTTTTTACAAAAATCTGGATGTGAATGCCTTTAGTGGTCTAGCTGACTTTCTCATGTATGTTTGCTTCATCCTTGCAGGTGCTTAGGGCTGAGGTTTACCTTACATTGCTAGATTGATTATGGAAGGTTCGAGACTAATTGGTATCAGGAAAAGACCACCTGAAACTGGAGCCATTTCATTGTTGTCATTGGGAAAACAAAAGATTTGTTTGAAAAATAGTAAAATTAAAATCAACAGTAAGTTTATCATATATTTGCCAAAATTTATGTGATGTCTGTTATGTTATAGCAGTTCTTAGAGACAGCTATTGGAGAAGGCAATGGCACCCCACTCCAGTACTCTTGCCTGGAAAATCCCATGGATGGAGGAGCCTGGTAGGCTGCAGTCCATGGGGTCGCTAAGAGTCGGACATGACTGAGCGACTTCACTTTCACTTTTCACTTTCATGCACTGGAGGAGGAAATGGCAACCCACTCCAGTGTTCTTGCCTGGAGAATCCCAGGGACGGGGGAGCCTGGTGGGCTGTCGTCTCTGGGGTCGCATAGAGTCGGACACGACTGAAGTGACTTTGCAGCAGCAGCAGCAGCAGAGACAGCTATGAAGGAATTGTGTGAGGTGTTTGTTTTGTTCTGTTTCTGGTATGATGACGGACACTCAAATTTGGCCTAACTAGCACCTTTACAGGAGAAGGCAATAGCACCCCACTCTAGTACTCTTGTTTGGAAAATCCCATGGAAGGAGGCGCCTGGTGGGCTGCAGTCCATGGGGTCGCTAAGAGTCGGACATGACTGAGCGACTTCACTTTCATTTTTCACTTTGACACATTGGAGAAGGAAATGGCAACCCACTCCAGTGTTCTTGCCTGGAGAATCCCAGGGACAGAGGAGCCTGGTGGGCTGCTATCTATGGGGTCGCACACAACTGAAGTCGGACACAACTGAAGTGACTTTGCAGCAGCAGCACCTTTACAAAGAAGGCCATTTTTAAGAAAACACATTCCAACGCGTTATCCATTTTCCTAGGGGCCTATCATTTTTATGCAAACGATTTTCTTCAGAAATATTTATCTCGTCATTATTCTAACCAGTTTTCTTCACTTCATTGTTAACTGGACCAATTGCCAGATTTTCCCTGGGTACTGTCCATGCATGTGGTACAAGTGGTTCTCTAATAACACCTAATTTGCATTGCATTTTGCATCATCTGCAAGATTTGTGATTTCCCTCTGCAACCCATTTATGCTGTATTTGTAACAATTTCCAACAGTCACTGAAAGATGAACCAATATAAGAAGTTGATGGCAGGTGGGGATTCATATAGTGTTGAATGTGGAAAGAAACTTGAGTAGAGACTAGTTTTATAAGTGGCCAGTTAGTTTTTGAGTGACTATCTTTGTATTATGCTTTTGTTTTTTATTACTACAATTAAGATAATTAGAACATAGGAGAATCCCCCTCCCCCCAATTATGTAAGAATTTAGAATGCGCTCGCCTAAATTCCGATCTCATGTGCTGATGTGGCATTTCAAAGCAATGCAGAAAGGACTCGGTGGATTAATTGAAAAATGTTGCTGGGAGCAGACCGACCATTTGGAGGAAAAGTAGATTCCCTAGGCCATAACATGTGCCACAATACATTTCAGATGGGTAGGAGATTTAAATGTAAAAAAAATGAAACTGCCCGAACAGAACAAAATAGAGGTAGACACATAGATATGGAGGCAAGATAGGCCTTTCTAAGTTAAGTCAGCAAAGGCAGATAGCAAAAGACAGAGTTTCAGCTATCTACTTCTTAAGATCTGGTCCAGAAGCATGTGAACTGAGGTGTGTGTTAAGGATAATTACCCTGGATGGTGCAGTCACGGGTGGTGTCTGAGCATCCTCCTACTAGTTCTCTTCCATATAAGGTGTACATTTTCCTACAAATAACATATATAACTTTTATAAGAAGAGACTGTGGTAAAAATGCCAACAGTAAAATGACTGTAGTATCAGAAATGGTAGTAAGGAAAAAATGGTCAGTTTCGTAAATCAGGAAAATTAACGACTTTTACAGTATTCAAGGGCGATGACCTGTGTTTATGGGGCTTGTTTATATTTCAGTTGTGATAAACAAATACAGGTTCTTCAGGACTTTGTGCAGCTTGTTTGTGGATTCTGCTTCCTTCCTACCTCTATATCTCATCTCTGAAAATAAGCCAAATCCTGCAAATTATTGATCTCTGAGCAATTTGCTACCCTTTTCACAAGTGACTTCATAATTACTAAATTAGGTGAACACTTTGCCTATAAGCCTCAGTCTGCTCTGAAGGCTTTTTCAATAAGACCATTCCCTTCTTAGAACATTCTCATTTCTTAACTTCTCTTTTGCTATCAGAAACTGTACCTGACCCGCCTGGGCTTGTCTTTTCCAGTCTGCTTTGTGCATCTGTGCCTGCACGTGGCCTTCTCTGTGTGTACACTCCTGGTGTGTCTTCTTCCTCTTACAAGGACACTAGTACTTTTGGGTGGGGGCCTCACTCTTATGACCTCATTTAACCTTAATTATCTCTTTAAAGACCCTATTTCCAAATACAGCCACATTGGGGGGCTGGCTAGGGCTTCAACCTATGAATTTTGGGGAGGACACAAGTCAGTCCATAATGCCTCCAGATAATAGCTAAGTGCATGAAGGACTTATATTTTATTCTTTTTTGTGTGTGTGAATATAGTATCCTACTTATGCCTAGTATATATATAGTTGATGCCCATCATATATTTTTTAAACTTCTTATTTTGAAATAATTACAGACTCATAGGAAGATGCAATGGCAACCCACTCCAGTGTTCTTGCCTGGAGAATCCCAGGGACGGGGGAGTCTGGTGGGCTGCCGTCTGTGGGGTCACACGGAGTTGGACACGACTGAAGTGACTTAACATAGCATAGCATAGGAAGATGCAAAAATTCTCCATAGAATCCCAGGTACTCTTCATCCAGCTTTCCCCAATGGTGACATTTCACAGACTGTAGTCTAGTATCAAAAATAGGAAACTAACTTTGGTCTACCTTATGTTTTTAGAATGAATCAGTGGAGCTGTTTATAAAGAAGCTAAGTCTTAAAGTAGGTGTGAATTTTAGATATTTAGAAAGGACAGTTGCAGATACTATAGATAGAGTTGTTAATTTAAGCAAGGAGATATGGGTCTTTAAGTAAACTGCTTAAATTTCAGGTTGGAAATTTAGTTTGATAGATCAGTAAGCATCAATTGATATAGAACTTGAAAAGCTAGATAAAAGAGGTTGAGCAAATGGTGAAGGAAACTTATAGATTAAGATATAAGTGATTTATAAAGGACGGTGTTCTATTCCATTTTGAAAAGTGGTTTAAAAAACAAAGCAAAAATAACTCCCTGTGTTTTAGACATACTAATCTGATAGTTGTATACAGGAGAGAGAGGAATATGAAAAATAGGGAAGAATATAGAAGTTTCATCAAGTTTTTTAATTGCATTGATGGAAATCATTAAGTTTGTGATTTTGTTATGAATAATACGCTTCATTTCAAATACAGTGAGCTTGAGATGACTAAGATGCATCCAAGAAAAGAGATATGTTAATAGCTGGATCTGAGGGATTTGAGTTGAAGGGAAAGCTTAAAGCTTAAAAGTAGATTTTAGTATCCTCAGCTTAGAAGACATCACTGAAACTCTGTCATTGGAGAAACTCTATGGTAGTGAAGGCAGAGGCAGGGAACACTGGATTTGGGATTTATTTGCAGAGCCAGATAAGAAGTGCATTCTACATGGAGGAGGTGAATTTCAAAGAATTTCCAGCAGAAATGGTATCAGTACTATTTAGGACAGAAGGTCAAGGAAACATCCGTCTGTAACTGGAAGAAACAGTATAAGAAGGCAAATGCAAGAAGTAGGCTATTATCAAGGTTTTTATTTCTTTTCCTTTTCTTCTCTTTAGAAAATATATTTTAAGATGTTTGAAGGTTGGGGAGTGGTGGTAAGATGAAAGGGCTAAAAATCCAACATTCACGTTCAATGGGGAGGTTTGAGGAAGCAGAGGAACAATCTAAAATACAGCTAAACTGAAAAGAGTATTTGAGAAGGGAAACAAATGAGAAGCCAGATATAAATTGGAAATTATAGGGAGATTTTTAAAAAAGAACATTTCATGAAGTCCAGCCACATGAGCTTTGGAGAAGTAAAGTTTTATAGTAACCTGCAAGAGAGCAAGAAGGGGGTGAATGCTGAGGCAGTAAATTAAGGTTGATTTGCAGTGGCTGCTGTGGGAGGGACAAGCTCAGCCATTTAGCAACTGTGCAGCTACTTCTTCCTCTAGATTTTCTCATTGAAATACTGAGATAGCACCACCTTGTTTTGAAACAGCATTTTGCTTCAAAATTGTTTTGAAAATCAAACTGTATTGTTAGAAGTAAAGAAAGCATGCAGTTTTTAATAGGGTTGCTCCTATTAATAATTATGAGGCTTCCCTGGTGACCCAGGTGGTAAAGGATCTGCCTGCAATGCAGGAGACCTGGGTTCAATTCCTGGGTCATCCATTGTAATAGGGAGTCCATAATGGAATGAAGAAGGGTTAATGGAAGAATATTTGAATCCAGGATTAGAGCTGTATTTGACAGGAGAAGCAATTAGGAGCAACTATAGGGGAAGGTCTACCATCAAAGACCTAATAGAATAACGTTCTCCCTGTGTGTACTTAACAAATACTTGCTGGTAGATAAGCCGGCTGGTAACTAATTACAATGTGATGACCAAAGCCCAGTTTCTTGGAAGTAGGGCTGTTAAAACAGGAGTAGAATACCAGGGGAGTTTGAGGAATTTCCTTCCCTGCAGATGTTTAAACTAATACAGATAGTCAACAGTCTGAAGACAATTTGGGAAAAACTCTGCCTAAAAGTAGGGGGTTGAATTAAATAACTCTTAAAGTACATCACTATTTTATTTCTTCAGTCATGTCATATGAACAGATCTTTAATATGTACATTTTTATCCTCATCCAGCTGTAAATGTGAGCTGTCTTTTATTTGGACTAATCTCATATGAGATATTATAATGGAAACCCTAACTGTGTAATTTTCAGTATCATTAAAAATTATGTAGGTTGACCAAAAGAAGGTGTGTTTCCATAACACTGGAGCATCCCTTGGAAGGTACTTATCTCTGAGGCTTTGTATTGATATAAAAAAATAAAACTTTTCTCCCATATTTAATTGACATATGGGACTATTTTATATTCAAATGTGAGGATAAAAAATTTGTATTTGTTCCAGCAGCTGATGATTTGAAGGGATTTCTACTGATTCAACTTGTAAAAAATCTTTTCTAGTTTTCTTCCTCTCAACTTTTACCCCTACCTGAACTTCTGCTACCTCAGTGAGTCTGTCTTCAATAGTAAGGTTTTACTAGTTCACCTCCAAATTGGAGTAAACACATATCCTATTGTCTTTCCTTCAACTGTTACTCCCAGGACCTGTTCTCTCTCTGAGGAATTTGCTCTTCAACAATAACTTCTCTGCTTTCAGTAGAAATTCAGGATTATTAAAATTGCATGTATTGTTTTTAATTCTCCTTTAGATTTTAGGGTACCTGGATAAAGTATTTCAATGCTTAAAATCAACTCGTCAATCAGTTACTTGTGTGAGGCAGTCACTGAAACTTATTTTATATCACATTTTTTTCATTTAAAATAATGAGAATACCCACAGATAGATGGGGCAGATCCAGCAAGGTGGCCCATTCCCATTTATATTTCTGGCCAAAATACTTGGCCTAAACTGAGAATGACATTCTGCTTCTGACACTACGCAGCCCTTACAAGGAACGATGATGTTCTTGCAGTTAGAACTGTTGAATGAAGTCAGGTTATGTGTTCCCAGCCTTTAAAACACACTTTTCACATTAAACTTTGAAAGAAAAACATTTTTAGTGTGTTTGTTTATTCAAATAAATTATTGGAATAATTAGACCCTTCTGATTTATGTGTAGTGTGATATTTCCTAAACAATTAAAAATGAAAATGAAACACTATTCTTTTATATCTTAGTGGCTCTTAGAGTATATCACCTGATTCTGAAAGTAAAACACCTTTAGTTGTATTTCTCTGTACAATATGTCTCAACTCTATGCTTTTTATTATTATTATTTTATTTATTTTTTTAAAGCCCCCTTAATAATCATGTTTAGACAGTGTAGTATCTTCTCCTTGAGAGGATCCAGTCTAATATCCTCTCCAATTGCAAAAATAGCAATTGTTTATGTTTCCAAGGAAGAGGGATTTTTTTTTAAATTTTATTTTATTTTTAAACTTTACAATATTGTATTAGTTTTGCCCAACATCGAAATGAATCCACCACAGGTATACCTGTGCTCCCCATCCTGAACCCTCCTCCCTCCTCCCTCCCCATACCCTCCCTCTGGGCCGTCCCAGTGCACCAGCCCCAAGCATCCAGCATCGTGCATCAAACCTGGACTGGCGACTTGTCTCATACATGACATTACACATGTTTCAATGCCATTCTCCCAAATCTCCCCACCCTCTCCCTCTCCGACAGAGTCCACAAGACTGATCTATACATCAGTGTCTCTTTTGCTGTCTCATACACAGGGTTATTGTTACCATCTTTCTAAATTCCATATATATGCGTTAGTACACTGTATTGGTGTTTTTCTTTCTGGCTTACTTCACTCTGTATAATAGGCTCCAGTTTCATCCACCTGATTAGAACTGTTTCAAATGTATTCTTTTTAATGGCTGAGTAATACTCCATTGTGTATATGTACCACTGCTTTCTTATCCATTCATCTGCGGATGGACATCTAGGTTGCTTCCATGTCCTGGCTATTATAAACAGTGCTGCGATGAACATTGGGATACAGGTGTCTCTTTCAATTCTGGTTTCCTCAGTGTGTATGCCCAGCAGTGGGATTGCTGGATCATAAGGCAGTTCTATTTCCAGTTTTTTTAAGGAATCTCCAGACTGTTCTCCATAGTGGCTGTACTAGTTTGCATTCCCACCAACAGTGTAAGAGGGTTCCCTTTTCTCCACACCGTCTCCAGCATTTATTGCTTGTAGACTTTTGGATCGCAGCCATTCTGACTGGCGTGAAATGGTACCTCATAGTGGTTTTGATTTGCATTTCTCTGATGATGAGTGATGTTGAACATCTTTTCATGTGTTTGTTAGCCATCTGTATGTCTTCTTTGGAGAAATGTCTATTTAGATCTTTGGCCCATTTTTTGATTGGGTCGTTTATTTTTCTGGAATTGAGCTGCAGGAGTTGCTTGTATATTTTTGAGATTAGTTGTTTGTCAGTTGCTTCATTTGCTATTATTTTCTCCCGTTCTGAAGGCTGTCTTTTCACCTTGCTTATAGTTTCCTTTGTTGTGCAGAAGCTTTTAATTTTAATTAGGTCCCATTTGTTTATTTTTGCTTTTATTTCCAATATTCTGGGAGGTGGGTTATAGAGGACCCTGCTGTGAAAAAAATATGGAATGCTTCACGAATTTGCATGTCATCCTTGTGCAGGGGCCATGCTAATCTTCTCTGTATTGTTCCAATTTTAGTATATGTGCTGCCGAAGTGAGCACAACTCTATGCTTTTTAAAAGGTAGCTTTTTGTTTTTAAAATGTTTGATTTTTATTTTAAAAATTTATTTGTTTATTTTATTAAAATTTTTATTTAAAAATTTTTTTATTAAAACATTTTATTTTTTATTTAAAAATAAATATATTTTGGTTAGAATTTTTGTATTTCTCTCAAATCTGCTTTCTGAGCAATACTCCATGTCATGTGTAAAATGTTTCTGAAAAATATGATATCGATCTCTAGCTTCAGAAGCTGTGAATTATTCTAATACTGATAGGAAGATTTTTATTTAGTATACGTATTTGCATAGTGGTTGTTTTAAGATATTTTTGGCTTTTGTTCTAAGATATTTATGGCTTTAAAGCCCATAAAACAAGAATCAAGTTTAAACCCCATAAAACAAGAAGTAAATACATACATTGTACTAGTGAGTAGTAACAGAGAAGGCAATGGCACCCTACTCCAGTTTTCTTGCCTGGAGAATCCCAGGGACGGCGGAGCCTGGTGGGCTGCTGCCTATAGAGTTGCACAGAGTCAGAGATGACTGAAGTGACTTAGCAGTAGCAGTAGCAGCAGTGAGTAGTATGGCAAGGCATGCAGGGCTCTAGCTTACTAGTTATAAGCCAATGGAATGCCAGATACCAAGGGTTCATCTGTGAAGTTTGGTGGGTTTCACTCAGTATGCGAGCAAATTTGGAAAATTCAGCAGTGACCACAGGACTGGAAAAGGTCAGTTTTCATTCCAATCCCAAAGAAAGTCAATGCCAAGAATGCCCAAACTATTGCACAATTGCACTCATCTCACATGCTAGCAAAGTAATGCTCAAAATTCTCCAAGTCAGGCTTCATCATTACATGAACCGTGAACTTCCAGATGTTCAAGCTGGATTTAGAAAAGGCAGAGGAACCAGAGATCAAATTGCCAACATCAGTTGGGTCATCAAAACAGCAAGAGCATTCCAGAAAAACACCTACTTCTGTTTTATTGACTACGCTAAAGGCTTTGACTGTGTGGATCACAATAAACTGTGGAAAATTCTTCAAGAGATGGGAATACCAGACCACCTGAGCTGCCTCTTGAGAAATCTGTATGCAAGTCAGGAAGCTACCATTAGAACTGGACATGGAACAACAGACTGGTTCCAAATAGGGAAAGGAGTACATCAAGGCTGTGTATTGTCACCCTGCTTATTTAACTTATATGCAGAGTACATCATGAGAAACACTGGGCTGGATGAAGTACAAGCTGGAATCAAGATTGCTGGGAGAAATATCAATAACCTCAGATATGCAGATGACACCACCCTTATGGCAGAAAGTGAAGAAGAACTAAAGAGCCTCTTGATGAAAGTGAAAGAGGAGAGTGAAAAAGTTGGCTTAAAACTCAACATTCCAAAAACTAAGGTCATGGCATCTGGTCCCATCACTTCATGGCAAATAGATGGGGAAACAGTGGAAACAGTGTCACATTTTATTTTTCTGGGCTCCAAAATCACTGCAGATGGTGATTGCAGCCATGAAATTAAAAGACACTTGCTCCCTGGAAGAAAAGTTATAACCAAGCTAGATGGCATATTGAAAAGCAGAGACATTACTTTACCAACAAAGGTCCATCTAGTCAAAGCTATGGTTTTTCCCGTAGTTATGTATGGATATGAGAGTTGGACTATAAAGAAAGCTGAGCGCTGAAGAATTGATACTTTTGCACTGTGGTGTTGGAGAAAGACTCTTGAGAATCCCTTGGACTGCAAGGAGATCCAACCAGTCCGTCCTAAAAGAAATCAGTCCTGAATATTCATTGGAAGGACTGATGCTGAACTGAAACTCCAATACTTTGGCCATCTAATGGGAAGAACTGACTCATTGGTAAAGACCCTAATGCTGGGAAAGATTGAAGGTGGGAGGAGAAGGGGAGGACAGGATGAAATGGTTGGATGGCATCACTGACTCAATGGACATCAGTTTGAGTCAGCTCTGGGAGTTGGTGATGGACAGGGAAGCCTGGTGTGCTGCAGCCCATGGGGTTGCAAAGAGTTGAACATGACTGAGTGACCGAACTGAACTGAACTGAACTAATGAAAAAATAAAGTTTGATACAGCATACTTTGTCAATGGGACATTTAGTCATATATAGGAGACAAGTTACCTAATATTGTTACCTGTTTTTATTTTTTTAAGAGATAAAAAAATCTTTCCTTTCAAAATTAGATAAAATATAAGGCTGCTAAATTTTAAAACTTGACATGTTATCTCATGGAAAATCATTGATAATTTTTACACTTTATAAATTTATAAATTATAAACTTCATACACCATTTCCATTTTAAAAACATGTCATGGATAAAGCCAGATTGAGACCCCAAAGTGAAATTTCTGTTGAGTGTGTAGTATGTTTGAGGCACTGTTCTAGTTGCTACAGGCGCCGTGGTAAACAGTCCACCTTTACTTTCTGGTGTTACTTTCTCATTTCTAAACTTTGCCCAGTTTTCCTCTGCTATATTACATCGACTCTATTCTTTTTCTTCCCCTCCAGACTTACAAATTATACCAATTATACTGTGGTCTGCTGCTGCTGCTGCTAAGTCGCTTCAGTCGTGTCCGACTCTGTGCGACCCCGTAGACAGCAGCCCACCAGGCTCCCCCATGCCTGGGATTCTCCAGGCAAGAACACTGGAG
>NW_011495076.1:328717-339316 GCF_000754665.1 Bison bison bison
ACTGGAGTGGGTTGCCATTTCCTTCTCCAGTGCATGAAAGTGAAAAGTGAAAGTGAAGTCGCTCAGTCGTGTCCGACTCCTAGCGACCCCATGGACTGCAGCCTACTAGGCTCCTCCGTTCATGGGATTTGCCAGGCAGGAGTACTGGAGTGGGTTGCCATTGCCTTCTCCGATACTGTGGTCACTTATATATAAATTTGGGATAAAGCTAATAGCAGTATCTGTAAATAATTCATCTTTGGTGTAGGGAACAATATTAGCAGCATAATGAGCATGTGTAAAATTTTTCAAGGGGGGAAAGGAGTTTTCTTCATGAAGATAGGACTGTTTTTTTTGTCTTTTAACAAAAATAAAAAAAAAACACTTTGTCATGTTCCAGGCACTGTACTGGGCATTGGAATATGCTGATCAAGAAGAGAGGTTTCCACCTTCATGGGAGCTTACTTCTGGCATAGGAGTCAGATAATAAACAGTTTGTAAGGCTAAATAGGAGAACTGCAGGTTGAATTATGTACAGTATAACAAATAGGGAGTTGAAAGAGTTGCGCAGGTGGGGGCTACTTTATACAGGGTGATTGGAGGAGGCTTCTGTGATGTGGAAGATGAAAAATGAGGATCTAGGGGAGTAGCATTCCAAGCTCAAAGAATAGGATTCAAAAGCCTGGATTTGCTGAGAGTAGTTCATATTCATACACAGACAGGCACATATGTAAGTATCTGAGCTAATGAATGTGTTAATTAAATCATCAAGGGGAATACTCTCCCACCATATCATATATCAAATAATCACAAGTAAACTTTAAATCTCTTACATCTTTGTTAATTATACCTAATAAAACTGAAGAAAAAAGAATTTAAAGGGCTGGAGGCTAGAAGGGTCTTGGTGTATTCAAAATATAGTTGATGGCTTGATCTTAATGAGGAAGGGAGAGCCACATCATGTAATATTCCTTACATACCATGGTCAGGAATTTATGTGTTACCTTATGAGTAGTGGGCTTCCCAAGTGGCACTATTGTTAAAGAACCCACCTGCCAGTGCAGGAGATGCAAGAGACGCAGGTTTGATCCCTGCGTCAGGAAGATCCATTGGAGAAGGAAATGGCAACCCATTCCAGTATTCTTGCTTGGAAAATTCTATGGACAGAGGAACCTGGTGGGCTATAGTCCATAGGGTCCCAAAGACTCAAATGCTACTGAGCATGCACGCATGTGCACACACACACATACACACATGTGAGTAGTGGGAAGCCATCAAATGGTTTTAAGCAGGGAAATTATGTGATCTGATCTATGTTTTCAAGAATTACTATGGCTACTATGTCCAGAATGATTTGGAAAACAGGTGGAATGGAAACAGAGGGAGAGCTAGAGAGACTGTTGTAGACATGTAGGCGAGAGGTGATAATGACAGGGGTTGTCACAATGGCCTATTTCAGAGTCTGGAATATGTAGAACATGGTGATGGATTGCATGTAAGGGGTCAGACAAGGAAGCAGAGATGACTTCTGGAATGTCTGCTTTACTAACAAGTTAGAAAGTAGTATTGTTGGTGAAATGAGGGAATCTGGAGGAAGAACAGTGTGTGTGTGTGAACGTGGATGATAGGAAGGACAGAGTAAAAGACTCAGTTTTGGACCTATTCCATTTGTGAAGCCTAGTGGGCGCCCAGCTGTAAATACTGAGTGGGCTGGTGCTCAAGGGAGACTGTCGGGAGATGGCAGCCTCTGTGTCACAGTCTTTGAAGCTGGACCGGCTCACTCATATGGGGAGAGAAAAGAGAAGGGAGGCCTCATCTAAACCCTGAGGCCTTCCAGCATCTGGAGGTCAGGAAGAAGGGCAGGAACCAACACTGGAAATTGAAGAGAAGTAGCCAAGGAATGAGTAAAAGGAAAACTGTGAGAAAGGAGCCACATGGAAGCCAAGAAGGGAGAATTTCCAAAGTCAGCATTGTCACATGCTGCTAAGATGGAGCAAGATGAGGGCAGAGGTGGGAGCTGACAGATTTCTACCTGAGGTTCTAGTACATTTTGTATATCATGTAGTCTATTTTGTTAATTAATGAAATAATCATACAGATGTGAAAGTGAGTGTTAGTCACTCAGTCATGTCCAACTCTTTGAGACCCCATGGGCTGTAGCCCACCAGGCTCCTCTGTCCCTGGGATTCTCCAGGCAAGAATACTGGAGTGGGTTGCCACTTCCTTCTCTAGGGGATCTACCCAACCCAGGGACTGAATCCAGGTCTCCTGCGTTGCAGGAAGATTCTTTACCATCTAGCCATCAAGGAAACCCAGTCATACAGATATCCAGTTACAAAGTGAGATAAATACTATGAGGCAAGAGATTATAGAGGCTCAGAGTTGGAAAGTAGCAGTGAAATCATGAAGAGAGATAGCCATGAGAACTTCTTCAGAAGAGAAAAAGAACAGATTTGTTCATTGATTGGACATAAGTCTTCGTGACCCAGATAATCACGATGGTGTGATCACTCACCTAGAGGCAGACATCCTGGAATGTGAACTCAAGTGGGCCTTAGAAGGATCGATATGAACAAAGCTAGTGGAGGTGATGGAATTCTAGTTGAGTTATTTCAAATCCTAA
Source organism: Bison bison bison (assembly GCF_000754665.1). Classification (NCBI taxonomy): domain Eukaryota; kingdom Metazoa; phylum Chordata; class Mammalia; order Artiodactyla; family Bovidae; genus Bison; species Bison bison. The sequence continues at coordinate 331,320 of NW_011495076.1, forward strand.
AAGATGATGCTGTGAAAGTGGTGCACTCAACATGCCAGCAAATTTGGAAAACTCAGCAGTGGCCACAGGACTGGAAAAGGTCAGTTTTCATTCCAATCCCAAAGAAAGGCAATGCCAAAGAATGCTCAAACTACCACACAATCGCACTTAGCTCACACTCTAGTAAAGAAAGTAATGCTCAAAATTCTCCAAGCCAGGCTTCAGCAATACATGAACTGTGAACTTTCAGATGTTCAAGCTAGATTTAGACAAGGCAGAGGAACCAGAAATCAAATTGCCAACATCCGCTGGATCATCAAAAAGGCAAGGGAGTTCCAGAAAAACATCTACTTCTGCTTTATTGACTATGCCAAAGCCTCTGACCGTGTGGATTACGATAAACTGTGGAAAATTCTTCAAGAGATGGGAATACCAGACCACCTGACCTGCTTCTTGAGAAACCTGTATGCAGATCAGGAAGCAACAGTTAGAACTGGACATGGAACAACAGACTAGTTCCAAATAGGAAAAGGAGTACGTCAAGGCTGTATATTGCCACCCTGTTTATTTAACTTATATGCAGAGTACGTCATGAGCAACGCTGGACTAGATGAAGCACAAGCTGGAATCAAGATTGCTGGGAGAAATACCAGTAACCCTAGATATGCAGATGACACCACTCTTATGGCACAAAGTGAAGAAGAACTAAAGAGCCTCTGGAAAAGGCTGGAAAAGCCCAGTCATACAGATATCCAGTTACAAAGTGAGATAAATACTATGAGGCAAGAGATTATAGAGGCTCAGACTTGAAAGTAGCAGTGAAATCATAAAGAGAGATAGCCATTAGAACTTCTTCAGAAGAGAAAATGAGCAGATTTGTTAACTGATAGGACATAAGTCTTCATGACCCAGATAATCACGATGGTGTGATCACTACCTAGAGCCAGACATCCTGGAATGTGAAGTCAAGTTGGCCTTAGGAGGCATCAATATGAACAAAGCTAGTGGAGGTAATGGAATTCCAGTTGAGTGAAAGTTGAGTGAAAGTGAAAGAGGAGAGTAAAAAAGTTGGCTTAAAGCTCAACATTCAGAAAACTAAGATCACGGCATCTGGTCCCATCACTTCATGGCAAATAGATGGCGAAACAATAGAAACAGTGCCAGACTTTATTTTTGGGGGCTCCACAATCACTGCAGATGGTGATTGCAGCCATGAAATTAAAAGACATTTACTCCTTGGAAGGAAAGTTATGGCCAACCTAGATAGCATATTGAAAAGCAGAGACATTACTTTGCCAACAAAGGTCTGTCTGGTCAAGGTTATGGTTTTTCCAGTGGTCATGTATGGATGTGAGAGTTGGACTATAAAGAAAGCTGAGCACCAAAGAATTGATGCTTTTGAACTGTGGTGTTGGAGAAGACTCTTGAGAATCCCTTGGACTGCTAGGAGATCCAACCAGTCCATCCTAAAGGAGATCAGTCCTGGGTGTTGGAAGGACTGATGTTGAAGCTGAAACTCCAATACTTTAGCCACTTGATGCGAAGAGCTGACTCGTTTGAAAAGACCCTGACACTGGGAAAGATTGAGAGCAGGAGAAGGGATGACAGAGGATAAGATGGTTGGATGGCATCATCAACTCAGTGGACATGAGTTTGGGTAAACTCTGGGAGTTGGTGATGGACAGGGAGGCCTGGCATGCTGCAGTCCATCGGGTCGCAAGGAGTCAGACACGACTGATCTACTGAACTGAACTGAACAGAAGGGTTAATTGGAAAAGAGAAATGTTGGGGAGGGGTCCTGTATTGCTTGTTGCAGTTGGCTGGTGCTCCATTCATTGAGAAGGCATCTTTGGAAGAGGATGAAGCTTGATAGAAACAGGTCATGAGTTCAGTTATATCCAAGTTAATTTGAGTGCTTATCTCATGTCCACTTTTTCTGTAGGAAGCCTTCCCTGAATATTCTATCCTTAGTTAATTATTCTAATTCCTATAGATAAAATAATGTTTGCAATTGTGTATGTTTCAACCCTATACTTACTGTCAGTACTTCACATTGGCACTTTTTGTTATACTCTCTGGTTCTCTATGTGCTGTATATCATTCTTACCTAGAGCATAAACTCAATGTGGACACAAAATACATGGTTACTATTTTTGTTTATACAAGCTGATAACACTCGGCAGGCTATAACGTTATGTAGTATTGTGTATTTTTATTCCCAATGTCACTAGGGGATTTTCTTGAGCTATAGACTAATTTCTTATGGGTTATTTAATAATCTCAAAGGTTCATTAGATAAAGAATGTCTTCCAGGGCAGCAGGAATGAGTGAGTTTACTGACATTAAGTGAATGATATACTCTGATGTTTAGTGGAATATGTTCCCTATCTGGAACTATTTTTGAATTAAATTTGTGAAACCTCTACTGCTTACTGTGTTGAGTAGTATTACTGAACTGTGACTAAAACACAAAGATAGTGAACCCTTGAGTTTTGCCAGTCTTATATTTTGCTTTTTGTGCATTATTTCTTTAATACATTACAAAACATCATCTAAATTTGCATCTGTTATAGAATTTGATAGCCCCTTCATACTTCAAATTGGCCTCAGTGATTTCAGCATTGGAAAGTTGGGATTTTATTTTCCCAGCTGTTTCAGTGTAATATATTTGAAGACAGAGGCACTGTCCGGTAAGTTTATAGCCTAAATAAATCTATTTTAAAGGTGTGCTGTCTGGGGCTAGGTGGCATAATGGGATGACATATGAGCTACTCATATTGGAAGACCTGGCACTAAGCTTGTCTCAGGATGCCAGGAAAGTGACTTTAGAGGTGTCAGTTTGCTGGAGTTCTTGGTGGGCATCTGGGAACATCCCAGAATCAGTGTAAGGTCCAACATAATGTATCCTCTGTAAATTATATTGCTACATTAGCCACCTAAGGTCCAAAAGAGCAATTTTTGAATGACTTCAGTAGACATTTCAAAATCTTGTTTTAATAAGTAATGAGAAGGGCAAGCCATGAGAAGTACAAGACTGTCTGAAAGAAAATCAGCCTAATCTAAAGGGTTATATGTGCGACTGGGAGTTGAAAGTTAATCTTTAATATTTCTCTATTTATTTGGCTCATCAGTTATTTAGCAAATATTTACTTAATCCCCTTTTCTGAGCCTTTATCATTTTAGGCATGGATTTCATAACAAGACCGGTTACCTTTCTTCTTCCTGGCTTCAGGTCTCCTACAAATGCCAGTAAAAATATTTCAAAAAAGTGTCATGAAAAAACTTATTATTACTAAGGAAAAACCTTGATAACCTTGTCTTCAATGCTTGTAAAGTCATCTCTCAATAATCCCAAGATTTTTAAGTGGACTGCTTATCTGAAGATCTTTTACTTTTTCTACTTGTCTTTGCCAAGAATGTCTAGTATTAATAATTATACACTCAGTTTCCATTTGAATAGGTTTTTGAATTACTTAAAAGGCCATCATCATGAATTCATATTTAATGTCTGAATCTAAGGTTTCCTTATTGTAGTAACACATTGTGTGCTAGCCAGAAACATCACTTAATTTGAGAAAGCATAAAATGCACAAAGGTGCCAGTCAGACTTTGATTTTTATTGTGAAAATATATTTCAGTAACTCACAGACTTACTGTTGATTAACCTGACCTATTTAGTTCCTTTCCTTTTGTATTTAACTCCTGTGCATAAAATGATCTGGTTAATGGTTGTTATTTTTTCCAGAGGAGACTCTTAACAAGGAAAGCGGTGTTATGGTGGACCATGACAGCTGATGAGGGGTGATCCTGGGCAAAGAGTGTCTGTCTTCTTTCTCTATCCATGAGAAGGTTTCAGTCTGAAACTAAGCTACACATGGTTTTGTAGCATTTCTAAGGAGTTGATCCAAGTTGATAGTGCTCCAAGTTGCTTCCAGGCTTTTTTCTTTTTGAAGATCTTCCTGTTGACTCGGATGCTTGGAATTCTCCACGGAATACAGGATGCTGAAATACAGACAGATGGTTTTTCTCTCAACCTCTCTGAACCTCAGTTTCTTTTTCTTGACCTCTAACTGTTAGGATCTCAGTATCCTTCTCTGTGTGTCTGTGATACAATGCTTCACCAGAAACTGTCCCAAGTTCTACTTCCTGTGACTCTGCTGATTGCTTGGGCAGAGCCTTTGATGCCTCATGGTCAGCTCATAGAAGGATGTGAAGAGAATTGGGGATAAATTGTACCTCTTTAATTGAAGAGGTGGTTTCAGGTTAAAATATACTTTAATCATCATCTCTTGGAATTAAAATTGTGTTTATTATATAAACCATTATTGAGTACTTATTATGTGCTTATTATCATACAGAAGTCTAGGTGTACAGAGGTGAGCAAAATAGATGAAGGCTCTGCCCTAATAAACCATCCATCCCAGTGGGGAAGGAAGGCAATACACAAACACATAAAAAGATAATTACAAGCTATAACGAATAATATGAAGGCAAGTAGTGTGGTAAAGAGTAACCAGCAGGGGGAGGAGGGATTGGGGAGCCCTTCCTAAAGAGAGGTTATCTGCAGTGAGATGGGAAGGAGCCATCTGTATGAAGATGCCTTTGGTGGGCTTGGGAGTGAGAGTGGGAGAAGCAGTCGATGTCCCAGAGAGAGGGAATAGGAAATGCAAAGCAAGTAGGAAAGAAGGCCAAGGTGACTGGGGAGGATGACAGTGGACGGGGTTGGTAAACTGAGTAGGGGCCAGATCATAGAGGAGGCCTTGTTTCAAAGCTTAGGGTTTACTAGAAATGACAATTCTTGAAATAGGACATTTTTTATGAACCTGTTATCTCTTAGACCAGATGAAAGGTGGCAGTCCTAAACTTGAATAGTCAATGTGCATTCACGGTCTGGAGTGGTTTTGAGCACAGCCAGCAGCATATTGAAGCAGTACTTTATTATATTCAAAGGCCTGAGACCACTCAGTTCTCAGGCATTTATCACTTGAAAGTGGAGGAGTAGAAAAGTTTAAAAGGCCATAGCAATAACATTTGAGAAAATGAATAATTTAAAGTGAATTAAACCATGAATAATGAATTATAAAAGGAATCCTCACTTGTGATTAGAGATTCATAATTTTCATTTTACAGCAAAATATGGTTGGCTGCCATGCATTCCTGACTTACTTCATCTAAGTACAATTAGGCCCGACACATTAGTGCCTTGATGTGCAGACTTATGACTGGCTTCTTGTGTCGAAACCATTAAATTTTAATGTATTCAGCTTAAGCATAAGTGGTCACAGATGATTCATAACCCTGCTCCCTGCTTTTGGTGAAAATGATCGTTAGCACGAGAATTGTCCCCAATGGCCACACTTATCTTTGTAGTTGATTTCCTAAACATGTTTGTGTCCGTAGAAAACCAGGAATAAACATTTCGTAGCTGATGGGTAAAGCGCAATGATAATTGCTCTAAAGCCGCAGGATATTTGATGATGATAAAATAGAACTCCGTAACTCTTGACATTTTCTTTTTGAATTTCTGGTGTCAGGAGAGTACAAGTGATATAAGCTGCTCTTTAAGAATGGAGTTAGCCAACTATGCGTTTTTAGTTTTTGTTTTTTTTTTTTAAGAAGTAAATGCCAAGAATTGCCCATAGTGTTACGACATCATCATTTAGCTGTTGGGCATAGAGGAAGGATGAACCAGCAGGCTTGCCTGACTGATACTTTAGATGGCAGCTTACCCAATAAAAATAATACTGTGTCTTGGACATAGGCGATTAACCAGCCTGGCAGTTGAATGCTCACCTGACCAACCGTTATCTAGGTCCTGAAAAATCTCAGCCCAATATGCTGTTAGTTGAATTTACATATCTTGTTCAACCCATGCAGACGCATATGATGTGATGTCCCTCCTGAGTTGAAGTCCTGATTGCCTTCACAGTAAACTGCCGGTTATCTGCCATGACTCCTGAGTCCCACTGTGATCTGGCTTCTGTGTCTCCAGCCCTTTTGCTTGTACTTGCCAATTAGGGAGCTACCATTCTGAGCTATCCACAGACTCCTAGAAGGAAGCATATTTTTCCCTTGTCCTCAGGCACACAAGTCCTCTGCCTAGGATTCCCATCTTGTATATTCCAGCTGGCTGACTCATGTGAACTTTTACGGTTCGGATATTGTCTGAGACCATTCCTGCCTTTCCCCCACTCCGAATACCCTCTCTCCCTGAGTCATAGTTCTATCCCCGTTTGACCATTGCACCCTATATGGGATTGCATTGTATTATAGAGATTAGTATACCCTAATGCAACCACGGAGAAGGCAACGGCACCCCACTCCAGTACTCTTGCTTGGAAAATCCCATGAACGGAGGAGCCTGTTAGGCTGCAGTCCATGGGGTCGCTAAGTGTTGGACACAACTGAGCGGCTTCACTTTCACTTTTCACTTTCATGCATTGGAGAAGGAAATGGCAACCCACTCCAGTGCTCTTGCCTGGAGAATCGCAGGGACGGGGGAGCCTGGTGGGCTGCTGTCTATGGGGTCGCACAGAGTTGGACACGACTGAAGTGACTTAGCATAGCATAGCATAGCAATGCAACCCTGCTGTGGGCTCCTTGAGTGTAGAGGATGTGTATTGTGCCCTTGGTACCCCTATTTGTTAGCATAGCGTTTGCATATGGTAGGCTCTTGGCACTGGATGAATTTCTGTATAGGTTATATCTCTTTCCTGACCCTGAAATGTAGAACAACTGGCTGTTCTCCAAACTGGTCTAGGTATCATGTGGGATTATTCTTGGTAGTAACAAGATAACCAGACTTACTTCAATCTCCTTATCACATTACAAATGATTTGACTGCTTCCTTTTCTAAAAGAAGACATTTTTACAGTCCCATTACTTAATGAAGGAGCATGGTCCAAACTTGCTGTAACTCTGGAAATCCTTATGAGACTCATTCATTAACTATTATGAGATTAGCCACACCTGGGTATAGGCTTTGATTCAGGTGCTCTGAGACTGCTTTTATCCAAGCAAAGTCAAAATAAGAGTGCTGCTCCCTGCTTCCCTCCCCTCCTCCCATTCATTGTAGTTTCAGGGCATGTACCACTGAACAGTCTGTCTCATTAAATAAAGCAATAATATTGTAGGGCTGAGAGATAAATCTAAAAGTCTCCGTTCTAATACTCCAGGCCATTGTGTTTCTAAAATCTCCCTAAAAAGATAGATGTTTATTCTTAAGCATCTCCAGGGATAGGCTTCCACAGCCCTCTCAATTATGTGTTCCATTATCTCACCAGTCTTCTCATCAGGAAGGTTTTTTTCCTTAATGTCTAACTTTAATCCCGCCTGTTGTAATTTAAACTCATTTCCTTTTGTCCTGACTTCAGTGGAAATAAAAAATAACTCACCAGCACCCACCCCCCCTATTTGTAATTGAAGATGTCTGACTTCCTCCAGGCAGCTCTTTCTAATGCTAAATGGACCCAGTCTTGCCTTTTTCTTCTCTTGCCTTTCTTGGAGACTCTTCCTTTTAAAACTTTCATTGTTCTTTTTGCAGCAAGTATCAGGGACCATACATTTCAGTTCTGTCATTTTAATCCTGCAGCTTATTTTTTCAGTCTACCAATCTGTATAACCTTAGTAAGCCACTTAACACATTGAAAAAGAATCAATGGACACAATTGTAAAGAGCCTCACAGTTATGGGATTCTTCATCTCTGCAAGCGATCTGCTACAGCTGACCAGTACCCTCCCTCCCCAATTGTAGGGAAAGAGCAAATTAGCCACGATGGCATGGTCAGGCTCTCTTGGCCCACGTTTCGTAAATACATGATTATGTAACAGCTGAGATCACTTAAAACACTGCGGATGTGTGTCACAAGGTACTCGCTTAGACTGCTTTGTGCAGTGCGCATATATGAGCACCACCTGAAAAGCCCTTGCGGCTGCATTATGGCTGCGTTCACTGGGTCAACCACGCGAGGAGAAAATACAGCATATCTGTTGCTGCTGTAGCTGCTGTACCAGCCTGT
>NW_011495076.1:339416-341140 GCF_000754665.1 Bison bison bison
CCGGTCCCAGCCTGTAGAGAATAAACACATCTGCAGTTCCTACGGCTCTTCTGAGTTTTCTTCTAGCTTCCCTGCTCTCGGTTTGCCTATCCTGAGTTCAGCAAACAGTGAGCTACTGCAAGACACCAATTTACATATTTAAGAGTGAAATGATTTTCTTGTCTTATTTCTTGCTTCTTCATGTATACAATTCATGTGGCCACAACTACAGTGTTTTAGAGTCCCAGATCTACTCACTGCTGTGCCAGGATAGCTCAGGGATGGAGGGAAGGGGACAGTATTCTCATTTTCTTTTGCCTTTCTCAGATCCTAGAGGCAGTAGCATTGACAGAAGCTACAAATTTCCAGTGTTCATGGAACATTAATCTTTTTTTTGGAATCTGAGATAAGAACTTGGAAGTAATATGAAAAGGAAGATTAGCTTAAAAATTAAAAATACAACTGTCTTCCTCCTAAAAATAGGAGCTTCTCCATGAAAATTAGAAAGGAGATAATAATAGGTGTGGATGAAGATGAAGTTAAACAACAATACAAGAGAGAAGAGGAAGTGGAGCAAGAAGAAAACAAGTGATGTGATCAAATGAAGGTGGATTCATTTTGATATTTGGCAAAACTAATACAATTATGTAAAGTTTAAAAATAAAATTAAATTAAAAAAATAAATAAATAAAAAGAAAAAAAAATGCTTTAATTTGTGATCCTTCAACAGGGAAATATCATAGTTAAGATCTCTTAGTAAAAAATAAACAACTATAAAATTCCAGAATAAGAAGTGACTCAAATTTGTAATATAAACATGATAAGAATTTCTGTTGATGTCTATGCTGTTAATTCAGTGATTCCTCATGACATGTTACCATCCACTGCCTATGATTTGAGGAGACATGGGTATTATTAATTTGACAACTTTGCAATTCTACATAGTCTGATCCTTCAGGAATAGTCCTTCACTATAAATAAAAAATGTCATTGAAATTACTGTAACTTCAAAGTAACTTCAAACTCAAAATAGGCATATAAGCAGTATTATGTTTCCTTCTATTAATTGAAGATTATATTAATAATACTCTGTCTTCTATGTAGCAGTGCCATACAGGGTATTTCAATGAGAATCTAATTGGCCCTTAAATTTATCCTAAAAATCAAAGGGAGAAATTGGTATTCATGGCAGGTGGACTGAATATTAAGTCTCTGTAGTACTCAGTAGAGGATTTTAAACGTTATTAGTAATCACTTCTGGAAGCTTCATTAAGGACAGAGTTCTTTTTCAATGTACATGTCTGTTACCTAGGACTATTTAGAATTAACTGCAACTACCCAGAAGGAAATGAAATGTTCCTTTCTCCTGCTTCTCTGAAAAGATACCAGTTGACCAAAGTTTCAGTCTACAGACAGGAGAGAATGCCATCTTCCCCTCAAATTAAGTTAATTGGCTTCCATTAAAGCAAGTGTGTCCCTTTTATAAGTCACAGTCCTGTATTCTAAACTAAACTTGAAACGGCTCACCACACAAACTTAAAAAGCCTTATGTCTTGAAAACTTAGTGATAGGAGCAATGGAAATGAGAAAGGAGAAAATAGATGGGAAATAGATGGGGAAATAGTGGAAACAGTGTCAGACTTTATTTTGGGGGGCTCCAAAATCACTGCAGATGGTGATTGCAGCCATGAAATTAAAAGACGCTTACTCCTTGGAAGGAAAGTTATGACCAACCTAGATAGCAT
>NW_011495076.1:341348-350978 GCF_000754665.1 Bison bison bison
CTCATGTGAAGAGTTGACTCATTGGAAAAGACTCTGATGCTGGGAGGGATTGGGGGCAGGAGGAGAAGGGGATGCCAGAGGATGAGATGGCTGGATGACATTACTGACTTGATGGACGTGAGTCTGAGTGAACTCTGGGAGTTGGTGATGGACAGGGAGGCCTGGCGTGCTGTGATTCATGGGGTCGCAAAGAGTTGGACACGACTGAGCAACTGAACTGAACTGAACTGAGGCAACTGCAATGGGCCTTCAATGTGTAAATCAGAAACACTGTCAAAACAGTACTTCAGGTGTGTTATGTCATCTCTAGGGTCAAAATGACAAGTTCAGGTCAATAATAAAATCATTTGCAAGGATATATATTGATACTTAGATTTAAGCTCCCAGATTTATGGCATCTATATATTTTACTTCAATTTTAAACCCAGGTAAAGACCACTGGAACCTAAAGTCTAAAAATAGATTTATTGTTAGGATTAGTAGTAGTTGTTTGCTTTTAATTTATTGTCATCCTATGACTGTCATCCTAAGAGACTGCTTTTAAAAGAATTTACAGTTCCCACAAACACAGGAAGTAAAGTCTACGTGGAAAACAAAAAATCATTCTGTTTGAGCCAGTTCTGACATTATTCTGTTTTGAAATCAAGACAGTAATTAGAAAATTGAATTTTGATAACATTTTTAGGGCCTATTTTACAACAACCCTCTGTCTTAGAAAGGTGCTTTTGCTTCCAAGAAATGGTGTGTATTTTTGGCCTCTTACCCGACTCTTTAAAAGAAACTTTTTATTTTAATGTAAAATTGATTCTCATGTGAATAACTCAATCTTCTATGCCTATTGAGTTGCACGTACGGGTCAGTTTAGCCACAGTGCATACTGTAAAGGATGGTGAAGGGAAGGAATGCCTGAGTAGGAGTGCTACATGATATCTGTGCCAACCTGCATCATTGGTAAAGTGAAGTCATGAGTTGCAAAGTAAGTGCTTTGAAGAAGCGCTGTTTATGGTGGGCCCTTTTGCATGATTGGAGTGTCTGAGAAAGAAACTAGCCTACAACTTCAGATCTCAGTATGCTGTTACCAGTAAGGCCAAATTCTTCCTGGAACTTATGCTTTATTCATTTTAGCTTTGAAAGATTAAAAGAATCTTGCCTGGAATTCATTAATTTAAGAATGCATTTCATTATATTACTGTTTTACTTTAAAGATCAGGAAAGTATTCTGTTGTCTCCTCTCTGTTTTATTGGGAAATGAGGAGGGGAGGGAAAGAAAGGAGGGAGGGATAGAGTGGAGGAGAGAGATTTCTTTTACTTGCATTTTTATTAAAATTACTATGGGGCTTCCCAGGTGACTCAGTGAAAAAGAATTCACCTGCCAGGGTAGGAGACATGGGTTTGATCCCTGGGTCAGGAAGATCCCCTGGAAGAAGGCATGGTAATCCACTCCAGCATTCTTGCCTGGAAAATCCCATTGTCAGAGGAGCCTTGCTGACTTGTCCATGGAGTCACAAAAGAATCCGACGTGACTCAGCGACTAAAACAACATTACTATAATGTAATTTACCAACTATGGTTCTGTTCTTACACTGTCTACTTTCTGCTCGTGTATCATCATATTTGTAACTCTCACTTATAATACCTCTTACATTTTAATATTGGAAGGCATTTTAATATAAGGTAGGCAACATATAATTAGTTGGAGGTGATATGTTTTTGGACAATCAAGGTGGAGACAGGCTGACAAGAATTTGTGTTCTAGTCAACCACTTACTTGCCATGTGACTTTGAACAAGTAATTAATCCTTCTGAGACTTTGTCTCCTTAAGTGATACAATGGTAGCATTGTGAGGACTGATTACATAGTGCATGGAAGATAGCATGGGACCTGGCCCATGGGAAATGCTCTGCTCATGGTGATTTTTTCTTTTATTATGATGATGATGATGGAAAATGATTTATTCCTTTTTGCGTCAGATGTGCTAAAAACTTCCATGGAAGATTACATAAAGAAATTCTTGGCTGTGACTTTAAAGCCCTGATCAATTTATTCTGGAAAAGAGGTAAAAATGTAATGTGTGCTCATAATATGATGAGAATAACAATCTCACAAATATTTCTATGTTGCCTTACCAGGCATTTGAGATTGAAAGCAGATCCAGCCTGTTTCTCCAAAAACTGAACTCATTGCTGGGAGATAATCTCTCTTTTTGAGGTAAAGAATGATTTGTATTGATTTTTTGGAACTCATGCTTAAGAATCTCTGGCTGCAGACTACAGTGTAGCTATAACATCAGAAGGAAATATTTGCATCGAGTGATGGGTGAGGCTACATGGGAAAGTGAAAACAGCTTAAGGGCTGGTATGAGAAGAACTCTTTCAAATCCAGATTCTACCTGCTGCTGCTGCTGCTGCTAAGTCACTTCAGTTGTGCGACCCCATAGACAGCAGCCCACAAGGCTGCCCCGTCCCTGGGATTCTCCAGGCAAGAACACTGGAGCGGGTTGCCATTTCCTTCTCCAATGCAGGAAAGTGAAAAGTGAAAGGGAAGTCGCTCAGTCATGTCCGACTATTCGCGACCCCATGGACTACGGCCTACCAGGCTCCTCCATCCATGGGATTTTCCAGGCAAGAGTACTGGAGTGGGGTGCCATTGCCTTCTCCGCAGATTCTACCTAGTAACTGTATATCATTTGCTCTAGTGTCATTTCTTTCCTTTTTTTTGTAACTTTAAACTTTTTATTTTGTATTGTGGTATAGCCAGTTAACAATGTTGTGGTACTTTCAGGTGAACAGGAAGGGACTCAGCTGGATACATGTACATATACATGTATCCATTCTAGTACCATTTCTAGTATCATTTTGATACTAGACTATAATGACTATAATGCTTAATTTACAAACATATTGAAATATCAACAAAGATAACATGCATAAAGTACCTTAACCTAGTATCTCATTCAGAATAGATGCTCAGTAATTCCTCTTGCCGTCTGCCCTCCCTATAGTATTTGAGATAGTTTGATGTAGAACTACCTATTTTTACCACTTATCCTGCTTTCTGGGGTCTCTAACTTTGAGTCATTTCTGACCCACTGTGTTTGCCTATGGGCTTGCCCAGTGGCACAGCAGTAAACAATCTGTGTGCAATGCAGGAGATGCAGGAGATGTGGGTTGGATCCCTGGGTTGGGAAGATCCTCTTGAGGAGGGCATGGCAACCCACTCCAGTCTTCTTGCCTAGAGAATCCCAAGGACAAAGGAGCCCAGTGGGCTACAGTCCGTAGGGTCATAAAGAGTTGGACACAACTGAAGTGACTGAGTACACATGCACACGTTTGCCTACTTGGTAAGAGGAAGCCTGGTCTTGTCATACAAGTTGCTTAGTAGAGTTTCAGGAAAATATGGTTTAAAGAGAAATAAGCTAGTACCTATTTATTGACTAAGACCTTGGTAAGCTGTCTAAAAGTGCATAAATACCACTTAATGACTTCCTCTGTCCTCAGTCCATCACAGTCAACAAAATGATGCTATTCAACAGTTTATTTTCTTCTGTTCTTTCTCTTGATCCCCTTTCTTTTTTGTTTGTTTTTTCCATGATACATGAAGAAAGAAGAGACTGTTTTGAATTTCTATATTTAGTCCAGCTGGACTAAATATTGAATATTCTGGATATTCTCTTGCCAGTGAAGGAGAAAGACATGCGTGTAATTATTGAACTTTTAACAGCCCATCCTTGGGGCTGACTTGGAGACTTGCATAGCAACCCGTATCCAGTTAGGGTCGAAAGCAGAGCCCAGATCAATACAAAGCATTAAGGCTATCAGGTCTCCAGATGAAGTATCTGTTGTAAGTATGACTCTAAAATATAGCTATAAATAAATCAGAACACTTCTTAGACAGCAGCTACAAAGTGTTTGTTTATACAGGCACAAGGTGGTAAGTGGAAGGGACTATGTCCCAAGATCTTATTTGTATCACTTTATGTATTATTGGAAATAATCATAGGGAGTATGGTCTGCTGATAACATCTGGGCCAGTTTTATCTCCAAATGTCTGTTTCCTTTAGATGTGGATTCTGTTGATTTCTGCCTATGGGTCACAGACTTTACTATATCCTTTACCCATTCATGTATGTCTATATAGACACAATATTGATATATACTGATGAGAAAGATTGGTTCTCATTGTTGTTTAGATATTGGTATACACTCCATGGAGTTGCAAAAGAGTCCAACATGACTTAGTGACTAAATAGCAATAAATAATATTAGGTTGGTGATGACAAAATGCTAAGCAGTAATGTCAGGAATGTTTCTTGAAAAAGATATCTGTAGTTTTGCTAATTTTGAGAGAGCTTATATTACAATATATATGTATGTGTATCTCTGTGTATGTATTACACATCCTTAATATATACAGGTCTTTCAGGAAATAACTTATGGTCAGAATTGTAAGTTCTTTCCTGCTAGAGAGTAAATTTTGAGAGTAACATGAGCCTTAAAGTTCCCATGTAATAAAGAGGGCCAAGAATTTCTAATAAGGACTTCCTCACCTAAAAATTTAAGAAGAGGTACTCTGTGGTTTTGTTTTGAAATAGTATCTATGATTTGGAAGGTAGAGAGAAAAGAATTAGTGTCTTTCAAATTTAAATACTTGTTTGCTATTTTGATAGCTCTGGTTATTATCAGTCATTTTTTTAAAACAAAGTGAATTAGTGAGTCGTTACTGTGTGTATACAGTATATTTTTTGCCAAAGGTTATAAAATACATATGTTTTTAATATGAAGACAAAACTTTCAAATGAAAGATTCTAAATTGGCTTAAAATTTCACTGAAGAAGAATGTGCACTTGACAAATTAGAGATACATTTTTCCAAAGAAAATTGCAAGAACAAATATTAGATCCTTCATGTTAAGAGTATAAACAGCTACGATTTAAGAACACAAGAAAAATAACTACATGAGGCACTACTACTCTCTGCTGGTTGTCTCATCTCAGTGACTGTTCCTTCTCAGCCTCTTTTGTGGCCCCCTCTTCCTCTATTTAACCTGAAAAGTTGATATTCCTTCAGGTTCTGTGCTTGGCTCTCTTATTACTGCCTGGCTGATTTTAATTTCTGTCATTAGTTACTTTCCATATGCTGATGACTTCCAGATTTGTGTCCTGGCCACATTCTCCCAAGCTCTAGGTCCATACATCCAAACATTCATTGGCCTTCTTCACTTAAGTGTGACATATGCACTGTAAACTCAACATTTTCAGAAAGTAAAGTCATCATATGCCATATCTCACCCTACTTTAGCCTTCTCTTTGTATCAAGTAGGCCCAAAAGGTCATTCAGATTTTTCCAAAAGACATTACAGAAAAATCTGAATGACCTTTTTGGCCAACCCAATATTTCATGTCTCAGCATTAATACTGCCACCAATTTAGTTGCCCCAGCGAGACTCCATTTAACTCATAAAATTTCATCTCAAACCAATTCTATTTCCACTGCCACCAGGTCACTACTGTAGCTACCTTTGTATTGTTGCAGCAGCCTGTTCTCATTTCCCCTACTCTGTCTTCTTCAATACTTTGTCTGCATTTCACTCTATGTATAAGGAAACCCCTTGGCTTAGATCTTAACTTCTGTGGCTCCCATTGTTTCTAGGATTAAGTCCAGATTCCTCACCATGGTAACAGGCTCTTCCTCACCTCATGCGCTCAGCACTGCCTGCTTTTCTAGCCTTGTCTCCCATTCCATGACCTGAACAAGCTGAGTTTTTTTACTCTAAACATTTGGACAAGCCTTCATGTTTGCAGTTCCTGCCTCTTCCTACCTTAGTACTTTTGCCCAGCCAGTTCCCCATTTACCTTCGCATTTTGGTTTGCATAATATTTCCTCCAGAAGCTCTGACATATCCACTTCCTTCCTCCCATTCACCAAATAAACACTTTGTGTTTTTCCTACATGCCCTTATAACATATCCCTATCATAGCACTTACTCCAGTGTGTTAGAATTGTTGTTTTACTCTCAGCTTTCCCCTCTAGGCTGTAAATTCCTTAAGGTTAAAGATGTTGAAACTTATGGTTCTTGGAATATAGTGTATGCTTGAAAAGTATTTCTTGATTGTGTAAATGAATTATTGTGACTTCTCCTTACTGTTTTCATGGTGGTTTTGCCAGTGTCATCATGTGTCGCATATTTCCCTCAGTTTCAGAATCTCTTCTAATTTCAAATGAGAACTTCAAAACATATAGAACATTATATACTGTTAAGTAAAAAAGTAAAATACAGAATAGTATTATTGTAAATCATTCCTTAAGGTAAGAAGAAAGATATATAAGATAATATACATGTCTGTTCATTTGTATGAAACAAATAGAGGAATGGTGAGCCAGGAGCTAGAGAGATTAGTTACCTGGAGGGAGTAAATGGTGGAAAGAAGTGGGGACCTAGGAACATGATAGCAGAGGTGAGGAGGGAACAATTTTTTTTCTAAGATCACCTTTGTATATTGCCTTGACTGTTTGGAACCACAGTAATGTTTTGCGTACTTCCTCTCTGAAAACAGATAAATAAAACCAGGATGTAGGGGGAACCCGAAATGTAATACAAAATATAGCAGGTGATTCTAACTCTGTAGTGAATTAGTAACATATCCACACTGAAGAGGGTGTTAAAGAAAAGCGCTAACCTGGGTAATGCTGGAAAACAGTATTTTGACTGGATATTGTGAAGCTGATGGCAAATACAGTTATCAAGTTAGTGTTTCTTATACAGATGGGGGTTGTCAGTTCTGAAGCTGCTTTATGTTTAGAATTATAGGAGGGGAGCCCTGTAGTATTGGACTGAAAGCACAGGTGGTTGTACGAACTCACAGTTTTTACTATATATCTGTCTAGATGTATATACAGAGGCATGGATGCAAAAGTAAAATAGATGTGGTGTGTTGCACTTGGTGAGGATGCATAGTGTTCCCTTGCTCTGTCTGCTGATAAGGCCTAGAAACAAAGAGATGCTAGCAGCAGTAAGCATTCCTAGTGCCCAAGTTTTGGTTACCATCTTTAGTAAAAGGAACAAGGCTGATTATATAGGTAGTGCATGTGTTTGCATGCTCAAGCGCCCAATTGTGTCCAACTCTTTGTGACCCCATGGGCGGTAGCCCACCAGGCTCCTCTGTCTGAGGAATTTTCCAGGCAAGAATACTGGAGTGGGTTGCCATTTCCTACTCTAGGGGATCTTCCCAATGAAGGGATTGAACCTGCATCTTTTGCCTCTCCTGCACTGGCAGGAGAATTCTTTCCCATTGCACCACCAAATAAATGGCTACCCACTCCAGTATTCTTGCCTGGAGAATCCTATGGACAGAGGAACCTGGTGGGCTATAGTCCATGGAGTCGCAAAGAGTTAGACACGACTGAGTGACTAACACCTTTTTCTTTTTTTTTTCCACTTGTCTTACTTTATCATAAACATTGCACTCAGTGTGGAAAAGCTTTACTCAAGATTCAGAGGACATAAAAATGCAAGGGATTTTTACATTAAAAATAAACAGTAATAGCTCTTTCATCTACTAGACAAAAAAATTGGAAATGTTAAAACTTGATCAACAACCAAAAAAGGAACCAATGCTCCTCGGGGAAGTACTTGATTTCAGACCAGAGGCGAGAAAACACGAGATGAGCCTGAAGCATCTTATTATGCCAGAAAACCCGAAATCAAGTCAAAAGGCAGAGAAGCCAGCCTTAAGCAGATCCCAACAGCCAAAGCTGGAATAATTTTGAGCAACAAAATGACAATTTTGAGCAACAATGATAGTATTGGATTATAACCCACAGAATAAACTAAACGACCATGAACTCATTGATATAAAATAATTGAATCAGTAAGAGGAGAAGGAGTGACGACTCTTCCTTATAGTACACTTCCATTTAATAAATGTAGAAGGAGTGAAGGAAGAACAAAACATCATTCGACAGACACCAATATAACAGTTATCTCAGGTGAGATCCACCAGTGGATGCTAACACCAGTGGGAGAAAGTTTGAGGAGAAACAGGATATTTGCATAGTCTCACCCAATGTGTTTATTAAATAGAGAGAGGAAAATACTACTTACAGCAGCAAAAGCTGGTAGACACCACCTTAACCAAATGCTCACAGTTCACATCACTTACAGTAAGACCTGTAACATCATGTACCCCCAATAGGAGGCACTGAGAAAGGCAAAAGGATTGCTTCTCTGTTATTCTGAACAAAAACACATATTCTCAATATAAGCATGAGAAAGCATCAGACAGACCCAAATTGAAAACCTTTCCAGAAGATAACTCATCAATATGGCTTAAGTGTCAAGGTTGTGAAAGACTGGGGAACTCTCCAAGATTATGGGAGACTGAGGAGATTTAGTGTAATCTGGAATTCCAGATTGAATTTTGAGACAGAAAAGGGCCATTGGCGGAAAAACTGCTGAAATTTGAATAACATCTGTACGTTAACTAGCTAGTAGTAGTATAACAATGTCAATTTTCTGGTAAGCCTTCCTCAGGGACCAGTGCAAAGGAATAGAGGAAGACAACAGAATGGGAAAGACTAGAGAGCTCTTCGAGACAATTAGAGATACCAAGATTTCACGCAAAGATGGGCTCAATAAAGGACAGAAATGGTATGGACCTAACAGAAGCAGAGGATATTAAGAAGAGGTGGCAAGAATACACAGAAGAACTGTACCCAGATAATCATGATGGTGTGATCACTCACTTAGAGCCAGACATCCTGGAATGTGAAGTCAAGTGGGCCTTAGGAAGCATCACTACAAACAAATCTAGTGGAGGTGATTAAATTTCAGTTGAGCTATTTCAAATCCCAAGAGATGATGCTGTGAAAGTGGTGCACTCAATATGTCAGCAAATTTGGAAAACTCAGCAGTGGCCACAGGACTGGAAAAGGTCAGTTTTCATTCCAACCCCAAAGAAAGGCAATGCCAAAGAATGCTCCATCTACCACACAATTGCACTCATCTCACACGCTAGTAAAGTAATGCTCAAAATTCTCGAAGCCAGGCTTCAGCAATACATGAACAGTGAACTTCCAGATGTTCAAGCTGGATTTAGAAAAGGCAGAGAAACCATAGATCAAATTGCCAACATCTGCTAGATCATTGAAAAAGCAAGAGAGTTCCAGAAAAACATCTATTTCTGCTTTATTAACTATGCCAAAGCCTTTGGCTGTGTGGATCACAACAAATGTGGAAAATTCTGAAAGAGATGTGAATACCAGACCACCTGACCTGCCTCTTGAGAAATCCATATGCAGGTCAGGAAGCAACAGTTAGAACTGGACATGGAACGATAGACTGGTTCCAAGTAGGAAAAGGAGTAGGTCAAGGCTATATATTGTCACCCTGCTTATTTATCTTATATGCAGAGTACATCATGAGAAATACTGGGCTGGAGGAAGCACAAGCTGGAATCAAGATTGCTGGGAGAAATACCAGAAACCCCAGATATGCAGATGATACCACTCTTATGGCAGAGAGTGAAGAAGAACTAAAGAGCCTCTTGATGAAAGTGAAAGAGGAGAGTGAAAAAGTTGGCTTAAAGCTCAACATTCAGAAAACTAAGATCATAGCATCTGGTCCCATCACTT